>NW_016107384.1:4996175-5010880 GCF_001604975.1 Cebus imitator
CCTCCTGAGTAGCTGGGATTACAGGCACGTGCCACCATGCCCAGCTGATGTTTTGTATTTTTAGTAGAGACGGGGTTTCACCATGTTGACCAGGATGGTCTCGATCTCTTGACCTCATGATCCACCTGCCTCGGCCTCCCAAAGTGCTGAGATTACAGGCGTGAGCCACCGCGCCCGGCCTTAATTCTTTTTTTCATGGAGTATCTTCTGGAACTTAGCATTCCATAGAACCTACTTAAGAAACTTTTCTATATCTTTACTATGTCTCAGATGGAACCCATGGGAAAATTGCATGTTTCTGTCCTTAAGATCTCTTTGATTCCTTTCATTGAATTCCACATCTTATGCTTAGAAACTTGTGTCCCACATTTTCCTGCTACCAGAAAAGGAAATAATCATAATCTTCCCAGTTGAATTGGAGAGACTCAAGTGTTCCCTAAGGAAATTTGATGCTATGGGAAATACATGAACTTGAAATAACATTTGAATGCCTTAAATGGTGCTTGCCACATTGTAGATACACGTGAATGTCCATTTGACCCCTTCTCCAATTATATTTGAAGAATGAAGATTTCTTTGTTAAATTTGCTTCAGAATACATATTGAGTACGGGCCTACAATCTCTCTAAATGCTACTTGTTATTTAGTGACTGTGATACAGTGAGCATGTGACACAAGTCCACCTTAGATGAAAAAATGTTAAAATAACTTAGTAATAAGACAGTCTTATCTACCAGACAAAAACAATCAGTGGACATATGTTAGCCATTAAGACCCATGGGATCTATCAGCACTAGCTAAAGAAAGTGACTTGCAAGGAAGACTTTGAAATAACAATATTTGATTTAGCCATCATTCTCTTACATTATACAATTATACAAAGTCAATTTGAAGCTAAGACATTTATGAGAAAATCATGTTATTTAAAAATTATGAGTGATTTACTTGATTTGGTGCAAGAGCTTTATGTCTCTAGCTTCTACTCACAATCTAAGCTAAGTAGGTTAGAGGGAAGGAAGTTACATTCATTTCCTATATATGTTGAGTAGATGTGCTCTCTTGTTTACTTCTAACATCAATGCAATGGAGGGCTTATTAATATCCCACTTTTACAAATAAATTTGTGGCATATAAATCAGAAGTAAAATGCTCAAGATTACAAGCTATTATGTCTGGACAGAGTCAGGATTGTGAAACCAGATTTATTGAGTTTCAAAGCACTAGTGGTATTGCGCCAACCTTAGGATTTTACTTAACAGGATATTTTTCATAATATTTAAAAAATATAGTAAGTTTTCAAATGAATTAAAAAATTAGTTAGCAAAAATGTAATTTTCCATGTGATCCTCAAGTAACGCTATTGATATTAAACTAGGGACTCCTGCGTCCTTATTTGTGATGGTTATTTTATGTTTACATATTTTATATGTCAACTTGACTGGGCCATTGGGTGCCCAGACATTTGATCAAACATTATCCTGGGTGTGTCTGAGAGCACATTTCTGGATGTGAATCAATAGATTGAGTAAAGTAAATCATCCTTCCTACTGTGGGTGGCTCTCACCCAATTAACCAAAGACCTGACAGAACAAAAGCCTTAAGGAACAAAGAATTCCTCCTGCCTCTGACCACTTTGAGCTGAGACATCAGTCTTTTGCTGTCTTTGAACTCAAGTGAAAATACTGGCTCTTTTGAGTCTTGAGACTGCCTGCTCAAGACTGAACATGTACCATGGTCTCTTCTGGTTCTCAGGTCTTTGAACTTAGACAAGAACTACAATATTAGCTTTCCTGGTCTCCAGCTTGCCAGCTGCAGATCTTGGAACTTCTCCCCCCTCCATAATCACATGAGCCAACTCCTTTTTATATGTCACTTCATATATATATGAAGTCAATTTGAAGCTAAGATATATATATATATATATGTATATATATGCACATACACACACATATATATACACACACATAAACTATGTATACATACATCTGATTATATATATACATATATAGAGAGAGACATATATATGTATATATTCTACTGGATCTTTATCTTTGGAGAACTCTGGATAATCTGGAGAATACATTAAGATAATTTCAGTGGGAAAGTAAAGGTATTATTTATTGTTAGCAGATTAGTATTATCAGTATTTAAGTTATTTCCATTATAATATGTCTTACAGAGAAGTTTCATATTTCGTGATTTTTATATTTGCTTTCCTGTCAGGGAAAATGCTTATTTCTGGGGTGCATCCAAGTCCTGTCACTTTTTCAGCTATCTGGGGGCACAGAATTCACTAGAATTTGCTTTCCCTGAAAAGGCACATTTGTCCTGCACTGGGAACTTGAAGTACCGTTAGAGTAGTGGCTCTAAACTTGGGAAATCTTAGTCCTTGTTGACAGCGCTGGAACCTCTTATCATGAACACACACATACACACATACCACACATACATGTACATGTGCACACTCACATAAGTTTGTATCAATTTTAGTTTTGAAACCCTTTTTCTGACGTGTTTATCAAAGTCTCTAATGTTTTCTCCAGGAAACAACTGAAAAGGGTTTCAGGAGTCAGAGAAAAGCAGACCCAGAAATGAATGCTTATGAATGACAAACTAGAAAACAAAAGAGAAAAGAATGAAGACCAAGGGCAGACCTGAGATCTGCTGGGTATGAACATTTTCTATTAGTCACTTATTTCATTCAACAAACTTACAAAACACTTAATATGTGTAAGACACTTTGGAATGCATGGAGATAAATCAAACCCAAATTTTACCCTCATGATTTTACAATCAGCAAGGGAAAGGTTATTTGTTCATATGAATCTAAAAACTGGTAGGTGCTATAATGGAGGTTTGAGTAAAATGATACAGGTCTGAGAGAGGCTGTTGTCATCTGGGGTGACCCAGAAAAGCTTCCTGGAAGTGGTAGCACTGGAAGATGACATTGAAGGATGAGTATACCTTGGCACTTGGAGATGTGCATTATGCTCCAGGCAGAAAGAATAGGATAAACAAAGTCATGGAGGAGAGACGTGGCAATACGTGTGGCTGCATGGCTGGACTAGAGATCAGGCATGGGGCCATTGTAGGTATTGTGGGAAGCTTGGTTAAAAATAAGAAGGATTTTTCCCCTCATTAGTCATCTTGAGCCTTAGAAAAATTTAGAGCCAAGGACATATCTGAAGAAACATGTCCTTTTGAAAGACTGATATGGCAGTGGTGTAGTCTGGATTGAAGCAACGACAGACTAGATTGTGAAAAACCTGCAGGGAATTTAACTTAACTAAAATGGAATGAAAGAGAAACAAAAGGAACACATTGCAGAGGTTTGTTGTTTCCATAACATATTTCTAAGGCTGCTTTGAAATAAACTTGGGCTAACATTTTGAATGCAAAACCACCACTGAGGCATATCTGCAACAGCATTGCCAGTTCCTGGGGTAGACAGGGATTACTGGGACTTCTCAGTCACTAACACCTGAAGGTATGAAACAGCCAAGATGTCCAAGTAGAAAGAATGAAGTTTAGAGACATAAAACAATGAGAGACATAAGTTCTGTGTCCAAACAAATTTGGACACAGAAACCCTGTCAATAGTCTTTAATCAGAAGTGCTCTGGATCAGAGACTTGTAGTCTTGGGTTAAAGGAAATAAGTATCAACTATCAGAAATGAGATACACATGCTATATATCTCATTTATAGATACACAGGCACACAGTGTGTGGCAGAATTGGGCTGCCTATGTTCTTGTTGATTCTCTTGCTTTTTGAGAATGAACACACATTAAAAAAAAAAAAAATCCACAAACACTGCCCACAGTGACTTCGTTTAAGTATCCTTCCCTCAGGGTGATATGTGATTTCATTATCTCACATATTTCATGTTTTTTGATTGAAGGTGAGCAAAGGGTCAGCTATTTGTAGCCTGTTATAGAAAATGCTTGTTAATGAAAAGGCACCGCAGATTTAAATTTACTTAATGTTCATTCTCACTTTTTTTCCCTTCACATAGCATTTCCCTTTCTTTTACCATATTTTTGAATCTCAGAAAAATATTTTTCTCTGAATTTAAGAATCCATTTTAAGTGATTTGGAAGTTTTATTATATGAAATAAAAAGGAAAGACAAAAATTATGTACAAGAACAAAAAGGAATGTTTGTTTAGTGAATCAGAAACTAATTGAAGTAAACAGAAAGCACGTAAAATAAAAGCATTTTTATAGCATGTACAATGCTGTACATATTTCTGTCACTTTGAAAAATGGCTCTTAAAATTTACTAATAGCGTTTCCAAATTGCTAAATTGATTGTAATTTAATAGGAAAATAAAAAGCTTTTTTTTTTTTTGCTCATTTTGCAATGCTTACTTGAAAAAGAAATGAAAAGTTATGCAGATTAAAGCCTTTCCAGAATAAGGGGAATGGCCAAGAAAAGAACATATCATGTCTGCTCTACCAGCCTGAATTGCAAGAAATTGGTTTATAATTTCTTTGAGTAAAATCTAAAGCATGTACTCTCTTATTCATACACAAATGCTAAGTTAAACATTTATATGTGAAGCTAGGAAATGCATATAATTTTAGAGAAGAAAATATACTGAGATTAAATTAAAATGGGAATGCAATTCTGTATTTCCTTTATTTTAGCTTATAAGTTTTCTACATTTAAGTATGTCTTCAGTCAAGGTTAAATATCAAAAACTGTCTGAAAAGGTCAGATATTGAGTTAATTTTTTACTTATCTATGGTACTAAGTGACTAAAATTAGACAAGTAAAAAAATCGGCAAATAATGAAGATTGCTCATTTCAGTCAAGATTTTCAGCTCTCTCCTGCAAAATATTTCACCATCAGTTGAAATATTTCAACTAGTCAGTGGTAGCAAATTTAAGAGATGTCAGTTCTATTCTCTGCATATGTGCTTCTTCTCTGGTAAAGGTACCATTGTTTTTGAAGCTTTCCATTCCTCAAATTGTCTTCACTCTCTTGATCCACCCAAGGATCAGCTTAGATAGGACTTCATCTTCAAGATCCAATTCAATGGCTTATATAACTACTCATCTGTGATCATTAAGACTTGGGCACTTGGCCAAGTCTTCCTCTTTGCCCCATTCACCTACACTTTTAGTGACCACGTGGATACATTCTTCTCTCAATCAGTATCCTTGAACGCTTCCATTTCTTTCATGTTCTTACTCTCACTGAACCTATCTTTTTACTTCATTGACACTTCGTGCCTTTTCACTCCTTCTTTTTCTCCCCTACTTGCTTCACTTATTGATATGAAATAAAGTCAAGACTTCATCATCCGTAAACTTAGTATTTTATTTACTGCACTCTCAAATACCTTATTCCTTGTTCTTTCATTTGGTCATACTATAACCCTGGTTCAACTTACCATTATACTTTTTCTACTTTTACACCTAGATGACTCCTAGAAAACAAGCTATACAAGAAGGTGGATTGATTTCATTAAAAATCTGTAGGTTCCAACTTTAGACAGTTACATAAACTTTCTTCATAATTTTGCCCCCAGCCTGACTGATTGGACTTGCAACAGCCAAGCTGAGCCTCTGACTCTCTTTCCTTGTGCTTCTGTTCCACCACTTCTCTTTTAATTTCAGCAGAACCTATTGTTTCCAGTTTCACATGTGAAATAGTAGGTATCAATAAGACTCTGAGAGTTTAGCATTTCACCAACAAATATATACCTCCCTTCTTCTAATCTACAGATCTATGTATCAACCCATCTACTAGATAGCTTTTTTGGAATGTCCCAAAAGTACTTCTGTGTTCAAAATGAAACATACAACCATTCCTATAATGATTATTTTAATATTTCCTATAACCAGATGACTAGCTGACAGACAGATTAATAAAATCCTATTTCTTGTAGGAAATCCAGTTTACCAGAAAACTAGAGTCTACATTTCTCTCCAGTCTCTAAACTCTTTTCATACTTAGTGTCAAGGTTCTTCAGTTTACAGTGGCTACCATTCAATCCAAGCTTAATCATTTATTGCCCCATGTTTTCCAAATGCTTCAGATATTTAAATTCTAACTCTCCATTAAAGCATCCACCTCCTCAAATTTAGTAACAATGTCTCAAATTAATTTGATTTTCTGTAGAAACAGGTGTTTAGTAAGTACTTAATAAGTGTTTTCTTATAAGAAATGAAATGATGTAGTAATGACTCAAAACAAACAATAAACTTGGATGAAGTTAATAAATCTGTTCCTGGAACCAAAAGTCTGCCACTGGGATACTGTTTTGTATTATATGAACCAATGTTAACTTACTCATTTGTTAATTTTTGTTTATTAAGTAAAACAAAACAACATAACTTCAGAGCTCAGTAAGTAAGTTTTTTCGAGATGTAAAGCCAGGCTCCAAAAGATTTTGGCTTACCAGAGTCCCCTCAGTGAGCAGTCATGACAAGACAAGCCTCTTCCCTCTGGCCACATATTCTTTCACAATACCATAAAACCAAGATAAAGGACGCTGGTCTCGACTGCAATCTACATGGCAGCATACCTTGCAATATTTAGGAGACAAGAGAAAGAGGGAGTCAATCAATTGCTAATTTCTTATATTCGAAGTTTTTAAAAAAATGTGTGTACCAGGTACTTTTCCCACTATGTTCAGGAGAGAAGTTCTGTTTCCTACATTCATTTTCCTCCTGACATTACTACAAAAATATTCATTGAGAATTTGGTGGTGAAAGGATATAACCTGCTATGAAACACTTAAGCAGCAAAAATGTAGCTTCAAGTTACCTTGATTGGGATGAGTATAAGGAAGATATTAGGAATATTTAATCCAACTATTAACGGGATTGCATATAAACAACTATCTCTCCTATAATTTAAAAACCTGATATTCTTTATTATGCTCTCATTTAATTGTAGCAAAATCTTCATTAATTTAAATATTGCCCCAAAATATTTTTTTCCATTAGAAATTATGTTGTTTCAAGACTTCCACCAAGATGGCCACCTAGGAAAAGCTCCAGTCTGCAGTTCCCAGGGAGAGCGATCCAGAAGGTGATTGATCTCCACATTTCCAACCAAGGTACCAGGTTCATCTTATTGGGACTGGTTAGAGAGTGGGCTGGGTGGGTTCCACCACCACAAAAACCAGCAAGCTAAGATCCACTGGTTTGAAATTCTCACAGCTCAACCTGGGACATTCAGTGCGTGGTGGTGGCAGGGTGGGTGGCAATTGCCATTACTGATGCTTGGGTAGGCAGTTCTAAACTCACATGTGTAAATGAAGTCACTGGGCAGTTTACAGAGCAACTGGGAGGCACCCATGGCAGCTCTCAGCAAGGCCTCTGCAGGCATACTGTAACAAGACTCCCTTCTTGCTGGGCAGGGCATCTTTAAAAAGGGCAGCAGCCCACATCAGGGACTTATAAATAAAGCCCCCACCTTCCTGGGATACAGCACCTGGGAAAAAGGGCAGTTGTGGGTTCCACTTCAACAGACTTAAACGTCCCTGCCCAGCAGCTCTGAAGGGAGCAATGGAGCTCCCAGCACAGCACTTGAACTCTGATAAGGGGCAGACTGCCTGCTCAAGTGGCTCCCTAACCCCCATTTATGCTGACAAAGAGATACCTCATACAGGATAGCTCTGGCTGACACCTGGCGAGTACCCTTCTGGGACGAAGCTACCAGAGGAAGGAACAGGCAGCAGTCTTTGGTGTTCTGCAGCCCCCACGGGTGATTCCCAGGCAAGCAGGGTCTGGAGTGGACCTCCAGCAGACCTGCAGCAGAGGGCCATATTAGAAGGAAAGCTAAAAAACAGAAAGAAATAGCTTCAATAGCAATAGAAAGGATGGCCGCTCAGAGACCCCAACCAAGAGTCACCAACTTCAAAGACCAAAGGTAGATAAACCCATGAAGATGAGAAGAAACCAGCAAAATAAAGCTGAAATCACCAAATACCAGAATGCCTCTTCTCCTCCAAGGGATTACAACTCCTCACCAGCAAGGGAACAAAACTGAATGGAGAATGAGTTTGATGAACTGACAGAAGCAGGCTTCAGAAGGTGGGTAATAACAAACTTCTCCAAGCTAAAGGAGCATGTTATAATCCAATACAAAGAAACTAAGAACCTTGAACAAAGGTTAGACGAATTGCTAATCACAATAACCAGCATAGAAAGAGCATAAATGACTTGATGGAGCTGAAAAACACAACATGAGAACTTCATGAAGCATACACAAGATTCTTTTTTTTTTAATATATATTTTATTGCATTTTAGGTTTAGGGTACATGTGAAGAACATGCAAGATTGTTGCATAGGTACATATGTGGGAATATGGTTTGCTGCCTTCCTCCCTATCACCTATATCTGGCATTTCTCCGCATGTTGTTATCCCTCCCCAACTCCCCACCCACGGCAGTCCGTCTGCTAGTTCCCCCCAACTGACCCCAGTAAGTGATGCTCCCCTCCCTGTGTCCATGTGTTCTCATTGTTCAACACCCGCCTATGAGTGAGAACATGTGGTATGTGATTTTCTGTTCTTGTGTCAGTTTGCTGATAATGATGGTTTCCAGGTTCATCCATGTCCCTACAAAGGACACAAACTCATCATTTTTGATGGCTGCATAGTATTCCATGGTGTATATGTACCACATTTTCCCTGTCCAGTCTAACATCAGTGGGCATTTGGGTTGGTTCCAAGTCTTTGCTATTGTAAACAGTGCTGCAGTGAACATTCATATGCATGTGTCCTTATGATAGAACAATTTATAATCCTTTGGATATATATCCAGTAATGGGATTGGTTGATCAAATGGAATTTCTATTTCTAGGCCCTTGAGAAATCACCATACTGTCTTCCACAATGGTTGAACTGATTTACACTCCCACCAACAGTGTAAAAGTGTTCCTATTTCTCCACATCCTCCCCAGCATCTTTTGTCTCCTGATTTTTTAATGACTGCCATTCTAACTGGTGTGAGATGGTATCTCAATGTGGTTTTGATTTGCATTTCTCTGATGACCAGTGATGATGAGCATTTTTTCATATGTTTGTTGGCCTCATAAATGTCTTCTTTTGAAAAGTGTCTGTTCATATTCTTTGCCCATTTTTGAGTGAGCTTGTTTGTTTTTTTCCTTGTAAATCTGTTTTAGTTCTTTGTAGATTCTGGATATTAGCCCTTTGTCAAATGGGTAGATTGCAAAAAGTTTTTCCCATTCTGTTGGTTGCCAGTTCACTATAATGATGTTTCTTTTTCTGTGCAGAAGCTCTGGAGCTTAATTAGGTCCCATTTGTCTATTTTGGCTTTTGTTGCCAATGCTTTTGGTGTTTTAGTCATGAAGTTCTTGCCAATGCCTATGTCCTGAATGGTTTTGCCTAGGTTTTCTTCTAGGGTTTTTATGGTGTTAGGTCTTATGTTTAAGTCTTTAATCCATCTGGAGTTAATTGTAGTGTAAGGTGTCAGGAAGGGGTCCAGTTTCTGCTTTCTGCACATAGCTAGCCAGTTTTCCCAACACCATTTATGAAACAGTGAATCCTTTCCCCATTGCTTGATTTTGTGGGGTTTGTCAAAGATCAGATGGTTGTAGATGTGTGGCGTTGCCTCCAAGGCCTCTGTTCTGTTCCATTGGTCTATATCTCTGTTTTGGTACCAGTACCATGCTGTTTTGATTACTATAGCCTTGTACTATAGTTTGAAGTGAGGTAGTGTGATGACTCCAGCTTTGTTCTTTTTGCTTAGAATTGACTCGGCTATGTGGGCTCTCTTTTGGTTCTATATGACATTTAAAGTGGTTTCTTCCAGCTCTGTGAAGAAAGGTCAGTGGTAGCTTGATGGGGATAGCGTTGAATCTATGAATTGCTTTGGGCAGTATGGCCATTTTCACGATATTGATTCTTCCTAACCATGAGCATGGAATGTTTCTCCATCTGTTTGTGTCCTCTCTTATTTCATTGAACAGTGGTTTTTAGTTCTTGAAGAAGTCCATTACATCCTTTGTTAGCTGTATTCCTAGCTATTTTATTCTCTTTGTAGCAATTGTGAATGGCAGTTCCTTCTTGATTTGGCTCTCTTTAAGTCTGTTATTTGTGCATAGGAATGCTTGTGATTTTTGCACATTGATTTTGTATCCTGAGACTTTGCTGAAGTTCCTTATCAGTTTCAGGAGATTTTGGGCTGAGACATGGGGTCTTCTAAATATAGAATCCTTTCATCTGCAAATAAAGATAATTTGACTTGGTCTTTTCCTAATTGAGCACGCTTTATTTCTTTTTCTTCCCTGACTACTCTGGCTAGAACTTCCAGTACTATATTGCATAGGAGTGGTGAGAGAGGGCATCCTTGTCTAGTGCCAGATTTCAAAGGGAATCCTTCCACTTTTTGCCCGTTCACTATGATATTGGCTGTGGGTTTGTCATAAATAGCTTTTATTATTTTGAGATACGTTCCATCAATACCTAGTTTATGGAGGGTTTTTAGCATAAAGGGCTGTTGAATTTTGTCAAATGTCTTCTCTGCACCTATTGAGATAATCATGTGGTTTTTGTCTTTGGTTCTGTTTATGTGGTGAATTACGTTTATAGACTTGCATATGCTGAACCAACCTTGCATCCCTGGGATGAAGCCTACTTGATCGTGATGGATAATTTTTTGATGTGCTGTTGCAGTCGGTTTGCCAGTATTTTACTGAATATTTTTGCATCTATGTTCATCATGGGTATTGGCCTGAAGTTTTGTTGTTGTTGTTGTTGAGTATCTGCCAGGTTTTGGAATCAGGATGATATTGGTCTTATAAAATGATTTGGGAAGGATTCCCTCTTTTTGGATTGTTTGGAATAGTTTCAGAAGGAATGATACCAGGTCCTCTTTATATGTCTGGTAGAATTTGGCTGTGAACCCACCTGGTCCTGGTCTTTTTTTGGTTGGTAGGCTATTAGTTGCTGCCTCAACTTCAACCTTTGTTATTGGTCTATTCAGGGTTTCAACTTCTTCCTGGTTTAGGGTTTGGAGGATGCAAGTGTCCAGGAATTTATCCATTTCTCCAGGTTTACTGGTTTATGTGCATAGAGTTGTTTGTAGTAATCTCTGATGGTGGTTTGTATTTCTGTGGAATCTGTGGTGATATCCCCTTTATTGTTTTTTTATTGCATCTATTTGATTATTCTCTCTTTTCTTTTTTATTAATCTGGCTAGTGGTCTATTTTGTTGATCTTTTCAAAAAACCAGCTCCTTGATTTATTGATTTTTAAAGGGTTTTTTGTGTCTCTATCTCCTTCAGTTCTGCACTGATCTTAGTTGTTTCTTGTCTTCTGCTAGCTTTTGAGTTTTTGTCATCTTGCTCCTCTAGCTCTTTCCATTTTGATGATAGGGTGTCAATTTTAAATCTTTCCTTGTTTCTCATGTGGGTATTTATTGCTATATATTTTCCTCTAGACACTGCTTTAAATGTGTCCTAGAGATTCTGGTACATTGTTGGTTTCGAAGAGCATCTTTATTTCTGCCTTCATTTCATTGTTTATGCAGTCAACATTCAAGAGCCAGTTGTTCAGTTT
The DNA here is from genome assembly GCF_001604975.1 of Cebus imitator. NCBI lineage: Eukaryota > Metazoa > Chordata > Mammalia > Primates > Cebidae > Cebus > Cebus imitator. The sequence goes on from NW_016107384.1 coordinate 5,007,719, forward strand.
TCATGAAGCTGTGTGGTTCAGAGTTAGTTTCTGAAATCTGAGTTCTAATTTGATTGTACTGTGGTCTGAGAGAGTGTTATGATTTCCATTCTTTTGCATTTGCTAAGGAGTGATTTACAATTATGTGGTCAATTTTAGAGTAGGTATGATGTGGTGCTGAGAAGAATGTATATTCTGTGGATTTGGGGTGGAGAGTTCTGTAGATGTCTATTAGGTTTGCTTGGTTCAGGTCTGAGTTCAAATCCTGAATATCCTTGTTAATTTGCTGTCTCATTGATCTGTCTAATATTGACAATGGGGTGTTAAAGTCTCCCACTGTTATTGTGTGGGAGTCTAAGTCTCTTTGTAGGTAGTTAAGAACTTGCTTTATGTATTTGGGTACTCCTGTATTGGGTGCGTATATATTTAGGATCGTTAGTTCCTCTTGTTGCATTGATCCTTTTACCATTATGTAATATCCTTTATTTCTTTTGATCTCTGTTGGCTTAAAGTCTATTTTATCAGAGACTAGGATTGCAACTCCTGCTTTTCTCTCCCTCTCTCTCTCTCTCTCTCTCTCTCTCTCTCTCTCCATTTGCTTGGTTAATATTCCTCCATACCTTTATTTTGAGCCTATGTATATCCTTGCATGTGAGATGAGTTTCCTGGATATAGCACACCAATAGATTTTGGCTTTTTATCCAATTTGCCAGTCTGTGTCTTTTGATTTGGGCATTTAGCCTATTTACATTGAGGGTTAATATTTTTATGTGTGAATTTGATCCTCCATTTTGCTGCTAGCTGGTTGTTTTGTCTGTTAGTTGATTCAGTTTCTTCATTGTGTTGATGCTGTTTACCATTTGGTATATTTTTGGAGTGGCTGGTACTGGTTATTCCTTTCTATGTTTAGTGCTTCTTCCAGGAGCTCTTTTAGAGCAGGTCTGTTGGTGATGAAATCTCTGGGTAATTGCTTGTTCATAAAGGATTTTATTTCTCCTTTGCTTATGAAACTTAGTTTGGCTGGATATGAAATTGTAGGTCATCTTTTCTTTAAGGATGTTGAATATTGGCCCCCACTATTATGGCGTGTAGGGTTTCTGCTGAGAGATCTGCTGTGAGTCTGATGGGCTTCCCTTTGTGGGTGACCAACCTTTCTCTCTGGTTGCCCTTAGCATTTTCTCCTTCACTTCAACCCTGGTGAATCTGACGATTATGTGCCTTGGGGTTGCTCTTCTTGAGGAATATTTTTGTGGTATTCTCTGTATTTCCTGGACTTGAATATTGGCCTGCCTTGCTAGGTTGGGGAAGTTTTCCTGGATAATATCCTGAAGAGTGTTTTCCAGCTTGGTTTCATTCTCTCTGTCACATTCAGATACAGCTATCAAATGTAGATTAGGTCTTTTCACATAATCCCATATTTCTTGGAGGCTTTGTTCATTTATTTTTACTCCTTTTTCTCTAATCTTGCTTTCTCTTTTTATTTCATTGAGTTGATCTTCAACCTTTGATATCCTTTCTTCTGCTTGGTCAGTTTGGCTATTGAAGCTTGTGTATGCTTCGTGAAGTTCTTTTGCTGTGTTTTTCAACTCCATCAATTTATTTATATTCCTCTCTAAGCTGTTTATTCTCATTAGCATTTCATCAAACCTTTTTTCAATGTTCGTAGTTTCTTTGCATTGGGTTAGAACATGTTCTTTTAGCTCAGAGAAGTTTCTTATTACCCACCTTCTGAAGCCTGTTTCTGTCAGTTCATCAGACTCACTCATTCTCCATCCAGTCTTGTTCTCTTGCTGGTCAGGAGTTGTGATCCCTTGGAGGAAGAGAGGCATTCTGGTTTTGGGTGTTTTCATCCTTTTTGAACTACTTCCTTCCCATATTTGTGGATTTATTTACCCATGGTCTTTGTAGTTGGTGACTTTCAGATGGGGTCTCTGAGTGGACCTCCAGTTTGTTAATGATGATGTTATTTCTTTCTTAGTTTTCCTTCTAACAGTCAGGCCCCTCTGCTGCAGGACTGCTAGAGGTCCACTCCAGACCCTGCTTGCCTGGGCATCAACTGTAGCAGCTGCAGAACAGTAAGGGTTGCTGCCAGTTTCTTCTTCTGCTATCTTTGTCCCAGAAGGATACCCACCAGATGTCAGTCTGAGCTCTCCTTTATGAGGTTACTCTTTGGATTTATGGGGTCAGGGAACTGCTTGAGGAGACAGTCTATCCTTTATAGGAGCTCAAGTGCTGAGCTGTGAGCTCCATTATTCCCTTCAGAGCTGCAGGGCAGGTATGTTTAAGTCTGCTGCAGCAGAACTCATAAACACCTTTTTGAGTGCTCTGACCCAGGAAGGTACGGCTTTATTTATATGTTTCTGTTATTCTGCTGCCTTTTTTCAGGGATGCCCTGCCCAGCGAGGAGGCAGCCTAGTCAAATAGTTAGAACTGCCTCAGCAATGGCAGACGTCCCTCCCCCACAGAGCTGGACCACCCCAGGTTCAGCTGTGCTTTCTGTGAAACTCTCAATCCAGAGCATTTGATTGCTGGTCTTTGTGGGGGTGGGACTGGCTGAGCCTGATCACTTGGCTCCCTGCATCAGACCCCCCCTTTTTTTTTCAGTTGAACAGGCAAGTGTGTCTCCCAGGTGTTCCAGTCCCCCGTGGAAAAGGTGCCTGGATTTGTGTGAGTTTTGTGCAGAGACCCACTGCGCTGGTTGAAACAGCCACGCTGGAGATTTGTGGCGCTTTTTTGCCCAGGAATCTCCTGGTCTGGCTTCCTGTTTCAGTCCCCTTTTTATCAGTTGAATGGGCAACTCTGTCTCCCAGGTGCTCCAGTAACCAGCTGAAATGGCACCCATACCTGTGTGAGTTTTTTGTGCACAGACCCACTGTGTAGCCCAAAACAGCCACGCTGGAGACCCATGGTGCTACCCCGCCATGAATCTCCTGTTCTGTGGGCAATAATCCATCTGGAAATGTGGCAACCACTCACCCTCCCTGCTCTTGCTGGGAGCTGCAATCTAGAGCTACTCCTACTAGGCCATCTTGGATCCTTCTGCATACACAAGTTTCGGTAGCCAAATCAACCAAGCAGAAGAAAGGATATCAGATTTTGAAGTTCAACTCAATGAAATAAAGGCAAGAAGATGGCCGTTTAGGAACAGCTAGGATTGCAGCTCCCAGTGAAAGCGCAGAGGGT
>NW_016107384.1:5016655-5051243 GCF_001604975.1 Cebus imitator
ATGTGTTGAACAATGAGAACACATGGACACAGGGAGGGGAGCACTACGCACTGGGGTCAGTTGGGGGGAAATAGGGGAGGGACGGTGGGGGGTGGGAAGCTGGGGAGAGATAGCAAGGGGAGAAATGCCAGATGTAGGTGATGGGGAGGAAGGCAGAAAATCACACTGCCACGTGTGTTCCTATGCAACAATTTTGCATGTTCTTCACATGTACCCCAAAACCTAAAATGCAATGAAATAAATGGGAAAAAAATAATAATAATAAATAAAGGCACGATTAGAGAAAAAAAGAACAAAAAGAAATGAACAAAACCTCTAAGAAAAATGGGACTATGTGAAAAGACCAAATTTATGTTTGTTCAGTGTATCTGATTGTGATGGGGAAAATGAAACCAAGTTGGAAAACACTATTCAGGATATCGTCCAGGAGAACTTCCCCAACCTAGTAAGGCAGGCCAACATTTAAATTCAGGAAATACACAGAACACCACAAAGATATTCCTTGAGAAGAGCAACCCCAAGGCACATAATTGTTAGATTCAGCAGGGTTGAAATGAGGGAAAAAATGCTAAAGGCAGCCAGAGAGAAAGGTCAGGTTACCCCAAAAGGGAAAACCATCAGACTCAAAGCAGATCTCTCAGCAGAAACCCTGCAAGCCAGAAGACAGTGGGGGACAATTTTCAACACCCTTAAAGAAAAGAATTTTCAACCCAGGTTTTCATACCCAGCCAAACTAAGCTTCACAGTGAGGGAGAAATAAAATCCTTTACAGACAAGCAACTGCTGAGTGACTTTGTAACCACCAGGCCTGCCTTACAAGTGCTCCTGAAGGAAGCACTAATCATGGAAAGGAACAACCAGTACCAGCCACTGCAAAAGCATACCGATTTGTAAAAAGCACTGACACTATGAGGAAACTACATCAACTAATGGGCAAAACAACTAGCTAGCATCAAAATGCAGGACCAACTTCACACATAACAATGTTAACCTTAAATATAAATGGGCTAAATGCCCAAATTAAAAGACATACATTGGAAAACTGGATAAAGAGTCAAAACTCATGGGTGTGCTGTAATCAGGAGACTCATCTCACGTGCAAAGACACACATAGGCTCAAAATAAAGGAATGGAGGAAGATTTACCAAGCAAATATTAAAAAAAAAAGGGGTTGCAATCCTAGTCTCTGATAAAACAGACTTTAAACCAACAAAGATCAAAGGAGACAAAAAGGGCATTTCATAATAGTAAAGGGATCAATGCAACAAGAAAAGCTAACTATTCTAAATACATATCCACCCAATACAGGAGCACACAGATACATAAAGCTTAAACTCCCACAAAAAAATAGTGGGAGACTTTAACACTCCACTGTCAATATTAGACAGATCAATGAGACAGAAAATTAACAAGGAAATCCAGGACTTGAACTCAGATCTGGATGAAGCTGACCTAATAGACATTTGCAGAACTCTCCACCCCCAAATCCACAGAATATACCTTCTTCTCAGGACCACATTGTACTTACTCTAAAATTGACCACATAATTGGAAGTAAATCATTCGTCAGCAAATGCAAAAGAACAGAAATCATAACAGTCTCTCAGACCACAGTGCAATCAAATTAGAACTCAGGATTAAGAAACTCACTCAAAACTGCACAACTACATGGAAACTGAATAACCTATTCCTGGATGACTACTGGATAAATAATGAAATGTAGGCAAAAATAAAGATGTTCTTTGAAGCCAATGAGAATGAAGACAGTTTACCAGCATCTCTGGGATATATTTAAAGCAGTGTGTAGAGGGAAATTTATAACACTAAATACCCATATGAGAAGTGAGGAAAGATCTAAAATTGACACCTTAATATCACACTTAAAATAAACTAGAGGAGCAAGATCAAACTCAAAAGCTACCAGAAGACAAGAAGTAACTAAGATCAGAGCAGAACTGAAGGACATAGACACCAAAACCCTTCCAAAAATCAATGAATCCAGGAGCTGGTTTTTTGGAAAGATCAACTAAACAGATAGACCACTACCCAAACTAATAAAAAAGAAGAGAGAAGATTTGAATAGATGTAATAAAAAACGATAAAGGGGATATCAACATTGATTCCACAGAAATACAAACTACAATGAGAGATTATTACAAACACCTCTATGCATGTAAACTAGTAAATCAAGAAGAAATTGATAAATTCCTAGACACTTAGACCCTCCCAAGACTAAATCAGGAAGAAGTTGAATCCCTGAATAGATCAATAACAAGGTCTGAAGTTGACACAGCAATTACTAGCCTACCAATGATAAAAAGTCCAGGACCACATCAGTTCACAGCCAAATTCTACCAGAGGTACAAAGACGAGCTGGTTCCATTCCTTCTGAAACTATTCCAAACAATAGAACAAAAGAGGAAATCCTCCCTAACTCATTTTATAAGACCAACATGATCCTGATACAAAAACCTGGTAGTGACACAACTGAAAAAGTAAATTTCAGGCCAATATCCATGATGAACATTGATGTGCAAATCTTCAATAAAATACTGGCAAACCAAATCCAACAGCCCATCAAAAATTTTAACCATAACGATTAAGTCACCTTCATCCCTGGGAGGCAAGAATGATTCAACATATGCAAATCTATAAATGTAATCCATCATATAAACAGAACCAAAACCAAAAACCACTTGATTATTTCAATAAATGCAGAGAAGGCCTTTAACAAAATTCAACAGCTCTTTATGCTAAAAGTTCTCAATAAATTAGGTATTGATGGAACATATCACCTCAAAATAATAAAAGCTATTTATGACAAACCCACAGCCAACATCATACTGAATGGGCAAAGGCTGGAAGCATTTCCCTTTGAAAACTGCCACAAGACAAGGATGCCCTTCTTACCACTCCATAGTATTGGAAGTTCTGACCAGGACAATCAGGCAAGAAAAAGAAAGAAAGTGTATTAAATTAGGAAAAGAGGAAGTCGAATTGTCTCTATTTGCAGATGACATGATTGTATATTTAGAAGACCCTGTTGTCTCAGCCCAAAATCTCCTTAAGCTGATAAGCAACTGAGGCAAAGTCTCAGGACAAAAAATCAATGTGCAAAAATCACAAGCATTCCTATATAACAATAACAGACAAACAGAGAGCCAAATTATGCATGAACTCCCATTTAAAATTGTACAAAGAGAATAAAATACCTAGGAATAAAACTAATAATGGGTGTCAAAGACTTCTTCAAGGAGAACCACAAACCACTGCTCAAGGATATAAGAGAGGACACAAACAGATGGAAAAACATTCCACGCTCATGGTTAGAAAGAATCAATATTGTGAAAATGGCCATACTGCCCAAAGCAATTTATAGATTCAATGCTATCCCCATCAAGCTACCATTGACTTTCTTCACAGAATTGGAAAAATACAACTTAAACATATGGAACCAAAAGAGAGCCCACATAGCCAAGACAATCCTAAGCAAAAACAACAAAGCTGGAGGCATCACGCTACCTGACTTCAAACTATACTACAAGGCTACAGTAATTGAAACAGCATAGTACTGGTACCAAAACAGACAATGGAACAGAACAGAGGCCTCAGAAGTAATGCCACACATCTACAACTATCTGATCTTTGACAAACCTGACAAGCAATGGGGAAAGGATTCCCTATTTAATAAATGGTTTCAGAAAAGGGCCTAGCCATATGCAGAAAGATGTAACTGGATTCCTTTCTTACACTTTAACAAAAATTAATTCCAGATATATTAAAGAATTAAACATAAGACCTAACACCATAAATACTCTTGAAGAAAACCTAGGCAATACCATTCAGGACATAGGAATAACCAAAACACCAAAAGCAATAGCAACAAAAGCCAAAATAGACAAACGGGATCTAATTAAACTTAAGAGCTTCTGCACAGCAAGAGAAAATCATTAGAGTGAACCAGCAACCAACAGAATGGGAAAAAAAATTTGCAATCTATCCATCTGACAAAGGGCTAGTAGCCAGAATCTACAAAGAACTTAAACAAATTTAAAAGAAAAAACACACAATCCCATCAAAAAGTGGGTAAAGGATATGAACAGACACTTCTTAAAAGAAGACATTAATGCAGCCAACAAACATATGAAAAAATGGTCATCATCACTTGTCATTGGAGAAATGCAAATCAAAACCACATTGAGATACCACCTCACACCAGATAGAATGGCAATCATTAAAAAATCAGGAGACAACAGATGCTGGAGAGCATGTGGAGAAATAGGAACACTTTTACACTGTTGGTGGGAATATAAATTAGTTCAACCATTGTGGAAGACAGTGTGGCGATTCCTTAAGGAACTATAACTAGAAATACCATTTAACCCAGCCATCCCATTACTGGATATATACTCAAAAGATTATAAATCATTTTATCATAAAGACATATGCACACATAAGTTTATTGGGGCACTGTTTACAATAGCAAAGACTTGGAACCAACCTGAAATGCCTATCAGTGATAGACTGGACAAAGAAAATGTGGCACATGTACACCATGAAATACTATGCAGCCATAAAAGGGATGAATTCGTGTCCTTTTCAGGGACATGGATGAAGCTGGAAACCATCATTCTCAGCAAACTGACACGAAAATATAAAACCAAACATCGCAAGTTCTCACTCATAAGTGGGTGTTGAATAATGAGAACACATGGACACAGGGAAGGGAATATCACACATCAGGGATTGTTGGGGGGCTGGTGGGGCTAGAGGACGAATAGCAGGGTGTAGGGGGACTGGGGAGGGCTAATATTAGGAGAAATACCTAATGTAGATAACAGGGTGATGGATACAGCAAACTACCATGGCACGTGTATACCTATGTAACAAAACTGCATAATCTGCACATATACCCCAGAACTTAAAGTATAGTAAAAGATAATAATAATAAATAAAATAAAGAACTTGTGTTGTTCTGTTGCAGTAATCTGTTGGTATTGTTTTTATTTCATAGCAATTACACTTAAGCCTTTTTAGTTCCTTAAAGCACAAAAGTAGCATTTTCAAGATCTCAGAGTAACAAATAGAGTTTGGAGATATGGTTTGAAAGAAATAATAAGGTAAAATCTAAATAATTTAGGTCTAAAATAATTATGACAGCCATACATTATGATTTATTACAACACCACAATCATCCTTACAAAATGCTTTATTATTTTATTGGTAATAAAAAATCTTAATGATTTATTCTAACTGTTACCTACTAGTAGTAGCAATAAGTACTTAATCATAATCACTTATGGAGTATAAACTCTTTGAAGATAAGGATTGCTTTATTTACATTTATATCTAGTATAGTGCCTACTCTCAATTCTGTACTCTTCCAGCATTGAATGTCTGGCTCTTAGATTACTTATTATAATCTTCCTTTATGGTGGCTAATTGGTTAACTGTCAATCTCTTCTAGATTACAAGCAGAAATTGGTCAGTCATTTCCAGTTGAGCAGAAAGAGCTGAGCTGAGGAAGAAAACAACACAGCCATGAAGAAATTGTGTAACCAGAGAAGTGACACACTTTGCAGAAAGTGACCAATATGAGACCCTTTAGCATACTGTGTAAACTTCCTGGGTATAAGAATAGCTAAAGAAAAGACACGTTTTGGTTCAGGTTCTACAGTAGAATGTATCTGAGGGGCCCCAAGACTAATGAAGGCTGTCTTTACTTGCCTGTTTACATGCCTGTATTTCCTCTAGACTGTAAGCTCTAAAGTAATAACTGTGTCTTTTCGTCTATACATCCTCTGTACTTACTGTCTGGTAGAGGACTTTTGGCCCCGTTCCCCAGCCATGTGGAAAGGGCCTAATTCCCGATAAAGAAGGCCCTTCCTCCCCCACAGGGAGGGTCCCTTATCTCACTCTATCCTGGCCGGACCCAAGACCAGCAACCTTCCCGCCCAGCGGCCCACTGAACCAATCACCATCCGCCCCACCAGCTCTCCCGTAACCTCCCGTCCCACAAGCTCCCGCCCGGCAGGCTTCCTGCCCAGCAATCAACCTAGCCAATTACTACCTGCCAGGTCAGCTCTCCTACCGCCCCAGGCCCTCTGTCCCTATAAAGTCAACCGAACAAAGAAAGCGCGCGCGATTCTTCCCTTCCCGCTTGAGTCGCCCGGAGATCCCAATAAAGTCGGTACCGGTCACCATGCGTCCTGCCTCGAGTCTATTGAGTGCCTGCCTCCGTGGGTCGGGGTCCCACAGCCAGGGTCGCACACTTACTTCAAGTGTTTGGCACCCCGTGGCTTTTCAAAAATGTTATTTGAGGCTGAATAAATTCCTAGAATGCCTGGCCATTTAAATGGAATCTTTCTTCCTAAAAGCTAGGTTATATTGTCAAAGCTATGCTGGTATGGCATGTTCATGTGTGAGCAAGTACAACAATCTGAAAACATCTACTGAAATGCCAAAAATGTAGACAATTCTCCAACTCACTAGAACCTACAGTCCCTTGATTCTCCTATCTGCTCACTCTCCTTCACCCTCTTCATAGCCTTTGTCCCTCCTTTCCACGCCCAGATTCCGTGGTCAATCGTTGTAATCACACCCTTTCAAACTTCCTCAATTTCATTACCTCCTCTGTTTTACTTGCTTGATTAAACCACAAGTCTGCCTAAATTCATCTTCTTGCCCACTCCATGCCTCTGCCTATACCATTAAATATAATTGGAATAATATACAAAATTACAGAAATTAATTTATTTTAAAATGCCTAGTTGTTCAGTTCATGAGGCCATTCACAGTCCCAGGCATTTATATTCTTGCTCATGGCATTCACTTGCATCATTTTCCTTTTCTTCTTTTCCTTAAAATTTCAAAAACTCCCCCCAGTACTTGCTCACAACTGAAGACTATATTAACAACTTCCTGAAAAAAACAAAACATTCAAGAAAGAACTTTCACAAACTCCAACACATTTATTCTCATCCACCATCTGAGACTATTTACTCTTTCTTCTTTTACTATGGGTAAATTATTAATTCTTCTTACTAAAACCCAGACTTTGCTCATTCTTTTACCACTCATTCAAAAAAATTTGTCTTTTATTCTCTCATTTCCTTCTCAAAGATCATTCACATCAGCATGCAAATAAGCTATTATTTTTCCCATTTAAAAAATAACCTCTTGATTCTACTTCCTCTAGCTATTCCCCATTTCTCTGCTCCTTTTTACAACAACAACAAAAAAAAACAAAACTGTAGTCTAGAGATATTAGCACAAGTTTGATACCTCAGTTTAACTCTTTCCCTACTCTCCTGAACCACATCAATCAGGTTTCTGCATTTACCACTCCACTACAAATAATCTTGTCAATGTCCCAGCTGATCTCCATGATATGGGTGAATTCTTAGTTTCTGTTTTACTTGATCCATCAGCAGCATTAGGTTTGAAACACATTTTTCCCTTGGCTTCCAAGAACCCACACTTTCTTGGTTTTCCTGCTATGACACTGGCTACTCCTATTGTCTCACCTTTTCTGGTTCTGCCTCATTTCTGACTCTTTACTCAGTTCCTTGGTGATCTTACCCAGTCTAATGGCTTTAAATACACTAATGACACCCAAACTCACATCTCCACCCCCTGCCTCTCGCCTCTGAACACCAAATGCCTATACCGATGCTCCTCAATTTATGATGACAGGGTTATGTCCCGATAAGCCCATTATAATCTAAAATGTCCTGAGTGGAAAATGCACTGAAAATATCTTAAGTTGAAAATATCCCAGGTTGTTACACCTAGCCCATGGAACATCATAGCTCAGCCTACCCTACCTTAAACATACTCAGAACATTTACATTTGCCTACAGTTGGGCAAAATTTAAGAAATAAAATCTATCGCATTCAATGTCTCTCTTATAATAAAGCATTCAATATCTCAATTTATTGAGTACCATACTCAAAGCAAAAAACAAAATGATTATATAAGTACTTGAAGTATTGTTCTTACTGAATGTGTATCACTTTCACACTGCTGTTCAGCTGAAAAATTGTAAGTTGAACCATAAGTAAGTCAGGGACCATCTGTGTATAATTCCTACTGACATCTAAATTTGTCTAATAAACATCACAAAACAACCTGTCCAACAAAATGTATGATCCTTCCTCTAGCCAAACCTACACAACCTGCAGTCTTTCCTATGTCATGCAATAGAGACCATTTTTTCCAGTTTCTCCAGCACGAGATGTCGAAATCATTCCAACTCTTCTCTCTTTGTCATATTGTTTCCAATATGTCTGCAAATTGTGTCAACTATCCCTTCAAAACATATACAGAACATGATCACTTTTTGCTATCTCCCCTCCTAGCACTGTGGTCCAGGCAGCCATAATGGATTGCCTGGATTATGGAAACAGCCTCCTGACTGTTCTTTCTGCTGCCATTCCTCCCTTCTTCAGAAAATTTTCAGCACAGCAGCCAAAATGATTCTTTAAAATGTCGTGGTTTTGTGTCTCCCAGAATGAAGGCCACAGCCCTTATAATGGCTTATAAGGTTCTATACCATCTACCCCATTTCTTACCCCAGTAGACCTCATGTACTACCTTCTCTCATGTTCACATCTCTCCAGCCACAGTAACCTCCGTGCTCTTTCTGGGACACAACAGACTTTTCAGTCTTAGGACCTACACTTGTGGAGTTCCTACATCTAAGAATTTTCTTCTCCATGTAGCTCTGCATGGCTCAGTCTCTCATTCCTTCCAGGTCTTCTCATTTAGGTCTTACCTGGCTTCCTTAGATGAAGTACAATCTCCATTCTCTCCTCTTCCCTCTATATTTTTTATCACCATCTAATAAATATTCCACATAATTTTCTTATTCATTTTTTGTCTCTTTTATCCTAAAATATAAGCTTCATGAGGTCAAGAAATTGATGTGTATTTTGTCACTAAGCACCTTGAACAGGGACGGGCTTGTAGTAGATGATTAGCAAATATTTGTTGCACAAAACACGAAAAAGATGGCAAGCAAAAGCAATGACAGAGAGAAATACTGACTGATTTCCTAAATACTGAAAAACCTAATGACAGGATGAAAAAAAAAATGTTTGCAGATTACTGATTTTAACCAGCAGGAAGCTCATTTTGGTCGGAGAAGTAAAAAGCATTCAGTGTATTATTTTGCCCCTTAGTGGAGAAGTTTCTGTAAATGCAGTTAATACAAGGCTAGAATTGTCCCCACAGGGCAGATCCTCACCTCTTTTTTGACTCTTTATAACTGACTTAAAGGAAGCAAAGTGACCCATATTATGTAGCTCTTTTAGTAGATGCTCAATAGATGTTCATAGACTGAGCAGAAAGTAATGACTTATCAGTGAAAGCGTTTGATATCACTTCCTGGACTCAGGGAGAAATATAGTGAGTAACTAAGATACATATTTTATACATTTTTTTTTTTTTTTTTTGAGACAGAGTCTCTCTCTGTCACCCAGGATGTAATCCAGTGGCACAATCTCGGCTCACTGCAACCTCTGCCTCCAGGGTTCAAGCAATTCTCCTGTCTCAGCCACCTGAGTAGCTGGGATTACAGGCATGCACCACCACGCCTGGCTAATTTTTGTATTTTTAGTAGGAACAGGGTTTCACCATATTGGTCAGGCTGGTCTGGAGCTCCTGACTTCAGATGATCCATCCGCCTTGGCCCTCCAAAATGCTGGGATTATAGGCATGAGCCACTGCATCTGGCCTACACTAGCAGACTTCTAAGCACAACTCTACATTCTTTGATTTTTAAATTTTCTTTTAAAAACAAAACACAATCACAAATAGCAGATTTTAGGGGTGGCCTCTTCTCTCCCCTATATTCCTACTCTCAGACTTCATAAGAGAAACCTTTCTTTTCTTTTATTCATGTTTCAACTCTCAGCCTGGTACAAAGCTATGACAAAAACAAAAATGTATTCTGAAAGCATCCATTATAAGATTTATAAAAGTAAAATTTCAACAGAACTCAAATATTCACTGTAATGTTTCACACTGGATCAATGGAAATGTTATCAAGGCCTCAATATCTTCTGATTACAGAAAAGCAGAATGAATTCACAACTCATCTCAGTTCAACAACTAATATGTATGTATTAGTTAACGATTTTCCCCTGGTTCTCCTCCTTTATAAACAAAAATTTCCCTTTAAGCATGATCTATTTGTGGAAGTATTCTAGCTTTAGCAATTTTCATGAGGCCTTTGTAAAAATGTTGCTGTATGTGAGTAAAAGGTGATACATTACATAATTGGGTATCTGGAGCATTGGACAGACTGAATTTTATTTAAACAATTAAATTTTTATGCTTTATCCATAAGTGTGGATAACATTAAAACTTAGCCTGAGAACTCTTGAAACAGTAGTGAGGTTTCACTTTTAATTGAATCCTATATAATACTTATTCTCTTGAGATCAATGCATTTTAACCCTGATATACTCTATATTTGGCAAGGGAAAATAGAGGTCTTTAGAGATCTTAGCAATAGAAAATTCAGTCCTATCAAAGATCTTTAGTTCAATTTAATATGATATATTCTATTTATATTCACTGAGCAATGATTATTTGTTGAATATATTACCATCAATCTATGGCATGGTCTCCAGTGTTTTGGAACTTACAGTCTTTCTTGACCTATGTCTGCATGCATAAGAGAAAATCAGAATTCTACCTCAGATTATAAGTAAATGGTAGCAAATCTGCCTGTTGACAAAAGAAACTATAAAACTGGACATAAATATATAAGACAACTATTTTCGAACTGCAATCACTGAGAGAAAAAACAAAGCACAAGATGATCACCACTTTTGACTAGTTTCCTATTTGGGGGCATTTTTCAGACTACTTCTGAGGCAGGTGAAGCCCAAGGCGTGGCCAGTGGTCTCACTAAGCAGAGGGGAGAAACATAAGAGTTTGGAACTGCAAAAGCAGCAAGAAATTCTGGGATGGAGTACAAGAGAGGAGGAAGATGTACAGAAATGGGGCCCAAAAACTCTACCCGGGAGGTCCTTGGCAAAAAGATTGGAAGCAGATATGTAGAAAGAGATACCACAAAGCCTAACAGAGGGTGGAGGTTGTGGGGCTCAGAGCTGTCCCACAGAAGAGATGCAACAGGTCTTCCAATGCTGGGAGACATTTGACCACTATTACACCCTAACTGTGTACTGCAGTCATTCAGTTGGAGCTCCAGAAAGGACATGTCTAAAGAATAAGAACCACTTTAAAGTAGGAATATGCCCTAAGACTAAGGAAAAAATAGAGCAGCTCTAAAATAAGAACAAAAAAATAAAACCAAGCCTTAAATAAACAAACGGATTTGCTATTAACAACCCAACAAAACAAAATTAATCTTTTTTTTTTTTTTTTTTTTTTTTTTTTTTTTGTAAAAAATAGACAACATAGGCTGGGTGCAATGGCTCACACCTGTAATCCCAGTACTTTGGGAGGCTGAGGAGGGTAGATCACATGGTCAAGAGATCGAGACCAACCTGGCATTCAACACAGTGAAATGCCGTCTCTACTAAAATACAAAAATTAGCTGAGCGTGGTGGTACTCACCTGTAGTCCCAGCTACTCACTCAGGAGAATGAGGCAGGAGAATTGCTTGAATCTGGGAGACAGAGGTTGGCAGTGAGCCAAGATTGCACCACTGCACTCTAGCCTGATGCCTGGCAACAGAGCAAGACTCATCTCAAAAAAAAAAAAATAGACAACATAATGAAGACAAAATAACCACCACAATGTCCAGCATAAAATTTGAAAAAATACTAAATCTGAGCAGCAGGAAAATGTGTACTAAAATTGAGAAAAATGCTGCCAATAGAAACAGAATTCCAAATGATTTGCAGTTTGCAATAAGCAGAGAAGAACTTTAAAGGGCTATTAAAAATGTACAAAGACACACCAAAAAACGTGGGTATAAAGAATAAACAGATAAGAAATGTCTTCAGAGAGATGGAAACTCTAAGTATTCAATTATTTCCAGAACGTGTTAAGTATATATCTCTGATATGGTTTGTTTGTGTCCCTGCCCAAATCTCTACTGCAATTGTATCATCTCCCAGAATTCCCATGTGTTGTGGGAGGGACCCAGGGGGATGTAATTGAATAATGGGGGCTGGCCTTTCCCATGCTATTCTTATGATAGTGAATAAGTCTCACAAGATCTGATGGGTTTATCAGGGGGTTCTGCTTTTGTTTCTTTTTCATTTTTCTCTTCCCACCATGTAAGAGGCAACTTTTGCCTCGCACCATGATTTTGAGGCCTCCCCAGCCATGTGGAACTGTAAGTCCAATTAAATATCTTTTGTTCCCAAGTTTGGGTATGTCTTTATCAGCAGCATGAAAGTGAACTAATACAATCTCAAATAAAAATGTATTTATTGGTTTAATAGCAGATTGGAGACTGTAATGAATAAGTCAGTGAATTCAATGACAGATCAATTAAAAATTATCCAGTCTGAAAAACAGCAAAAAAAAAAAAAGCCCCATAAAAATATTACTAGAGTCTTAGAGACTTCTAGGAGCAACAGCAAGCAATCTGACCAATGTACAACAGGAGGTCCATAAGAAAAGGAAAAAGTGAATGCAGCAGAAAAAAAAAATGAACGGCGACCATGTGTTTCTAAAACTAGTGAAAACTTTAAGTTATGGATCCAAAAAACATAGGAAACTTCAAGCAGGATAAGCATAAGGCTAACCACACCTAGGTACAACATAATCAAATTGTGATAACCAAAGATAAAGAGAAAGCATATATAAAGTAGTCATTAAAAATACTCATTACATACAGAGATACAAGTAATGGCTGAGTTCTCATCAGAAAAATGGAGGCCAATATAATTAGACAGAAAATATAATTTCTAGTGTTGACAGTATAGTAGAGAAATTATAGTTTATGATTTATTGTATATTTCAAAATAGCTAGAAGAGAAAAATTATAATGTTCCCAACAAAAAGAAAAGATAAATGTTTGAGGTGATGGATATCCCAATTATCCTGATTTAATCATTGCACAATGTATACGGGTATTGGAATACCACATGTACCCCCAAATATGTATAACATATATATTAATAAAAAATTTGAAAAACACATTCACAATCTAATTCAAAAATAAAAATGCAGGCCTGAAGAATATGAAATTATATCTTCAAAGAGCTAAAAGGAAAGAGAAATCATTTGCCAAAATTTTATTCACAGTGAAAAATATCCTTCACAATGAAGGTAAATTAAATACTTTTGCCGATTAGTGAAAAGAGAAAATCCATCTCCAGCACACCTGCACAACAAGAGGGGCTAATGGAAATGATTCCACATGGAACCATGAATCAACAAGAAGAAATGAAAAGCACCAAAAATGGTAAATATGTGGATGAATATAAATGATATCTCTCTCTTCTTCATTACTTTAAAAGATTACTAACTGCTTAAAATAAAAGTGAAACCTTTTACTTGGTGAGATTTATAAAGTACGAGGTAGTAAAACAGATGGTAACAATTGCATTAGGAACTGTGGAGTAAATAGAATTGCACCCTGGTAAGAGTCTCACCTATTACTCCAGGTGGGACAACAGTAGTTCTAGGAACACTATAATAATTTAAGAATGCATAGCCCCTAGTGAAATGACTAAAAATCACAATACTTGTGCTTCAGTAAGGATGACAACTGAGATCTAAGAAAACTGCCTCCAGATTGTCTTGAAGATATGCTCTGGCAAGTCAAATGAGATGACTTCACCAAATGATCAAGGGCCATCATTGTAGTGCTTTTGCATTAAATAGTTGATGTGGGTTTCTGGCCTCAAATTGTGTGTGGCCTACTCTCATGTTAAAAATAATGGTTGCAGTATTACTAATTATTTCAACTAACTGCCCTCCTAATTGCTTCCTGAGAGTGAAAACTGTCCAAAACAACTTAGAATGAGAGCCAAAGGGTCATTTTCTTTGGAGAAAAAAAAATATATATTGACAAACTATTTGTTTAATCTTTATACCAAGGTCTCAGGAAAGACTTTATATCAAGTCTTCAGGGAAAAAGACTAAAACAATAATTTCATATAGATTAATAAACTAAATACTATGTTATAGTGGCTATATAGATTTAACACTATTTTTAGAGGAATAAGGGGAATGGTAAGCCTTTCTCTTACGATGATGTTTTTCCTAAAAGATTGAAATACTGCATATTTTGGTTGCACAATGTTGTTCATATTCTTTAGCTTTTTTAGGGGGGGGGGATTAAGTCTCACTCTGTCACCCAGGCTGGAGTGCAGTGGCATGATCTCAGCTCACTGAAACCTCCGCCTCCCAGGTTCAAGCGATTCTCCTGCCTCAGCCTCCCAAGTAGCTGGGATTGCATGCGCGTGCCACCACACCAGCAAATTTTTTGTATTTTTGGTAGAGACGAGGTTTCACTGTGCTAGCCAGGATGGTCTTGATCTCCTGACCTCGTGATCCACTCTCCTCATCCTCCTGAAGTGCTGGGATTACAGGCGGGAGCCATCACGCCAGGACCTATTCATTAGCTATTTTTAGTAAAAGCAAGATTCGCTTTCTGAAGTGCTGTGCTTAGTGACATAATTCAAGCCTGGGGACCTGTAACATCAAAAGAAGTTCTGATATTTCTATTTAATTCTGGCCTTTTACTCACATTCTTTCATGTTTCCATTTGCAGCTAGTCTTTCATTTTTTCAGTGGTAATGAGAGAGATGAGTAGTTAGAATAAGTCTGTTAGTCAGACAAATAGGACGGCATTTGCCTTTGAGAGTACTTTTAATTTTCCCTTGTGCTGAGGTAAATCAGAAGCCTGTTAAGCCATGAAATGTTTTACAGTTCATTCATTTTTTCCCAAATATAATATACATTTTTCTAGGCAAGAAGCCCTTGCTTTAGAGAACTACGTTTTTCTGCGGTCCAATAAACCCTCGAATGCATTTGTTACCTGTGTTCATCCATTTTGCATTGCTATAAAGGAATACCAGAGACTGGGTAATTTATAAAGAAATGAAGCTTATTTGGCTCGCAGTTCGGTAGGCTTTACAAGCATGGTAGCAACATCTGCTCAGCTTTTGGTGAGGCTATTCTATTGTACAGAACCACACCAAACAGATTCATTTACCATTTTCCTCATCCAGTATGCAGACAATGCATGCTGCATAGATTCTGACCTCAACGATCTTACCATCATTGTAGGAGATGAACCTCACTCTGCACCAATCTAGACCCCTGTCCAATCCAGGATTCCTCCATCCTGAGTTGATCCCTATACAGTCCTAAAGCCTATTTTCTCTAACATTATTTTCATTGAATTATTTAAGGTAATTTGACCACATAACACACCAAAGTTTTGGTTTTATGAACATATACTTAAATGCAAAGTGAAAAGTCAACCATCATTATAATCCCCTATGTACTAAAAAATGTAGCCTTGCCTAAGGAAAGAGAGAGCTGGCCTTTGCCCTTGACTTCTGGAGGCAGCCTGTAAACCCTTGGAATGTCATGCCTGATAGGGGTGTCTTTGTTTGCCTGCTGGCCTTGGATATAACAATGTGATTTGCAGAGGGGGTTTTGGGTCACATAGTGTAAGCTTGATCTCTTGAGAGGCTGGAGATGGAGACCTAACGTGGGCAATTAACTGTGCTTACATAATGGAGCTCCAACAAAAACTCTGAACACCAACACCCCCATGAGCTTCCTGGCTGGCAATACTCAGCATAACAGACATCAATCCTGGGAAAGTAGTGCTGTCCATGATTCAATAGGTGAAGGACAAGTAGAAGCTCTGAGTTTGACACTTTCATCTGTATTCTTTTCCTAGACTGATTCTTTTCTTAACAAACTAGAGTAACAAACAATAGCTGTAATTGTAACAGCTTTTAGTAAATTCTCTGTATACTTCTCCCACACTTGCAATTAGTTTCAGAAGTGAGAATGGTTTTGTGGACTGTGCTCCCTCACACATCACCTCCCCTGTTTCTTCCATGCTTTCTAAGATCGTCACCTGGCTCTGACTTAATCCTGGCTTTTTCCTTAAAACAGTTCTTCCCTGAGAGCCATCTCAAATAGTGGCTGTTTCTTTCCCACATTCCTCAAGCCTCTGGATTCAGAGGTGGGATAGGTGTTCTCCATTTTCCTTATTTTTATTCTGGGCCATTCTCTTAGCTGTTTTAAGGAAACCTTCCATTTCTAATCTCATGCTATCACTTTCCACTACTCACTACCTTTCACTGTTGCAATCATCTGCCTCCCCAGGGTTTAGATCGCTTTCACTCCTCAAAGTTACCACCTGGCCTGGTAACTAATTACCTTATCTGTCTCAAGGATATGTAACTTTTGTTAGAAAAGTGCCATCCTGAACAAAACCCCAGACCTCACTCTGCACCAATCTAGATTCCTGTCCCAATCCAGGATTCCTCCATCCTGAGTTGATCCCTATATAGTCCTAAAGCCTATTTTCTCTAATGTTATTTTCATTGAATTCTTTAAGGTAATTTGACCACATAAGACACCAAAGTTTTGGTTTTATGTAACCCTGCATTATTTTTGGCTTCTTAATCCGTTTGTGGGACATATCCAGTGTCATAGAACCTCCCCTGGGAAAACTTTTGTGATCCATTCATTTTGATTGTTATATTTTACATAGTTTCAAATCAAACCCTGTTGCGTGCAGAGAGAGGTGCTTGTGGCTTGCAATTCAGAGATAAAAGACATAATTCCTATCCTCAGATCATGTCCAATTGGGGGATGGAGCGGAAACTTAAGTATATATTGGAGCACAATATGATACAAACTAAACTAAGGCTATGAGGGCACAAAGGAGAAAGTATTGATGGAACCTTTAATTGATGTCTGGCAGTGGAACAGACAAAATCCTGCAAGGAGTCACTAAGAAAAATGGAGGAAAGATAAGGGTGTGACCTTCAGCTTTAAGAGAAAATTTAGTCCCACTAATTGGAGCACAGCCAGAAGAGAGGAACCTGAAAGTGGAGGAAATGAAGTAAAATCATGTTAGCCAAAGAAGTGGAGCCTTGTCTGAGAAGAAGAAGACATGGATGGACATGATAGCTGGATTCAAGTGTGAGAATTGCTGGCATTCAGGAAGACCAAAACATTCAGAAGGTATCAAAAGTACTAGATTTCAAATCAGCTGGAGAATTTTCCTCTCAAGTAGAATGTCTAAAATGCAAAGTTTGCTTCAGAAGGTAATGAGTTCTCTGTCACTAGAGAGGCTCAAGGAGAGTTTGGACATATCTTTCCAGGGATGTTGTAGAGAAGATCAAATCATCATTCAATGACTGGACCACATGGTTTAAAACAGCTGTCTTTCTAAGGTTCTATACTTCTGTGCCTCTCCTCGCTCTCTGTCATCTGGCAAAGCCCAGAAAAATAAATGAGTGTGAGAAATAACTGCCTTTCCAGAGGTGACACTTGGGTTGCTTGGCCTTTGCTGCTTATCTTTCCTCTGTGGCATTTCTTCTCTAATCTGCACAGAGCATATGCAATCAGTGAATTTAAGATACAGAATTATTTTCATACAGTGGAAGGAAATGTCAGCATAAATAAGATAGAGTAGGTAGATTTTAAGCTCATAATCTAACATTATTTAATTAGCATGGCAGGAATTTAAAGAATTAAACAGCCTCTTGGAGGATCTCCCTTTTCACCCTCCCCTATTCACTTGGTACCTTTTCTGTATTGCCAGTTCTGAGTGCGGACAACAGAATCCTCTCCAGCTAGTCTAAGGAGAAAGTGGATTTTTAAAAAATGGTATAAGCAGGTATTTTATATAAAATAGAGAAAAATACAAGTTTTTTTTTTTAAAGAAACCTCACCCTCATCACAAGGATGCAATATGTTTGCAGAATATTCTTACTTGTATTAGTTTCCTATAACTGCTATAAAAAATTACCACAAGCATCATGGTTAAAAACCACAGAAATGTATTTGTTCACATTTCTGGAAGCCAGAATTCTGAGCCCAGGGTGTTATGGGGCCATTCTCTTTCTGAAGTTTTCTTTGCCTTTTCCAGCCTCTACTGGATGGCTCCTGGTGGCCCTTGATTTGTGACAGTGTAATTCCAATCTCTGCCTCTGTCTTCACATGGTCTTCTGGCCTTTGTGTCTCCCTGTGTCCTCTTCTTTTCTTTTAAGGATACTAGTCATTGGACTTAGAGTCCTTCCTAAATCCTGAAGGATTTCATCTTAAGATCCTTAGCTAATTAAATCTACAAAGACCATATTTTCAAATAAGGTCACATTCTGAGGTTCTTGATGTACATGAATTTCTTGGGGACAGTGCTCCTCCCATTCCCCTTGCCATAACTAAAATGTGGCTCTATGCCGAGGACCCTGCCTCTCTCTCAAGCGCACCACATTCTTTCATGGCTCCCCCCGCTACTCTTATCTCTTTATTCCCCCATCTCCATGAGAAACACAACCTCTTTTAAGATTTTTATCCTGGATAGCTCATTTCTCCCCTTCCTCATCTGATAAAAGAGAGTTCAAGACTACTTTTAAAACACCAATGACAACATTAGTTACGTGTTATTTATGAGAGTATGGTGGTTTCATCCTGTGTCAATTTCACTAAGCCGGAACACCTTCTGTATGTTTTCAGCCTAAAGTGTGTGGAAATTAAGTAGCAGCCATTATTTTCTGAAGGCTCTGGAGCTTAGACACAGGGAGAGATGAGGCAACAACTGTCCCTACACTTTTCCACCAGCTCTCCTTACATTTCCACTCTGGCAGCCAGATAGGCTATTTCAGGAGACCTGCTTTTTAACTTTTCTCTGAACCTCCAACTTCCTCTTTCAGACCTGGATATTCTCAGCTTCTCCCACAATTATGTAAGGTATTATTCCTGCAGTAAGTTTTTGTCCATTATATTTATAGCAGTTCTGTTTCTCTAACTAAACCCTAATATAAATAGACAACATTTCCTACTAGAATGTAAATTCAATTAGGCAGATTTTTTTTGGTCTTTTTCATTCACTGCTTTGATCCTAGAACACTGTCTAATATATACTAAATAATCCATGTTAATTGAATAAATGAACAGTTAAGAAACAGATTTGAGAAGAAGATGGTGATGCTGTTTTCAAAATGTTGAATTGGGGTTAATTTATATCATCTAAGTGCAGGCATCCTGCATGCAGCTGGTACTCTGGAGAGAGCTGGGGTATAGGTATTGGAACATGAGTCCTCAAGGTAGAGTAGCACCTATGATAATGCATGAGATTTCACTTGGAGAGGAGCCAAAGTGAGGGTAGACCCCTGGGGCATCAACACTTAAACATAAGGGGAAAATGAGGTAAGAGAATGTTAAGGAAACAACAGTAGATGAGATCATTAAGAAGGAGAGAGAGTGTCAACATTTTTAAATGATAATTAAAAGTAGGCAAGTTCTGAAATGCTTTCATTGTATTTGGTAACAAAGGGAACAGAATGACCTTAGCAAGAGCAGTTTTATGATAAAAAGTGAGATAGTAAGTGTTGACAGATCTTTCCAGACAATTGGCACTAAATGGAAAGAAGGAAATAAGGTGGTAAATAAAGACACATAGGGTCAATAAAGTTTTTTTTAAAGATGAAAAGGACAACACTGAAAAACTCATACACACATATTTTTGTGTGTTAGTATGTAATTAATGTAACCTAATGGAACCTAGACAAGTGAACTGAAATCTGTCTCTTACTAGCTGTGAGTTCTTGGTCAAGTTAACAATGACGACACCAACAACAAATCTTTCTATAATTGTTTCTTTATCTGCTAAATGGTTATAGTAGTGGTTTTGTATCATATTCTTTAAAAAGTAAAGAAGATGATATGTAAAGTTCTAACTATTTTGCCAAATAGATAAGATCAATAACTGCTAATTCATGAGTTACTTGCTGTTGCTAAGAAGGGAAAGTGAGTGGAAAGGGAAAGTCAGGCCATTGCAGCAGCTCATGCCTGTAATCCTAGCACTTTGGGAGGCTAAGGTGGGAGGATCACTTGAGGTGAGGAGTTTGAGACCAGCCTGGCCAACATGGTGAAACCCCGTCGCTACTAAAATTTTTAAAAAATTAGTCAGGCATGGTGGCATTCACCTGTAATCCCAGCTACTTGGGAGGCTGAGGCAGGAAAATCGCTTGTACCCAGGAGGTGGAGTTTGCAGTGAGCCAAGATCGTGCCACTGCACTCCAGCCTGGGTAACAGAGTGAGACTCTGTATTTAAAAAAAAAATCAAAAAGAAAAAACAAAAATGGAAAGGAGAAGTCAATTGCAGAGGAAGTAAAGGGAAGGGCCTTTGGGAAGAAAGACCCCTAAAAAGTTTGGAAGTTAAGAGATTCAAGGCGAAGCGTGTGGCAATTCACCTTAGAAAGGAATGGTTTTCTATCAAGGTGAGAGGGAGGAAGGGAAAGAGTTAGGATCCTAATAAATTTAAGGAGTACAGGTAATCAAAATGAGGGAATTTCTGCCTTATCAATGAACTCTATTTTAGAAGCAAGATCAGAGGCCTGACCACTGTGAGTTAAGGAAAGAGCCAGAATGAAGTAGGGTACTTGAAAAGAGTAGCACTCATTTTAAATAGCAGTTGTGGGGAATAAAGAGAACTGTGTAGGGACAGATCAAAGGCTGACCAGGCAAGGTCATGGACCCAATTTGAGATGAGGAACAATCTTGGTAATAGTGATCCCATGGAGTTATAGACTTTCTCTGGCTGCCATTTAGCAGCTTGGGTTTCCAAATGGAGAATGTTGTAGTGGATTGGTCAGCCATGGGGATTTTGCTGGGCAAGGAATTAAGGAAGCTGAGGACACTAGCAAGAAAGTATCCAAAGCCATGAATCTTAAGCATAGTCAGCAGAGAGAGTGCTGAAGTCATGAAGGGGCTGATGTTTGAGAGTCCTGGGGCCAGAAGAACAAGTGTGGTAGAATATGTGGAAGAACCGATGCTTGTGTTGAAGGCATGAATTTTCTGAAGTTAAGGAGAAATTCTCTCCTGGTGCTCCATTTTCTCCAGAGTTGTATTCTCCAGTCTTCAAGGGTATTTCTTATCCAGCACCAAAGTATCTGGAGTCTCTTCTGGACATGGGTTATTGGTCCACATTTATTACAGCTGTATCATCTAAGTGACAGTTGTCATGGACCACCTCTCTGTTGGTTTCCACCAAGAGTCTGGGCACTCTCAGCCTAAAATCAAGGCTCCCTGGCCATTAATTTCAGTATTCTTCCACATTCTAAGAGTGGCAGGGGAAAAATGTGCAGATGCCCTCTTCCCTTGGGACCCCCAAACTTCTTTCTCCCTTGCCCCAATCCCATAATATCTCCAGGGATTTCTTTTCATTCTGAGGTAAATATTTCTTCTCAAACCATACTCTCTCAGTAGGCTTAGGCTTATAAACCAAAAATAAGATTATAAGATCCCCCAATCATCTGAATGGACCCCTTCTCTCAGCCAAGGGCATTCCAAAGTTAACCTGAAAAACTAGTTCAGGCCATGATGGGGAGGGGAAAGTCAAACATGCCTCATAATACTTTTCTCCCTTTTGGAATTCTGGAAAAACCAGCATTAATTTCAATACAGACCTTAAGTCTGATAAGAAACATTTACGATATATCATCACGGAAGCCTGCTACCTGGGGGTTTCAGCTACATAATAAAACTTTGGTATCCACAGACCCCTTATTATAACTGAGACATGCCTTCCTATTGATAACAACTCTTTCAACCAATTGCTAATCAGAAAATTTTTAAACCTACCTATGACCTGGGAGCCTCCTGCTTCAAGTTGTCTCACTCTTCTAGATCAAACCAATATAAATGTTACATATATTGATTGATGTATTGTGTCTTCCTAAAATGTATAAAAGCAAGCTGAACCCTGGCTACCACCTTGGGCACATGTTGCCATGGCCTCTGAGGCTGTGTCATGGGCAAAATAAACTTTCTAAGTTGACTGAGATCTGTCTCAGATACTTTTGGGTTCACAGGCTGCAGACAACAAAAGCTAGGGAGCCAGCCACACACCTCACAGGGGCAAGGAATTATCTGTTGTCTACATCAACTAGGGAAGAAGAAAGGGGGAAATAGAGGAAGAAACATTAGTTTGAATCTCAAAAGAAAATACCCTTACACAATTTGTTAAAGGATATGCTTGGTTCATATACTATACTACATGGGAAAAAGATATACGTACATGACCCAAGAGAATGAAAATATTCATTTATTTGCAGAAAGGATGATGTCATTTGTATGTAGAAAATCATCCCTCAAAATGGTAAGTTGCTGAAAGAGGAGTGGTTGTGCTAGAATCATCACAGATGACTCTTTTATCCTATTTCTCAGTTTTAGGGGAAAAGACTACAAAACTATAGGTATTGTGCTGATAGTAAAAAAAAAAAAAACTTCATTTGTTCACAGGTTAATCAAACTTTGGAGAAGACATCACATGCCAAATCTTATCACAGGATGCTTTAGAGAGATTATCTATTTTAAATTTTATTGGAATTTTGATGACATCAAGCTGTTATTGCTTGGACCACAGAGGTGCCGGTTATCTAAAGATTTCTGCAAAAATGCCATGCCTTCTCAAATAAGGCAAGTCATCTCAAAAATATCTCTTNAGGTGCCGGTTATCTAAAGATTTCTGCAAAAATGCCATGCCTTCTCAAATAAGGCAAGTCATCTCAAAAATATTTTTTATTTCTTTCATCATGTTATAGAGAATTTTAGTGGTATTCTAAGACTCGAAGCCTCCCCAAAGAACAAAATCAAGCTTTTATGCATCAGTGGAAACCAGAAATTACTAGCAGTGTACACAGTGGCTATGGCCAGAGATTACTCTTTCATCTGGTTCAACCCCTAGAGACACAAAGTCTCATCCTGTTCACACCCAAATCCCCCTTCTTCCCCAAACACACAGTCACCACATGCATTCTCTGACGAGATTGAGTAATATTTCATCAGTTCTCCCTAGCCATTCAGTTCAGGTTTTAATATAGCTGGAATATCTTGGGTAGCTTTATAAAGATGTAAACCTTATAATCAAGGCTTAGTTCAAAATTTAAGTTGTTCCAGCTGTCAACTGAAATACAACTGTATAAAATCAAACTTTCCTTTTCAAAGTTCTCAATGTTAAAATCTCCCCCTGGTGGATTTTCAGAGCATGTGTTTTTCACAAGTAAAATTGAATAGTTTTTTTTTTTTTTTTTTTTTTTTAAATAAAGATGCCAAAAAATTCATACCTGTGAAAAATAAGACCGATTAATATCAAAGTTCAGAGGAGAAAAATGCAATTATTAAAAATCTTGACATCGAAAAACATTTCTAAAACTAAAGTAGAATAGTTTTCTAGTCTTATATGCAAGTGTGAATATTTTTACAAGTTTTTCTTGTATGTCATTATCCTCTATTAAGTTAAGGGATTTTAATGGACTAAACATGCTAATTTCCTACTTAATTGTTTAGTGAAGAGAGGCATAATGTTTCAATTAGGAAGGAATGTTCCCCCAAATGACTGAATCTGCCATCTGTGTATTCTCATCTCTGTTAAAACTGTCAGTCAAATCAACAAAAGTCGAAGCACAAAGCCCCTAAACCACTTGAAATGTGCACATACTTGCTCTAGGGAAGGGGAATTTTGATTTTGTTTCAGCAGCAATCCCTCTCCCTTTCCTGGGAATACATTTTGGCTGGGGTTTTGTGGCATCAATACAAATCACTTCAAAGCAGCTATTGCTGCCTTATCCTCTACCTAGTGACATTGCTGACCCACCACTTGGATACCCATTTTCCTGAGGTAGAGCAAAGGTGAGGCATGACAAGATCACAGGAATGGAGTAGGTAAAAACTACAGAGATATCCTCATGCAGAAGATAGGCTGCCTGCAGTGATCCTCACATGTTTAGAACTAGAAATGGTGGTCAGTTGTTAAGAAAAAAATGTATTTTCTTTGGTACCAAAATACCAATGGCTCATGAATCTTAATATTTTTATTATAATATTTTGTTAAGGTTGAATTTTTTCAAAACATGTCACTACAAATTTCTAACGAGAGCTACTTTTAAATAATTAGGCAACATGAATAGAGGAGAAGACTGAGGCAATTGTTGGAAAGCAAAAAACACCAACATGTCTTAAGTTTGCTATTTATGTAATTTCATTGTCTCAAAACCATCCTTTAATTGAGCTGACTTTAGTAAGAGATAAGACCACAGCAGTGTGGCACAATGTTTAGGAGCACAGGCCTTGGGATAGATAGCTAGAGTCAAATTCAAGCTCTGTTTTTAGCTGTGTGACTTTGAGCCAGTTATTTAACCTCTCTGTGCCTTGGCTTCTTCATGTGCAAATTGAGAGTAGTAAATAGAAACTTCCTCATAGTGTAGTTGAAAGGGTTAACTATGCTGAAACTGTACATGGAAAGTACTTAGTACACACAGATCCCACAGCTTTTTTGTTCACTTTCAGACATTAACAGTCTCATTTTCAGACATTATTTTAAAAATCCTTTTTAAATTGAAACTTTCATTTCTCATTGAACTTAAAGCTCTTTGTCCCTGTACCATCTCCAGCACGACCTGTGCTTGGATCCTGCAGCAGGGAAGAGGGAGGTGGTTGGTTTTTTATGATGTCTTTGCAGTATTTTTTCACTCCCCCCCCCCACTCCTTTCTCTGCCTTTGGTTCCGACAGGGCAGAAGGAAGATCAT
The DNA here is from genome assembly GCF_001604975.1 of Cebus imitator. Classification (NCBI taxonomy): domain Eukaryota; kingdom Metazoa; phylum Chordata; class Mammalia; order Primates; family Cebidae; genus Cebus; species Cebus imitator. Next base: position 5,041,379 of record NW_016107384.1, read on the forward strand.
CTGGAGACAGCCAGATTCTTCCTTGAGCAGTGCAGTTATAACTGTGCACTGTGCCCTTTGTGAGTGCTTCTTTCTCTTTTGAACTTCTTCAGTGGGTTCTTCAGCATCGCCCACCCTGTTGCTGGGGCCCATTGTGCCCTTGCATGGCACACTCAATATCCTCTGCCAGCTTGCTGGCAGCTCCTACTTGTTGTGCTTCACAAACTTCCCATTGTGGGTCCTCTCACCCTGGGGTGGAGCAGGCCCGTCACGGGACTCCCACATGCTTGCCTGCCGTGCTGTCTATGCCAGTGCTTAAGAAACATCACCTCTGCTCCACTTTCAGTTGGAACCAGCTTTTTCCACCCCCACCCACAGCCTTTTCTCTTTGCTCTGCTACCTGAAGCAATTCCACTGGGCCTCTTTCTCACCTTTAAGTTTCCCAATAAGAATCAGGCATGAGCCTCTGTGTCTTGTCAAATGTTCAGGGATACTACCAAGTTTTCTGAGTGCAAGCCTCCACAGTTTACTGATGGGGTAAGCATCCGCTTTCCACCTTCTGTGGAAGAAAAATACACAGCACTCTGAGAACTGTCTCTGAGGAATTAATCACTATCAATCTTCCTTTCCATTCTCATATATGGAGGTAGGCAATGGGCTAAGAGGGTGAACTAGAACCTCTCTTTAGAAAGTCAATACATTTTCCAACTGCAGTTATCAGGTTGGGAGCCTGAGGCCTCATTGGAAATTGAGATAAAAAATAAAAATTAAGTCAAACTTAGACTGGGCCTATGTAACATTTAGGCATTTGGGCTATTTGAGTCAATGATTGATTAGTCATACTAATCAATTTCAGTGATTAGTATGAATCCTTACCATGTGATAGACTAGACTGACTTCAGTATGATGTTAATAAATGCGATTAATACCTGAGAATTATTTTAGCTAAAGGTGTGTCATGTACCAAAACCCTGGTGAATGGAGCATAGCTCACATTGTAGGAATTACGGGATTCACCCGGATAGGCAGGAGGAAAATGAAAGGAGAAGTATCATGCACATAGGAACTAGCAGTGTCTTTCAGACTTAATAGGTAAATGTCAGACCTAATGTATTAAGCTCTTTAAGCAAGAGACCAAAATGGATTTGTCAAGTCTTGGAGCTAATTCAAAGACAGTGTTACATTGTAACTTATACCTTGGAAATAATTTTATAATAGCTAAATATTTACAGAGTGCCTACTACATGCCAGACACTGTTTTAAACACTTTTAATGTATTTAACCCTTTTAACAATCCTACAAATAGATGCGCTATTACTTCTTTTTACAAATGTGGAAAATGAAGCACAGAGAGATGAAACAAGTAGCACAAGGTTAAAGACATGGAAAATAGGAGATTTCAGCCCCGATGTTTGATGCCAGACTACGCTATGCTTTCATAAACATTATCTTGTGATTTATGTTACAAATAAATCACATTATATAGCAATTATAAAGTAATTCCAAAAGGTGGGCATATCAGACTCAAGCATACTCAGTGAATCACTTGGCTATGGGGTGATAGGGGATGCCTAGAAAATAATAGACTATTGTAGCTCCTGTTCCAGTTCCTTTTACCGCCTTCTGCTGGGTATGTTTTGTTTGCTATTTAATTTGCATCACAATATGTTAATTTCAAGAATAAATTTATTATCATTTTTCTAAAAGTAAACATAACTGAGGAGAAAATCAGCAAATGTCACATTAAATATAATTGACACGGCCTAGAGTCCTTTCATTTTTAAGGTATAAAAAGCTTTTATTGCTTTTATCTTACTTAAAATGCAATGCATGCTTATGCTTGAAAAACCAGAGAATCTCTGCAAAAGGGAGAAGAAAGCATTCATAGCCCAACTACCTGATGATAACCACTGTTAATATCTTTAGTAACTGTCCTTCCAAGCCTATGCATATATATGTTCATTTGATGTGTGTGCATGTATTTGCATCATCATTTATGTAACATTTTTATTTTTGACTGGAGAAAGAGCAAAATTTCATTTGGAATGAGAAATGCCAAGGGGAGAGTCAGAAAAGAATAAAGCAAGTGGTGTGGCATCCTCTCTCCATCTTCTCAATGGCCTGGGTTAAACATCTGTGCTACAAGTTCTTCCAAAGCCCCAACTGTTTTGTTTGGTTTGCTTGTTTGCTTACCTTGAGAGAGTTATCAATCAAGCTCAGAATCTGTTAAATAAGATATAACCTTTCATCTATCTTTATTATGGCCTGGAAGGACAGAGTCCAATCTAGACTCCTAGCCCTCTTCACACACTCTACCCTGGAACTTGCCACCACCAGCAGCCTGTCCTACTTCAATTTCCATTCCTGGCTTTGCCCTGCCCAGTGATTGGCTTGTGTACATTAGAAGAGATACCTGAACCCCTACGGCCAAGCTCATTCCTCATCTGCCACATCCTCCCCTAGTCACCTCTGAGCCTCTTCTTGGCCATGTATGTGGCTCACACTGGCCCTGGAAGTGGGTTTGGAGCCTCTGGGCAGGGAGTCATGGAGTCCGAAGATTGTGATCTAGCATATGGTCTAGATGGGGCTTGAAGGCTCAGACTGGTCACTTGTTGTTGGCTGTGGGAACTCCTTCCCTTGCCAGGAAAGATGTGGCTAGAAGAGAGAAAGATGAAGATCTTCATGTGTTCTCTATATGAGGTGCTGATCAAAATAAATTATTAAGTATGTATACCTAGAGATGTTCTCTAAATTATGACCATAGAAAGTAAATTAAAACTGGGACTGTATAGCTTTAGTATGCCAACACCTACATCTGCAGAATCAGCATGTTTTATGTGCGCTCTTGACTTTAACTGGAACAACCTTCATCAGACATGTGCCCTTTAACTTTCACTTTATTCAGAGCTGCTCAGACATCATCCATCTTTCCCTTTCAATCTAACCTATGCCAAGTACACCCACCTCTCCAGCACTGTGTAGCCTCTCATCCCTACTTTACTTCTTAGAACTTGCCATTAAATAAAATTACAGTACCTGTACTTGTTTACTGTCTTCCTGCCCCACTAGAATTCCACGGAAAATTAATCTTATTTGTCACTATGTCTATTGTGCTTAGCAAAGTGCCTGCCACCCAGTGGGCGCATTCCCTAAGTATTGCTAAAATAGTAAGTAAATTACTAAGTTACAATTAAAAACACACATTACTCATACATAGTAGAATTCTGATATTAATTTCTACTTCCTTTTAATTAAGAAATGGGGGCAAATAATTGTGGAATTAAGTCTGTTCTACTGCAGTCTGAATTTTAGTTTCATAAAATAAAACACATAAAATTTTTAAAAATTAGGATATAATATATTAGAAACCAATGCATTGGCTAATCACATAAGCAGCGGTATCAACTAAACAGTCAACAAAGAAGGAGTGTAGGCCAGGTGTCCCAACCTGGTCTATGCTATCTTCTTACTTCCTTCTTCTGGCAGGAAAGGAGATGTCAGGCTGTAGGAAAGGAGTCGTACAGGATACTTCCTCAAGCACTAAGTAAATATCATTCCATGCTGTGGGCAAAGGGAGACAGGGGCAGGTCCAGGTGCTGGCCAGGAGAGGCAGTCTACTTTCAAGAGGGGAGAGTGAGCTAAGGATGCAGGACCTCTTTCTGTACCACTCCTAATAGTTCTGACCTCCATTCTGACAGCTCACAGACACAGCCCCCCATTTTGCCTCCAGCAGAAACAAGATGAAGAGGTTGTCAACATAGAACCACTAATGACCAGTTTTAATTTAATTGCAGAAAGGGAGAAAAGATCATTTAAGTTGCTTCATTGTCTAAATAAAATAGTGTTTTGGTTGATGAAACATGAACCTAAACTCCTGTCTCAACATATTTAAGATGGGAACAAAATGGCAGTATCATGGTGATAGGTGTTTAGATGCCTACATTGTTTTCATCTACAAAACTGGCTTTCCTTCCACACCCGATCTCTTAGCTGGCCTGACAGAGCTGATTGACAGATACAGCTCACTCCAAAGGAACAGCCCTTTCTCGAGGAATGAATGATTTGCTGTTTAAATCCTCTAAAATCAAACATAAATTGAAGTATCAAAAGAATCAAAAACATAGTTGGTGGTTTTGAAAGCATTTCTTTGTGATTTTTGCTAAAAAGAGAAATGGCAAAAAATGTTTTAAAAGACTTTGAGACAATTGCCAAGCACAGTGGCTCACACCTGGAATCCCAGCACCTGGGGAGGTCAAGGTGGGGCTATCACTTGAGGTTGGGCATTTGAGACCAGCCTGACCAACATGGGGAAACCCTGTCTCTACTAAAAATACAAAAATTAGCTGGGAATGGTGCCAGGTGCCTATAATCCCAGCTACTTAGGAGGCTGAGACAGGAGAATCACTTGAACCCAGGAGGTGGAAGTTGCTGTGAGCTGAGATCACGCCACTGCACTCCAGCCTGGGTAACAGAGTGAGACTCATTCTCAAAAAAAAAAAAAAAAAAAAAAAAAAAAAAAAAAAAATTTGAGAATAGTTTTAAACTATTGTAACCCATCCTAAAATCCTTAATTAATAGAGCTTATTACAGAAAAATGTATTATTGGTAAGGACTATTCAAAATAGTACAGATAATATGAATGTGCTCTTGTTCTGTTTTTAATGTATCTATTATTTATAATGAATATTTTCCTGTATGTGCTGAATTCTTTTTAGAAATATTATTTAATAGTAGAGAACACATAGGGAAGAATATGAGTTGTTACACCATATGAGTCTTTCCTAAAAGCACAAAAAAGACTCTGTCATGCTATTTCTTAGAGGAGGCAACAGGAAAATCAGTGGGCCAGGGTGAGTTTGCTGAAGCTGGTTATGAACGAAGCCTCAGGTTACCAAGGCTACTGTGATTGGGTATTCCTGAAAATTGAAGTCTAGGATTGTTTCTTAGCCCTATAGTCACTTTTGTGCTCTGGTAACTTTCTCATTAGATCACCGTCATGTTAACTGCTTAGTGGCAGATGGTCCTTAACTGACACAACCTTTGCTGTGGGCCATATTGCTGAGTGGTGCTAGCCCCTTACACTCAGCTTGGTCCCATCTGTCCAGACAGGTGTTTGTAAACCTGAGTCTGATTCTACTGCTGCAGAGAATGTTCCAGGAAATGTATCCTTTAATCCATGGCCCCAGCCAGTCCTTTATCACTGGCATGGAATAGAGGAGCTCATTTGAGGATCAACATAGGCTCTGATTGGAGAAACCACATTTGTAACAATTTTGACATAAGCAGAAGTTGAGCTCCTGATGATTACTATTCCAGGAAACCAAATGAGACTCAAAACTACAATTAAAAAGAAATGATCTTCCACGTTTGATGACTTTCACACCGAATGATACTATTAAATAACCATCATTAGCTACTAACACATGTACTACCCATTTTCCAGAGCCCTTTCTCTGCCAAGAAATTTAAGACAAGAATGATCAACGAATGAGTCATCAGCATGATAATTGTTGATACAGGACATGCAAATTGAAATTATTTAGAATAATTTAACTGTATAAGGAATTATTATACATGATGATATTCCTCAGATATTAAAGGTCTACTTATAAGGAGCCCACAGTTCATTTCTTTGCATCTACATTTTATGATTCAGCAAAGTGGAAAGTACTATCCATGGGATGCCTTGACAAAATACAACAGGGTGATTTGGGGCAATTTTGTAGGTATTGCACTAGATGCCGGAGATAGAAAAATAAATAAAATATAAGCCCCTGGTCTCCACAAGCTTACAAATTTATAAGAGGGTACAGACAAGTACACAAAAAGTCACAGTACAGTGTGATGAATATAATAATCAAAGTGTGTACCTGGTACATGATAGCACAGGGGAGTATAGCTTGTAGGAGAAAGTTACAATGAGGGAAGAAAATCAGTCTGCTTAAGAATCTGCAACTTCCTAAATTGGAACATTTCATTCTCCCTTTCAGGAAAACATTTCCTTTCTTCTTTTGATATCACAGAGGCATAGGAAAGATGGTAACCAAAGAGGACAGAAAACAAGTTCTTCCTAATCTTTTCAAGGTTTGAGATATGTGAACTTAAAAAAAAAAGTTTTTAATAAGACAGGAAGATTGTTGAATCCAGACTACTCACTGGCTGTGGTTTTTGCAAATTTAAGTGATCTCATGCCTGTATCAGTTTTCCTGTTTTTTTTTTTTTTTAATCCCAAATCCAAAGAATATACATTCTTCTCAGCACCATATTGGACTTACTCTAAAATTGACCACATAATTAAAAGTAAATCACCCCTCAGCACATACAAAAGAACAGAAATCATAACAAACAGTCTCTCAGCAATCAAATTAGAACTCAGGATTAAGAAACTCACTCAAAACCACACAACTTCATGGAAACCGAACAACCTGCTCCTGAATGACTACTGGATAAATAATGAAACGAAGGCAGAAATAAAAATGTTCTTTGAAACCAATGAGAATGAAGACACAACATACCAAAATCCCTAGGACACATGTAAAACAGTGTCTAGAGGGAAACTTATAGCACTAAATGCCCGTATGAGAAGTGAGGAAAGATCTAAAATCAATACCCTACCATCATGATTAAAAGAACTAGAGGAGCAAGATCAAATTCAAAAGCTAGCAGAAAACAAGAAATAACTAAGATCAGAGCAGAACCGAAGGAGATAGAGACACAAAAAACCCTTCAAAAAATCAATAAATCCAGGAGCTGGTTTTTTGAAAAGATCAACAAAATAGATAGACCACTAGCCAGACTAATAAAAAAGAAGGGAGTGAAGAATCGAATAGATGCAATAAAAAACGATAAAGGGGATATCACCACTGATTCCACAGAAATACAAACTACCATCAGAGATTACTACAAATACCTCTATGCACATAAACCAGTAGATCAAGAAGAAATGGATAAATTCCTGGACACTTACACCCTCCCAAGACTAAATAAGGAAGAAGTTGAACCCTTGAATAGACCAATAACAAGGTCTGAAGTTGGGGAAGCAATTAATAGCCTACCAAATCAAAAAAAGTCCAGGACCAGATGGATTCACAGCCGAATTCTACCAGAGGTACAAAGATGAGCTGGTACCATACCATTCCTTCTGAAACTATTCCAAACAATACAAAAGGAGGGAATCCTCCCTAAATCATTTTATGAGACCAACATCATCCGATACCAAAACCTAGCAGAGACACAACTAAAAAAAAATTTCAGGCCAATATTGGTGATGGATGAACATTGATGCAAAAATCTTCGATAAAATACTAGCAAACTGAGTCCAACGGCACATCAAAAAGCTTATCTATCATGATCAGGTTGGCTTCATCCCTGGGATGCAAGGCTGGTTCAACATATGCAAATTTATAAACATAATCCATCACATAAACAGAACCAAAGACAAAACACATGATTATCTCAATAGATGCGGAGAAGGCCTTCGACAAAATTCAACAGGACTTTATGCTAAAAACTCAATAGGCTGGGCACAGTGGCTCATACCTATAATCCCAGAACTTTGGGAGGCTAAGGCAGGTAGCAGACCCAGCAACATGGCAGACTGGGGCAGGAGAATCACTTGAACCCAGGAGGCGGAGGTTGCAGTGAGTTGAAATCGCTCCATTGCACTCCAGCCTGGGCAACAGAGCAAGACTGAGGCTCAAAAAAAAAAAAAAAACCTCTCAATAAACTAGGCACTATCGATGGAACATGCCTCAAAATAATAAAAGCTATTTAGAACAAGCCCACAGCCAATATCATACTGAATGGGCAAAAGCTGGAAGCATTCCCTTTGAAAACTGGCACAAGACAAGGATGCTCCCTCTCACCACTCGTATTCAACATAGTGTTGGAAGTTCTGGCCAGAGCAGTCAGGCAAGAAAAAGAAATAAAGGGCATTTCAATTAGGAAAAGAGGAAATCAAATTGTCTCTATTTGCAGATGACATGATTGTATGTTTAGAAGACCCCATCATCTCAGCCCAGAATCTCCTTAAGCTGATAAGCAACTTCAGCAAAGTCTCAGGATACAAAATCAGTTAGAATGGCAATCATTAAAAAATCAGGAGACAACAGATGCTGGAGAGGATGTGGAGAAATAGGAGCTTTTACACCAACTTTTACACTGTTGGTGGGAGTGTAAATTAGTTCAACCATTGTGGATGACAATGTGGCGATTCCTCAAGGATATAGAACTAGAAAAAGCTTTTGACCCAGCAATCCCATTACTGGGTATATACCAAAGGATTATACAACATTCAATTATAAAGACACATGCACACATATGTTTACTGTGGCACTGTTTACAATAACAGAGACTTGGAACCAACCCAAATGCCCATCAATGACAGACTGGAGAAAGAAAATGTGGCACATTTACACCATGGAATACCATGCAGCCTTAAAAAAGGATGAGTTCATGTCCTTTGCAGGGATATGGATGAAGCTGGAAACCATAATTCTCAGCAAACTAACACAAGAGCAGAAAACCAAACACCGCATGTTGTAACTCATAAGTGGATGTTGAACAATGAGAACATATGGACACAGGGAAGGGAACATCACACACTGGGGCCTGTTGGGGGTTGGGGGGAACTAGGAGAGGGACAGCAGGGGGGTAGGGGTATTGGGGAGGGCTAACATTAGAAGAAATACCTAATGTAGATGAGGGGGGGATCTATGCAGCAAACCACCATGGCACATGTATACCTATGTAACAAACCTGCACGATCTGCACGTGTACCCCAGAACTTAAAGTATAATAAAAAAATTAAAAATTGAGATCTGAGGGGAAAATAGCTCTCTAACTGGGCTTCTGCTTTTAATATAATTTGAAAATAGCTGCAACCCAATCCACCCTCTTGGTGGCCCAGAAATGCCACCTTTTTTGATTGGTTTTGTTGTTCATAGATTAGTTCGCATATACAATGTTTAGAAATACATGACTGGGCTGAGCACAGTGGCTCATGCTGGTAATACAAGCACTTTGTGAGGCTGAGCCCAGGAATTCCAAACCAGCCTGGGCAACATAGGAAGACCCCATTTCTACAAAAACCTTAAAAATTATCCAGGCATTGTGGTGCACACCTGTAGTCCCCAGCTACTCCAGAGGCTAAAGTGAGAGGATCACTTGAGCCTGAGACATCAATGCTACAGTGAGCTGTGATAGCACCACTACGCTCCAGCCTGGGTGGCAGTGCGAAACCCTATCTCAAAAAAATTGTTTTAATAAAAAAATAAATATATGACTGAAAAATGTAATAATGCTGCATAGCTTATATCCATCTCAATCCCTCTCTTTCTCTTATGCTTCTTAAAATTGAAGTAAAACTCCATAATATACAATTCATAATTTTAATCATTTTTAAAATGTACAATTCAGGGATTTTTAGCATATTCACAGTATTGCACAATCATCACCACTATCTAATTTGAGAACATTTTCATCACCCAAAATAGAAACCTCATATCCATTAGCAGTCCTTCCTCATTCCCCTCTGACCCCAGCCCCTGGTAACCGCTAATTTACCTGGTCTCTATGTATTTGTCTACCCTGGGCATGTCATATAAATGGAATCATTCCGTACATGGCCTTTTGTGTCTGTCTTTTTTCCTTTGCATAATGTTTTTAAGGTTCATCTATGTTGAAGCATGTATTAGTGCTTCATTTTTTTATGGTTGAATACTATTCCACTGCATGGATATACCACATTTTATTAATTCAGCAATTGATGGATATTTGGGTTGTTTCTAATTTTTGGCTATTATGAATAGTGCTGCTATGAATGTTCATGCACAATCTTTTGTTTAAATACCTGTTTTCAATTTTGAGGAGCAAATAGAAGTGGAAT
>NW_016107384.1:5051260-5110933 GCF_001604975.1 Cebus imitator
TCTAGTTTAAACTTTTTGAGGAATTACCAAATTTTTTTTCTAAAGTTGCTGCATCATTTTCTTATTCCCATCAACAATGTATGAGTGTTCTAATTTCCCCACTTTCCCACTAACATTTAATTTCTGCTTTTAAAAATTTTATTATAGCCATGCTAATGGGTAAAATGTAGCATCTCATTGTTAATATCTTTGTACGGGTAAATAATCCATCATAGAAACCACTGCAGAAGGAAAGACAAAAAAAAGCATTCTCATGTCAGGTCTTAAGTTTTCTTGTTTTGTATATGAGGCCACAAAATTGAGAGAAGTTTTCCCCAAGATGAGCTGCAAGTGAACTTAATGAAATTCTGAACAACAGAGCTATTTTTCACTGCCTCCTATCAGATTCGCCAAAGAGCAACCATGATCAAAGCCAAGACATCTCAATAATGACTTTTGAAATGCAAGCTCGTAGAGGTATAGATAGTTGTCTTCAGTCAGTGACTGGCAGAAGCATCTAAACCATTATATGAGGTTTGGCTAGTAAACTGCTCTTCTCGGATTCTGTGGCAATACCCACTTTCTTTTTTGAACTTAATGAACATTTATTTTTTTCTACTTACGTGGTGAGTTTGTAAAGGAAAAATAAATATAACTAAACACTAACTCTACATTCTACTTTAAAGAAGGCAATTTGTTCAGGTAACACAATGGGTTAAAACAGTTTGAGCCTTATGAAACTTCAAATTCCGTCCTAGCACATTTCTCGTTAATAATTTAGTGTCCCTTGCAGACATTCTTATGTCTGTCGTCATTTATTTTAATATTTGATTGCTATCATCAACACACTACAGAAGTTATTCTTTCCTTTTCAAGACAGTTTCAAGAACTAGAACATATACAGTATATGTAAGTGATTACCTGGATAAAGCAATAGGGCATTAGGAATTATATTTATTTGTTTTTAATTTCTGCAACCATTTCTTAATTCTAGGCTGGTACAAATAGCCTCCATGAGGAGTTTAGCCTCTCCTTGCAGTAAAGCTACTGAGGGGAGGGAAACTGAGACTCATAGTACAGCGGGCAGGCGCAGCCTGGTTGAGGAGAAGAAGAAGCCGGAGAAGGCAAAGCTGGAAGGAGGCAGAGCACTAAGCTGCTGCGGGTCAGTCTTCCTGTGAACAGGCAAGTTTCAGGTAAAGATTTGCAGGGATCTTACCGAGAAAAGCAGCGTTTTTGAAAAGGAACAAGTGAGTTGCAAGAAATGTGATTCCTCCTTCCATAGGAACAGTTGGAAAGCCATAGAGAGCCTAGGGTAGGAATGATGGGAAGTCCCAGGGGTCGTTTAAAATCCTGATAATCGAACATCCATTCTTTCTTACCATTTTGATTACTAAATGAAGTCAGCGAGCTTCAGGCTTGCCTACACTGATGCATCTTAATGATTTGGGCATGACAACCAGCGCCAGGTCACATACCAAGCTTCGGAGAAAGCTGACATCCTAGCACTTCCTGGAAAAATTCTCATGTCGCCCTGCTACCTGGGATTGGTGACAGGTCTGATCCACGCAAGGCGCCACTCCCCAACCCCCATCCCCCACCTGGATTTAGAAGAGCTTTTGTCCCCGCCCGCCCAAGACTTTAACTCTCCTCTCCCAGAGCTCGCCAACTCTCCAGGGTACAAAGTACAGCAGGGACGCGGGTGGAGCCCTTTTAAGCGACACAGCCTTATCTTTCTCGAGTGAACACCTAGGTGGATTCCCAATACCGCACCTGGCACGTTCTGGAGGGAGTCTCAAGCTCCTCCAGAGCTCTCTGCCGGGCGTCCTTGTTTCTGCATTCGATATTCCTGTGGGAGGCGCAGGGGGCTCTGAGCGCCGAGAGCTTTATTAAGAGATTTGCAGTGGTTCACTCGGATCCCTGAACACTCCCAACAGCCTAAGCTGCCTGCGGTGTTACAGCGCAGAAACCTGTAAAGCAGGGTGGTTGCCCTTGTTCGCGGCTTCGGGTCACTTTCCGCGACTCTGAGAGTAATTGCGTGGGCACCAGTTCTGGGGCCAGGACCCAAGAAGGGAGTTGGACTGCACGAAGAACATCAGCCTGCTACCAGACTGCACATGCACTTTGCACCGGCCATCTAAGCCTCAGTCTGGAGATTGCTCACTCCGGGTAAGGAGGAACCAGAGCTTCCCCGGCGGGTCTGAGCTGCAGGGCAAGCGGGGACGGGAACGGGGAGTTTAAGGTTCTGGACTGAGGGACTGGAAAGGAGCTGGGGTCTCCAGAGAAAAGGGCAGCAACGGAGGAAAACTGAGATGAACTCCAGACATCCATATTCATGGGTCCGTTTGAGTCTTTGCTTTCAGTAAGAGAGGAGTGGGATGGGACAGAAGCTACACCTTTGGTTCCCGCCCACCCTCCAGTAAGGCCGAGGAACTCCCTTGGTTCCCCTGAGAGAAAGGCAGATGGTGCTGCAACGGAACCCCGGAAGCAGCCGCTGAAGTTGAGCAGTGTGCAGGACTGGGGAGGAAAAAAAAGGAGGAGGAGGGACAAGCCACCTATGTGCTCTCCTCCCTCTCTTTCTCCACCCCACCCCCTTTTTTCGTAGCTGCTGACGCGCTGGTGGTGCCTATTAATCATTCACCAGCCCAGAGCCGCTCCAGTTAATGGCTGTGCCGCGTGGGGCTCCCGCATCCTGGCCTCCCCTCTCCACCGTCGTGTGTGCCTGGGCAACCAGAGCGGCAAACGGCAGTGCCCAGGCAACCGCTGGGCTGTGAGCCCCGCTGGCGCCGGTAGGAGCCGCGCTCTCCACCGCGGTTGCACTCTATCCATAGGCGCTGGGCTGCTGTGGGCTGCAGGCAAACGGTTGCGTGCGGAGGGAGGGTGCCGGGGGCGGGGGCGCGAGGAGAGCGCCCCAGCCCTGGCAGCCCCACTGGCCCCCCTCAGCTGGGATGTTCCCCAATGGCACCGCCTCCTCTCCTTCCTCCTCTCCTAGCCCCAGCCCGGGCAGCTGCGGTGAAGGCTGCGGCAGCAGGGGCCCCGGGGCTGGCGCTGCGGACCGCATGGAGGAGCCAGGGCGAAACGCGTCCCAGAACGGGACTTTGAGCGAGGGCCAGGGCAGCGCCATCCTCATCTCTTTCATCTACTCTGTGGTGTGCCTGGTGGGACTGTGTGGAAACTCTATGGTCATCTACGTGATCCTGCGCTATGCCAAGATGAAGACGGCCACCAACATCTACATTCTAAATCTGGCCATTGCCGATGAGCTGCTCATGCTCAGCGTGCCCTTCCTGGTCACCTCCACGTTGTTGCACCACTGGCCCTTCGGTGCGCTGCTCTGCCGCCTCGTGCTCAGCGTGGACGCGGTCAACATGTTCACTAGCATCTACTGTCTGACTGTGCTTAGCGTGGACCGCTACGTGGCCGTGGTGCATCCCATCAAAGCGGCCCGCTACCGCCGGCCAACCGTAGCCAAGGTAGTGAACTTGGGTGTGTGGGTGCTATCGCTGCTCGTCATCCTGCCCATCGTGGTCTTCTCTCGCACTGCGGCCAACAGCGACGGCACGGTGGCCTGCAACATGCTCATGCCAGAGCCCGCTCAACGCTGGCTAGTGGGCTTCGTGTTGTACACCTTTCTCATGGGCTTCCTGCTGCCCGTCGGGGCTATCTGCCTGTGCTACGTGCTCATCATTGCCAAGATGCGCATGGTGGCCCTCAAGGCCGGCTGGCAGCAGCGCAAGCGCTCGGAGCGCAAGATCACCTTAATGGTGATGATGGTGGTGATGGTGTTTGTCATCTGCTGGATGCCTTTCTACGTGGTGCAGCTGGTCAACGTGTTTGCTGAGCAGGACGACGCCACGGTGAGCCAGCTGTCGGTCATCCTCGGCTATGCCAACAGCTGCGCCAACCCCATCCTCTACGGCTTTCTCTCAGACAACTTCAAGCGCTCTTTCCAACGCATCTTATGCCTCAGCTGGATGGACAACGCTGCAGAGGAGCCAGTCGACTATTATGCCACTGCACTCAAGAGCCGTGCCTACAGCGTGGAAGACTTCCAACCTGAGAACCTGGAGTCCGGCGGCGTCTTCCGTAATGGCACTTGCACGTCCCGGATCACGACACTCTGAGCCAGGGCCACGCAGGGGCCCTGCGCCTGAGAAGAAGGGAAGGCCGGGTGTGAAGGGGAGGGTATCCAGGGCGCCAGGGTGCGGTCTGGATAACGTGGAGCTGAGACACCCGGAGCCTCTGGTGGAGGGACCCAGGAAAGGCGCGCAACAATGGTATAAGTGAGAACTTTGCTTATAAATTGGGAAGACTTTCAGGCTACCTTTTTCTGGATCTCCCACTTTCGGTTCCTTCCTCCACTGCGCTTACTCCTCTGACCCTCTATTTTCCCCACCCTGCAACTTCGATCCTTTCTTTCGCACCGTCCCGCCAGTGCACATCACAAACTCATTTACAACTCAGTCTCATCCTTAGCTCCTCATGATGTTATTTGCTTGTTTAAGCTGAGCCACGGATACGGCCACGGGTTTCCCTTGGGGTTAGTCCCTAGCTCTCCTTCAGCCCCGCCTAGCCATGCTGGGCAGCGTCCGGGTTCTGCCTGGTGCCCCTACTGGAGTCTCGGGAATGACCGCGCAGCCCTACCTTAAGGAAAGTCGGACTTGAGAAAGATCTAGGCAGCTGGTCTTTTCTCCTACTCTTGAGTGAAGGCGCACCTTTCCCTGCCCGCCCCCCACCACTCTCACTCCACCCAGAGTGGAGCCAGGTGCTTCGTAAATAGGTCCCGGGCTTTGAACCCCAGGCTTTCTGGAGTCCCCATCCAAGCCCCCCTTTGGAGAAAAAAGAAGCTGAGAACAAGTCGCATGAGGAGTTTTTATTAGTCTGTGGGGTCGGAGTGGGGGCTTCTAATAGGAATCAATATCCTGCTGGGCGTTTTCAAAGACCTACGCTGGGCACTCAGGGGCGTGCCTGTTCTGCTAACAGCGTGGCAGGGAAGTGCAGGGCGCACCTTCCCCTTCCCCAGGTTCGGCTGCGGGGCTGCAGCTCGGCTTGGCTTTCTCTCTCACCCAAGCTTCCGCAGGAGCAGACTTAAAAGTAACTAGAAAGGGGTTTCCGGCTCTGGTGTATCTCAAAAGACCCGGCACCCGGGAAGGGGACCTAGGGCGACGTCTTCAGAGTCCGCCAGTGTTAGCTGTGACGCCGCAACCTGCAGGCTCCAGAGTGTGGCCTGTCTGGCCTCTGAGGCTTGCTGCCTTTCAAGCGGTGCCTAAGAAGTTATTTTCTTGTTTAACATATGTATTTATTAATTTATTTGTGATGTTGGAAAATGTGTCTCTGCTTTCCTTTTCTCTGCTTGCCTAGCCCCAGGTCTTTTCTTTGGGACCCTGGAAGTGGAAGTGGGGGCAAGCTCTCCCCCACTCCCTGGGCTTCTCATAGCTCCTCTTTGCTGGGCCCTTTTGTCTTATCCTTTCTTCCAGCTTTTCTATTTTTGATTGTGTTGAGTGAAATTTGGAGATTTTTCATACTTTTCTTACTATAGTCTCTTCTTTGTCTCTTTAGAATAATAAATAAGTGATAATGTGGGTTATCCTCCTCTCCATGCACAATGGAAAGTCCTGAACTCCTGGCGCTCCAGGAGACATATATAGGGGAACATCACCCTATATGTGATTTGAGTGTATATATATTAATATATATATGATGTGGGCATATATATACCTGTTTATCTGCTCCACTGTCATAAGTCCATGAGTCTAAGTATAGCCACTAATGGTGACAGGTGTGAGTCTGACTGAACACTTTCAGTTTCAGGAGTTCAAGCAGCTCTCAAACCTGGAGCAGAGGAATCTAATTCACACGGAGATTTCAATCACTGCTGAAGATGCCCCTGCTTCCTCTAGGCTCCAGCAGAGGTGATTCTTACATATGATCCAGTTAACATCATCACTTTTTTTGAGGACATTGAGTGGAATAATTTATGTCTGTGTTTAATCTTATCAACTACATTGGAAGCCTGAGCAGGGTGAGGACCAATAATTTTAGTTCTTTGTATTTCCTGCATTGCTTTAGTATGCTGGCTTGTACATCGTAGGCACTAAATACATGTTTGTTGGTTGATTTTTTTAAGCCAGAGTATTTTACAATGATCTGGAGATACTAAATCTGGGGTTCTCAGGTTCACTCATTGACATGATATACAGTGGTTGAAATCACTATTGAAAAATATGTTTTGTGTATATTTGCTTCAACAACTTTGTGCTTTCCTGAAAGCAGTAACCAAGAGTTAAGATATCCCTAATGTTTTGTTTAAACTAATGAACAAATATGCTCTGGGTCCTAAGTCAGAAAGTTTAGATCTGTCCCTTAATAAAAATATATATTACTACTCCTTTGGAAAATAGATTTTTGATGATTAAGAACTGTGAAATTTACAAATCAAAATCTTAATCATTATCCTTCTAAGAGGATACAAATTTAGTGCTCTTAACCTGTTACCATTGTAATATTAACTAAATAAACAGATGTATTATGCTGTTCCAAGTTGTCTTTGCTATTTGAATTTCACTGTTTCAATGGATTACTTGGAAACAGACACACACACACACACACACACACACACACACACCACACGCTTAGTTGCCTTATGTTTCACTTAGATTTGAAGAAGAAAGTTTTCAGATTACTTTTGGGAATTTTACCAAGTTTGTGGTTATACCCTGAATTATTTTCTTAAAAAGAAAACTCTGCTAGTTCAAAAAAGGAAAGGGGGGGAACAGAGAGAAGAAAGAAAAAGTTTAGCCAGGATGAATAGGAACCAATGCACTCATTTACACTCTGTTGTCAGCAAACTAACTGGATGATATCTTAATCTCTCACAGATTAAATTACTGTCTACTCTCACTTATAACCTCAGACTTTGTTTTGAGAGCTAGGTAACTGCTGATTTACATCATGAGGAAAGATAATGGGAAGAGAAAGCTATCTCTTAAAAATGTCCCAGAAGGCAGTGAGTAAAAGAAATAGAAAAATCAGATTTTGACATAAGAGAAGGACTTATTTTCTGCTTTGTTCAGTGATGGCCATATCCACCCCTAGAGAATGTAAGAAATCACTAGGGGAGTTTGTTTGTTTTTAACAGATTTGATCTTTTTAGAGCAGTTTTATTTTCATATCAAAATGAACAAAAAGGAATATTTTCCAAGCAGGTAATAGCAGTGATTCCAGAAGCAGAGTTGGGGATGGAGATTCAATGCTTTCAAATACCCTGTGACTCTGTGCTTTATATGGTTCTATACATCATCACAATAAGATTAGGGATAGCTGGACTTTTGTCATTTTTATTATTTTTTTTTCTCTGACTATGCAAGTCTGTTTTATTATTTTTAAAAGCTGCAGCAAGGTGGCAAATTAAACTCATAACTTAGATGTGCAGAGAAAACATATTTTGTAATTTGGTATTCCAAGCCCCTTCCAACACATTAGCTGAGCAAAAAATTAAACAGATAGGCATCCAGTTGAGCTGGATAATTTAAATAGCCATTTAAAAATTAAAAATTTCGTTTAAGTAAGTTTGGACAGTCCCTCAACCAGCCTCCTCCTTCCCTTCTGATATCCCTAAAATGGCTTTAGAATTAATATGAAGAGGAGGTTTTATGCATGCTAGTGGAGGAAGGAAAAAGGTCAAGTCTTTGGGAAAGGGGCCCTCTCTTCCTTTTGCTCTCTGGGGCCAGGTCCTTTGTCTATCTGTCTGCTTCCTAGCTGCAGTTTGTTGAAATCTGCAGCTGTCAGAGCCTGTGAAACAACCTCTCAGCTTGGGAAAGCCTGCACTGCAGTTCCTGTGGACTGCAACTTTCTCAAGTCTTCTATGACCCCGATACCAGCTCAGTGGTTTCCCCCAGCCTCTGCTGAGGAGTGATCTCACCCTGCCACAGATGCTGCACGGTGAAACTCTTGGCTCAGTGACTACAGGGGACCTCAGTGGCTGTACATTAGCAACCCTTAGAATCTGCTTGGTCTGATTGTGCCTCTCTTTTTTCTGTGGCTTTCAGGTCTTCTTCATCCGTCTTTACTTTTGTTGACCTTACTTATTAAAACATTCCATTCTCCCACCTCACCTTTACACTAGAGGAAAATCACAGTAGTTGAGTCCTTCAGTCTTAGCCCTCGATGTGCTGTAGCAGGAAAAAAGTATTTAGCAATCCCTCCTGCTCCTACCGTGAACACACACCTACCTGATCTCTAGGCATGTTTGCATTACCTAGAAGTTGGAGTCAAGTCCTCTCCTATCCTAATATAATGAGCCTCTCCTCGGGGAGAGAGACTAAAATGAAACATGATTTATAGAAAAAGTTAAAATATATTAGTGTCTGTGCATTATTATCTTTCTTATAAGTAACGTTTGTGTTCCAAGAGTAGCATTTCCCAGGCCATCTTCTTAGGTAATACCCACAGAAAAGGATGACATTTGAAAACCTTTGATTCCTTAACCATTTTAACTCTGACCATTGTACAACAATGTTGAACATGTAATTTTGGCCTGAGAAAAAAGGCAAGAATTTCATCTGGAGAACAGTATAGATGATTCATTTTGAAAATGGTAATATATTTCCAACCTATTTTAAACAAATAATAGAGATGTCATATTTATACTGCTCTGAAAAACACTTTAGCAATGGGATTCTGTTTTGAAAATTTTGCTCATTCCTGTTTTTATTCCAACATACCACATCGGAGTGTGGTATTAAACTAATTGATAGATGTTCATTTAACTTTTGCCCGTAACACACGTAACGGTGGTGGGTGCTTACAAAATACAGTATTGCAAAGTCTATGTTTCTCTCTTATTGGACCACACAACTTTGAACTAATGAGAACCTCTTTCACATACTCAGATGGGTATCTCGCTTTTCATTTAATAAATTTCAGTTCATTGGCTTCAAAAGAAGGCAGACAGTTTCAACATTGGTGAAGTGACATGGTTTCCCAAGGGGAAGACAGGTACAGAGATAATGTTCTAAGTGATCATTTATTATTTTGTAAATATCTGGAGACCGGGTATTATAGTGAGCACACTTATAAAAGGACTGTGTTAGGAATGATCAAATACAGCCCAGCTTCTGATATAAACTAGAAAGGAAGGGGCTTTGCAGGTGTGACAAAGTTGAGGAGGCCTATGAACTGAATAAGCCAGTTAGAATTAAAATATCAAAATGCTTGCTTGTCATACTGTTGGGGAGACAGGAGCATCATCTAAGAAAAGATAGGATTTTAAATAAAATCATTGAATTTGGGAGAGTGTTCACTTTATAATATACATACCTTAAACTCAATCTGATTAGCCAAAATCCAGAAATACTATACCCATTTAAAACTGAGACTACAGTCATGTTACCAGAACTCTGGAGTAATAAGGAACTTAAAACTTTAAAAATAAATACCTCTTTAAGCCAGGTTAATCTAAATCTTCAATTCTGAGTGGATAAGAAGTATAAAAGGAAATGAAAAGTGGGAAATGCTATCAGCTAGCATATTAACTCTTCACTGAAGTTTAACTCTGGCCCACCCTCAGTGCCTATATGCTTGGAAATGTTAACAAGGAAGATTTCAAGTATTCCCAGCTTTACGAATTTAAGAATACAAAGACTTACTAAATGCTAGATTCCACTTGAAGGAGGACATGTTAAGAGCAGGTCACTGTAGAATATTATGTACAAAAACAGTTCTGACTTTCAAAAAATAATACCTATCTTAAAAGACAACTGATACTTCACTTAAATTTAAAAATAGAGAAAAAAAAAACCAAGACATGATAGGCAAGCAGGATGATATTTTACAACAGCACACATCACTTACATAACTATTCTGGGAAAGGATGTCCAAATATTGATGAATAATAGCTCTCTGTTCTTTCTGTCTCTACGACCCTTGAACAACTTATTAATCTAGCTAATCTTATTAGCAGTGGCAAAATGTCTATTCAAAGTCAATAATTAAGTTAAACATTCTCCTTTATGTCCAATGAGCCACTGTAACCAACAAACCAAAATGATGTCTGTATGTCTTTTTCAAAAGACTTTCAAGTCTCCTTATATATATACTCTGGTGCCTAAAATTCACACACACACACACACACACACACACACACACACACACTCTTATTAATTAAACAAAAAAGAACTTCTTGGGCATTGGTGAAATAGAAATTCAAGACTGTCTTTTTTTCCCTTTTCCCTTTTTAAGTCCCATTTCTACCCTTTCTTTCCCCAGTTCAGGACCTTATGTTGTCTGATTTCCCCACTTCTCCCAATAAAGTTCTTCTCAGAAAAGAATTTCCTTTGATTTATAGTTTACATAACTGAAAAACCTTCGAGTGTCATTTCTCCAGAAGTAGGACTTTTTAATACGGACATAGTGTCAGACAATCAGGCAGCAGAATCCCTAAAATCACATAGTCCTCTAAGGTAAATGTTTCTCAAAAAGTGATCCACAATCCCAGCATCAGAATCACCTGAGAACTTATAAAAAAATTGTCGGGCCTCTGTGCCCCACTCATCAATATTTTGATTCATTATGTCTGGGGTAAATCTCAATTCTCTACAATAAAGAGAATTCTCTCAATCTCAATTCTAATACAATAAAGTTTGAGTACTAATGATTTAAGTGTTAAGAGCATGGAGTTTGCCATCAGCAGATGTGGCTCTGCTTTATTTGTTGTGTAATACTGGACAATTTAATCTTTGTGATGCATATTTTGCTCATCTGTAAGTTTCAAGATAATGACATCCCTTCCACAGGGCTGTTGTGATGAGACAATGCATGTCAAATGCCAAATCAGTCAGAGCTTTTTTAGTATGAAAACTCAACTAGCTCACATGTGTGAAAAGTGAGAAGATCTGGCTTCAGGTTGCGCTTGATCCACAACTCACTAGAATCTTTTGTCAGTCTCCATGTCTCATCTCTGACTTGTGCCATGTTGGCTTCAAACTCAATCTATTCTTTTGTAACAAGATAGATGCAGAAAGTAAAACATGTCATCTTTCCAGGTTCAAATTTCAAAGGAAAGAGAAAATGTTATTTTCTCTATTGGGCTGTCTGAGAAACTTTATCTGTTGGGAGGCACTCCTCTCTGGGTTTCTTGTCCTTCATACCTGTTGCTGAGTATGCCAAGAATGTGAGGCCCTGACTGCTGACTGTTCTTCACCTGGATCATTTCTCAAGGTTCTGTTTGCAGTGAGCAATCTTGGGCAATCAGCTAATGTCTCTTTCAAGGTCAGAAAGAGGCTTGGTTACTGCTTGCTATAAGACGGTGGTTTCTCCAAGATCAGTGTCCCTCTATTGTGACAAAAACCCACTGCTGCACAGGATCCATCTGAGGTCATAGAACATCACTCATATGAGGATAGGAGGCAAAGAGAACTAATGCAAATCATGCTTATGCCTATGCCATTAACAATAAATTTCTTATCTGACCCAGGAATCTTGAATCTTCTGCCAGCCTCTACGAAACAGCAACAGACTAACTTATTAGCTTGCAAGAAAGGTGAGTAAAATTCCAGAACACAACAGCATCTGCCACTGAATTCATTAGCAAGGTCTGGGAAATATGGCTGGCTGGCCTGGATGATATAATCTACCCTTAGAGCTAGCATTGTCAACTTACCTAAAAGTGGGAGGGTAGCAGGGTGGATTTCAAGAGGAAAATGAGATAAAATTACCCAAAGTATGTAATGAATGGTAGTTGCAAGGCAACAAACAAACAGCAACAATAAAATCAAGCACCATCTACAACTGCCAGCCTTATTAAGAGCTCAGTAAGTTGAAGACATCATTATTAATCATTATTGGTATTCTACAAGAAGAAGTCGAGAATTGAGGTGATTCAAGTTGTAAAATGCTTCTACATGATCTAGCCATATAGAATTATTTAGATAGTGTTAGATTTACTTTAAACAAAACTTTGCTTCATTTCTGTGCATGTAAGTACTACTAAAAGCTGTGTGAAATATATTTGTATTTATGCAATTTTTTCCATGATAAAAGACACTAGTGATGTTATTTGGGAAATTCAAAATATCTCATAAATATTAAAAGGATTTTGATCTAGAGATTAACAGATTCCATATGACCTCAAGAAAATTAATCACTCTTTGCATTAAATACTACATCTTTAAAATAAAATTAGATATTAATTCAGGTTAGTAACAATTCGTTATAAGATTAATGATATTATTTAAATGTTTAAAAATAACTTGATAAAATCATTTTAATGTTACACAGAGCACAGTGTTAAGCATATTGAAGATGTCATTGAGGTTAGAAACACATAGGAATAAAACACAAAGTGTTATGAGAAGGTTTGGCAGGGGCTGATATGAAGCTATGCTTTATCATCAACAATTGGGGGAAGTTTGCTTTAAATACAATTTTAAGTAATATAAATAAGGTATTTAAAAATATAAGTAAAGTAATATAAATAAAGGTATTAAAACCACAACCAGAGATAGTTAACAATGATAAGTAAAATAGTATCCAAATAAGCTTCATTTATTTTTACTGTGGCTTATACATATATCTATGCCACACATTTTGGGCCTAAAACACAATTGTGAAGATAACCAATTCCCATGAATTAGACTGACAGTTCAGTTCCCTTCAGATTTCATAGCAGTTACATAAAACTGTCAGCAACTAGGGTTTAAAATACAGCAGCAGAGCAGGCAAAAAAGGAAAGAGA
The DNA here is from genome assembly GCF_001604975.1 of Cebus imitator. Lineage (NCBI taxonomy): Eukaryota > Metazoa > Chordata > Mammalia > Primates > Cebidae > Cebus > Cebus imitator. The sequence goes on from NW_016107384.1 coordinate 5,063,970, forward strand.
AGTAACATTTACTCAGTACCTATTTTGTAAGTGACACATTTTGCTAGGTGCTTTACATTTTATCTCATTTAGTTTTCCCCAAGATTCCTATGAATTAGAAATCTTCATTTCTCATACAAGGAAGGGGTGTGTGTGTGTGTGTGTGTGTGTGTGTGTGTGTGTCAGAGAGAGAAAGAGAGAGACTTGTCCAGTACATAAAAGCTGATAGGGGACAGAAACAGAACTAGGAGGACTAGAAACCAGACCTATTTGACTCCAAGAACCATGATCCTTCTATCATGTCAATTAAAGTTCTTTTAAATCTAAAATTGGGAAAAGTTTGACGATTGTTTTAGGATTCCCACATTACAGTGACCAAAACCAAAACATACCACCCTACTCATGATCTCTACCTAAAACATAAAATAAATAATTGGTAAATACTAAAGAAACTATGATATTTCCCACAGAAATCAATCAGATTGCTTAGGAGAAACACTATTTTCACTGCTAAGTAAAATGTGTCCATTTCAAGAACTTTATATGATACACATAAAGCCACACCATACATGCCCCTCCCTCCAATGAGGGAAGTTGTGCCACAGTGCAGTGATAAAGTAGGTGGGATCAGGAATCAGAATGCATGGTTTAGCATCTTGGCCTTGGAAAATCACTGGTTGTTGTTTAAAGAAAATCTTAGACAAATTATGTTTAATAGAGTTTAATTGAGCACTGAATGATTCATAAATTGGGCAGCTTTCAAATGAGAATAGGTTCAGAGAGACTCTAGCGTAGCCACATGGTGAAAAATTTATGGACAGAGAAAGAAAGTGGGCTACAGAAAGTGGAAGTGAGGTTCAGAAGCAGCCAAGTTGGCTACAGGCCAGTGTTTGCCCCATTAGAACATGGTTCAAATGGTTAGCCACCTCTGATTCACCAGAACTCAGTGACTGGGACAACAATAGGTTACAATTTGTGTGCACATCCACTGAGGTTACAGCTCACTATGTACAGAGAAACTTTTAGGCCAAACTTAGAATATATACGGAGGCAGCTTTGGGCTAAACAATTCCTCCCTTTTGGTCATCATCTCAATATTGAGAGATTGACCAAACCTTTAGGCATTGATGTCAATTTGTCACCATTTAAGTGTACTTACTTGGTCTTAAATTTTACTGGAAAATAGTAGGACAGCAGATTTGTAAGGTATAAACAAGGACTCCAGGTTATTTTTTGTTTAGCAATTTCCTCTTTTCATCAGGTTCTCCCTTAGGTGAGAGTGTCAGCAAAACATAGTGCCTTCGTGCCATCCTCAGTTACCATCATTTTGAGTTTCTGATTTCACCACATCATCCTAAGTTATGGCGCCCAATTTTTGTTTGAGCTTTTATCATTACAGTTGAAGAAAGACCATTTGCCATCCTTGTGACGGCTACATGCAAACATTTAAAACTGTTGAGAGAAAACAGTGCACCAGGGAGACTATTATGTCTATCAGAAGGATAATATCAGGAGTTTGGTGTGCTCCGTAGCCAGGTCCCAGTTAACCAAAACAACTAAAATCAAATAGATCAAAGAATGAGCTAGATAAAAAGTCTCCTCTTTTCAACCAAGCAGCCTGCTCATTAATCTCCTACTACTGAATCTCTAATACCCAACATATGCCTCTATGTGCAACTAGAAGTATCAGCAATGGCAGACACTTCTCTGTTTAGCCAGCAAGTCATCTAGAGCAATTCTGTTATAAAGCACAACTCTAACAAGAGAATTTAAAATTTGTTGTGAAACCACAGCCTTTGCAGTAGAATCTGTTATAGAGCCCAGCATGAGGGATACATTGCTAACTATTGCCTCATTTACTCCAAACCATGGAAAAAGAGACCTAACAAATGATGCCCATCCAGAAGAGCGAAGGCCTCCTGGCAATGTCCTCTCTAACTTATGGAGGCAATGTTCCCTTTAATCTATGATGTAGGTTAAAGAGTGAACCAATGTTTTGTTTCTGATCAATTACGAAGCAACAACGGTGCCATTGATTCTGTCTTGTAGCATCTGGTCTAGGTATTGAGAACATATCTCTAGGTCTCACTATGACCATCTATCCAGACCTCTGAATCTAGAGGCTTAAAGCCAAAAACATACATAAGCTCACAGTCAAATCAAGCAGTTATATTTAACCAACAATTTTGAAGCCATTCCTATTTTACCAACAACTTAAAAAGTGGCTTCACTTACCAAACATCATATACAAATAACATATATCATATACAAATAACACTATCCAGACCCCTGAATCTAGAGGCTCAAAACCAAAAACATACATAAGCTCACTGTCAAGTCAAGCAATTATTGAGTTATATTTAACCAACAATTTTGAAGCTGTTCCTATTTTACCAACAACTTAAAAACTAGCTTTATTTACCAAACATTATCACATACAAATAACACATATAGACATATAGATACAGAGACACATAGACAGAAGCGGATTTACAGCTTTCATAAAGTATTCTCATTTGCTGGCTTTCAGTTTTCTCCCTCATTCAAACTATCACTCTTTCAATTACCTATTTCATTGCCCTAAGCAATTGTTAGCTAGGCAACCCTAAATTTGCATTTCTAAAAGGACAACTCAGGTGAAACAAGAAACTGTGTATTTCAAAAGCACATAGTTAAGATTTTAGGCCTAAATATAAGAGCATCATTTGTTCCAACCAAGGAAAACCCAATGTAAGTAAAAGTTCGGTTAAGAGGAAATGGCCAGAAAATCACCTTAAAGAAACAAATGACTTGTTACATAAATTTTAAACAATGGTAAGAGTTTCTAATGTCCACAGACAGATACCGTTACATATGGAGGTTTCTTTTATAGGTGTAAATTTCTTTTACAAAAAGGTTTCAAGATAGCCAGTTAGACACCTGAAAAGTGCATTTTGGAAATCAATTTAGTTCAATAGGTAGTCTTCTAGGCTACTATTTCTTAAGTAAAATTACTAAGTTCAAAGTGTAGCCCATTAAAAAATAGGGCAAAGATAGCTTTTTTTCTTTCTTTCTTTTTGAGTCAGAGCCTTGCTCTGTTGCTGAGGTTGGAGTGCAATGGCATGATCTTGGCTCACTCTAACCTCCACCTCTCAGGTTTAAGCCATTTTCCTGCCTCAGCCTCCTGAGTGGCTGGGATTACAGACGCCCACCATCACGCCTGGCTAATTTTTGTATTTTTAATCGAGTCAGGGTTTCACCTTATTAGCCAGGCAGGTCTCTTAGCTAGACTGGCCTTGAATTTCTGAACCTGTGATCCAGCCACCTCAGCCTTCCAAAGTGCTGGGATTACAGGTGTGAGCCACTGTGCCAGCATTTCCTATACCTCGAGTTAGCATGAATAGATCTGAAAAAGACACAAGCCCACTTTGACTGAAGGCCTACCTTTTATAAACACTTTATTCAGGATAGCATTCTTTTCAAATTTGGGGTGGGACAGTAACTAAGCCAAAGGTCAGCAACTAATTTTTCTTATCTATTAGTTACTTACATTTTTTTCTGATCTTTTATAGTCTTTTTTCAAAAACAATAAAAATACTGAAATCTTTTTAGAAGCTTTTGCAGAGCAAGAGGAATCCCTAGATGAGACTAATTTGGAAGCCCTCATTTTCAAATGCACTTCAAGTGCAGTGTTGTTCATTTGTAACATTGCAGTGTAATTTTAAATTACCTTTAATAAGATTTTGCCATTTCTATGATCATTTGCTGCTTTGGGGCCTACTACTTACACCTATAAATGTGGGCATAGCTGAAAGGTAGAGTACTCAGTTCTTTTTATTTATTTATTTATTTATTTTAATTGCATTTTAGGTTTTGGGGTACATGTGAAGAACATGTAAGATGGTTGTGTAGGTACACACATGGCAGTGTGGTTTGCTGCCTTCCTCCCCATCACCTATATCTGGCATTTCTTGCCATGTTATCCCTCCCCAACTCCCTGCCCCCCACTGTCCCTCCTGTCTTTCCCCTCACAGATCCCAGTGTGTGATGCTCCCCTCCCTGTGTCCATGTGTTCTCATTGTTCAACACCTGCCTATGAGTGAGAACATGTGGTGTTTGATTTTCTGTTTTCGTGTCAGTTTGCTGAGAATGATGGTTTCCAGGTTCATCTCTTTAGAAATTAAGGATCTCATTTTTACCTTGAATTCTGGCTTTGACTCTCAGACCTCCTTGATCAAACTAGCCAATGATTTTTTTTCCCTACCTAAGCACACAAGAAAAAGAAACAAGGGGGACAGACAAAAGTCTGCAAATTTTTGAAAGCTGCAGTCTGCATGCTCTGCAGTATTACCATTTACTACCAGTTTCTGTCTGACTCCGTCAGACATCTGAGGCCTCTAACTCGATCCAAGCCAGTTAATTATTGGATCCGATTCAGTTCTGGACTTAGTTCAGGTTTTCTTGTGATGTCCAAATCCAATTTGGATCAGAAATGTGCTCAAACAAACTCAGATAGCTCAAAACACCAATTTGTGGAGCTTCAGAATCTGAGAGAGAGAACTTACCCAAAATCCCAATCCCTAGCTACAAAGCAATGGACACAGTGGGCCTGATGGGTCCCTGGTCTGGTCATTCTGTACTCCTGGGAGTCCCTGGAAGTCCTACTTCAAATCCCACATCTGATTCCATCTGTTAAAAGAAAACCCTTAGACAAATTAAACTTAACTAAGTTTAATTGAGCAAAAAACAATTTGCGCATTGGGAAATCCTCAAACCAGAATAGGTTCAGAGAGACTCCAGCATAGCCACGTGGTGGAAGACTTAGGAACAAAAAACGGAAGTGAGATACAGAAGCAGCCAAATTGGTCACAGCCCACTGTTTGCCTTATATGAACACGGTTTGAACAGTTGGCCACTTTTGGTTAGTCAAAACTAGGTAATTTGCACAAAAGTAGATTAGAATCTGTTTACATGTCCAGTTAGGGTCACTAAGTATCCAGAAACCTTTAAGCCAAACTTAGAATATGTAATGAGGCAGCTTTACGCTTAATTTCACACTATGTCACCATGGGGAGGTTATCTATTCATTCATGCCTGATACCTCTTAACTGAATGAGAATAAAAATAATTTGTGTCCCACACTATTAGCAAAATTATGATTAAGTTCTTTCAGGACTTTTATACAATTTAATAATCATATTCACTTATATAACTATCACAAAGTAGTTATGAACTGCTCTATAGTTCAGTAGTTCAAGAACACTGAAAACCCATAAACATGTTTTTTTTACTTATGAAGATACAGCAAACATGTTCTAATTAATAAAAATTGGGTAATTAAGAAACAATAAAATAATTACTAATTATTAGTAATTAGTAATTACTAATTTGATGGCTATTAGAATAGGACAAATCCCTGGAGTCTAAAAACGCCAAATTCTAGATGAGTAACATTAGTTCAGTTCCATAAACCTCTAGAAACAGATTTTAGGACATTAGTAATAAGTTAGGATTTTTCCCCCCTATTTAAACTAGTAAGTTCTGCTATAGCAGTAAAGTATAGTAATTGAAAAGCACTAAACAAAATCTTTTTATCAGGCACTTTTCCCAATTAAGAGGTCATACTATTTATCAGAATGCCAATTAAATAGAATTCACTGAATTATTCAAGTGAATAGAGTCTGGTTAAGGAAAAAGGAGAAACTCAGAAGAAAATACTTCTCAAATATTAAAAACTGATATTACAAAACTGAAACAACTCATTTTCTTGTAAATTTTTCTTGTAAATTTTCTCATTGAATCCAGAAGCAGAAGAACGAACATGCAAAACAAAGAGATAAATAGGCAAAATACAATTTCAAACAGCTGTGGACACTTTAAAGCTGGGGTTCTAACACTCCTCTCAAATGTGTGCTGTCTCACCTGCAGCTGCATCTTGTCTCATTTGCAAACCCAGGATGGATCCATAAGAATAAAATTGATGACTGCATCAATTTCTCTGAGTTTTAATTCTTTTCTATGATAGCATCTTCTCCAAAGTGAGAATCTCTAGAATCATCACAACCAACATCTGGTTACATTCCAGTTCAAGATAAAATAAAACTGACTCCACTCTTAATTGAACATACATTCAAATTTTCCGCTCATTTTTCTGACCAAGCATGGGATAAGGGGAAGAATATGGCACACCAAGTGAAGGGTTCTTGCAGAAATAACCAGCCATGAGGAGGATGGAAGGTCAACCAGGATTTTCATGGGCAAGACATAATATTTGTTCTCATTTCCAAAAGCACAGATGGAAGAAACTTGATTATCCTGTTGTTTTCTATTGGCCTATAAATTCCCCAGGGGCCATTTCCTTAATGTCTAACCCTCCACCTACTACAACTTAGGAGCAGCAGCACATAATAGTTAGGAAAAGGAACTGTGGCACTCGGCTTAACAGCTGTGTGAGCTCAGGTCAATGACTTCATTTCGCTATCTTAGCTTTAGTTTTCTCATCTATAAAATGGGGCAAAGAATGCTACTTACGTCATAGGACTGTTGTGAAGATTAAATAATTTTTGCAAAGTTCTTAGACAAAACTTGACCCATGGTCAGTTTTTAAGCACTCAACAAAATATCATTATATCGAATTGGTGGATTTATTAGGACAAGGCAAAGCTTTGAAGTCATTGATGTTGGTATTGGGAACCATTGCCTATCACTTGAGAGTTTCTCTCCCTGCTTTTGGTCTTTTAGAGTCTTCCTCATATTGATATGTTAAAGCAAACTAAATATGGCCTAAGAAGGACTCCATACTTCTATATTTGAGTCCTTGTGGATGAACTGTAACCTAGCTTAATAAGCGAAACTGAAAACCTAACAGGAATATGCACCTGTAACAATAACTGAGTCCTGGCCAATCCCAGCGGTCATACTTCAACCACTCATAGAGTGCTAAGTGTTCAAACCATGTTCAAACAAAGTAAATGCCAACATGTAACTAATCCAGCTTTTTCTGTACCTCATGGCCTATTTCTGTACATCATTTCCCTTTCTGTCTATAAATCTTCTACCATGTGGCTGCACTGGAGTCTCTGTGAATCTGCTGTGATTCTGGGGGCTGCTCAATTCATGAAGCGTTCATAGCTTAATTAAACTCCTTTAAATTTAATACAGCTGAAGTTTTTCTTTTATCAAGCACCTCACACTCATGTGTTAGCTAATTTTTCTAAAGTACAAGTTATTGATGACTTAAATTATTAATCCCTTTACTCTTAGTGTGAATAAAGGGATTAATAATATTTAAGTGAAATAACAATGATTTTCTATCTTTGCTGCACATCAAACACATTTGGGAATCTTTTAAAAGCTTAAAGTCCCAATGCCCAGCTTTAGAAACTTTTGAAAATGAGGCCCAGGCATTCATATTTAAACAAGGTTTCCTCAGGACTCTGACACTGGCAGTGTCAGTAACTGGTATTTGGGAAACCTCAAGTATAGAAAATTTAAAGGCTTTACAGAGGAAGTACTGCATCGTTAGTGAAGGAGTTTTGGGTGCTGTGGTTAGTCTATCGGTGGTGGAGGAAGTATTTTTTTGCAGTATAACCTCTTTTGGATGTTAAAATTGCATTATGCCATCATTAGAGTTGCTTCGTAACCCTAATGGTTCTTCAGGAGCCTTCTTGTAAAATTTCCAAGTAAAAGAGTGTTGCTGCCAACCCTTCTGTAACTGGCATTACTTTCAAGGGTATTAGAAAATATTCTTATATTCCTCTTCAACATTCTGCCCACAAATACTTCTGTTCAAGGGAATCAGACTTATTAAATGAGTATATTTCCATAGCTTTCCTTTCTATATCCTTCATACTCCCTTGGGTTTTGGTTCATCAGTTATTTAAAATTAAATAATGAGTATAAAATATGCTTAATCTTCTGCATCTTTTCCTAGTCATCTCATGTAATTATCATATGCAATATAAAAATCCAATTTACAAAGTACTTTGAGATCCCTGAGCAAAAAGGAGACTTTGTTTCTTGGGCATTTTAGTTGATTAACTGCTGTAAGGAATAGAGAATATACTGAGGCCTGAGAAACTTGTGGTTATGACTAGTGGGATTCGTATGGTGGTGATGAGAATGGCTATTATTATCCCCATTATTCTTATTATGACCTCCTGGCTGTGCAACTGTAGTAAGCAGCTTCAAAGTAGTGGCTTATTAGCTTTCAGAAGATAAACTGTAGGGACTCCCTGAATATTTAAGGCCATGAAAAAAAGAATGAAATAGAGAATTAATGACTTGGAAAAAAATCAGAATGACAGATCTGACTCTGAAAGGAGACTATAAGACCTATCTTTAATACATCAGGACAATATTTAGCCTAGGTATAAAAGTATAGTGGCTCAAACATCAAAAAACAGCTCAAATAAATGTAATGTTTCATTTGTTTCCCATAGGCCACATAAAACTAGAAAAATAAACACTGACTAATAATGTGGAATAAAAAAATGTTTGCAAAGAAGTTTTCAGAGGTAGGAAAACCCTTTTTATTTGGTCAAAACTGTTAGAGAAGGAAAACCAGCGCTTATGAGCCCAGATGCACTTATTTTTTATAGTCTTTAGTAATACATAATAAAATATTTTTAGTACTAAGAACAACTTCTTCTTTACAAAAGTTACATCTCTTCACTACCATTTACTATTGTGTTTTGTTATGACTTAAAGGTTACTTCCAAGTCAGAAAACATATATTTTGGTATTATATTCAGTTGGTTAAAAATTCATATAATATTCTTAGAAATCAAGAATTTGTGATAATATGACTCTACCAATATCTTGACTTGGCATCCTTGTATTAATTACCGCTCCCCAACAATGTTTTATTTATTTCAGAAAACTTTCAAATTTTAGATACCGTTTTTTCAGTTGTGGATTCTTAACGTAATATTCTTGCTGTATTTATTTTATTTCATTGCTGAAATAATGTACTACTTGTGGATTAACATCCCTAGGCATGTAATATTGATTAAGGATACTTTTCATGACACGTGTTATAATAAAAAGCTCCTTAAAAACGTGTTTTTAAACACGTTTTTTTATGAATGCAGAATACCCTTGTATGAGCCGTCATTCATATTGGCCAACAATGTCCCATCTATGTTGTTAGGGATTGAATATTATTTGTCTTTGTTTATACTCTAAATAAACAATCTCAGAAATTTTTAGAATGAAAATGAGAAGACATTAAGAAATATTAATTTGTTTCACATATTTAGAGAGATATTTAGTAGCACTGAGTGATGATGTACTTATTAAATTCCTTACAAAATCTGATTTTTGTAAGCGCACGAGTCTTCAGGTTATCATGAAAATTACCCTAAATTGTATAAACTATATAGCTAATGATTGACAGATTTCTTAGTTGAATTTTTTGTTGGTTGAAAAACAGCTAAATTAAAAATCTACATAATGTTTCCAGATTCCCATTTCCAGAATTTATTTTCCATCTCAGTGTCCAATGTTAAATAAAAAAGATTCATCAAAGTTAAAAATAAAGTACTAGCATAATTTAGGGGAAAACATAATTCTTTTTGCACTAAACAGTGCCATAAGGAAGTAATCTAGAATTGCATTTAAATAAGTCAACATATTTAAGTTTAAATCTTAACATCTAAGTGTAAATCTGAGGTAGACAAAATTATTCTTGCTGCATGTTTATCAACAATTTGATTAGAAACCCCCTTTTTAAAATTAGTTACTGCCACTGCCTTTGAAAGAGCCTTTTTTTTTTTTAAGGGTGGGTTTTTGTCCACAAAAAATAGATAAGACTAAAGTTTCTAGATTAGTATTTGAAATAACAGGTCAAAGTAAATGCAGTGGTTTCTAAAACTCTGTTAAATTCTAGATCCTCTTTGAGTATGAAATCCTGTTTAAAAATCCTATTTTGGCCAGCCACACACGCCTGTAATCCCAGCACTTTGGGAGGCCAAGTTGGGTAGATCACCTGAGGTCAGGAGCTCAAGACCAGCCTGGCCAACATGGTGAATCTGTGTCTCTACTAAACATACAAAAATTAGCTGGACATGGTGGTGCATGCCTGTAATTCCAGCTACTCGGGAGGCTGAGGCAGGAGAATTGCTTGAACCCTGGAGGTGGAGGTTGCAGTGAGCCGAGATCAAACCATTGTACTCCAGCGTGGGTGGCAGAGCGAGACAGAGCGAGACTCCATCTCAAAAAATATATATATTATTTTTTATCCATATGGCATTAAATATTTTGACAAACATTGAAATGCAATAGATACTGATATTAGTGAACAAATAATGTTTGTCATATGTTCTCATTTACACAAGAAACACTTCAAATTGCCTACAACCTAGAATAAGACAGACAAGGTCCTACTTCATGGGATTTATATTATAATGAAGCAAGACAGACAATGAACAGATACTGTAAATACAAATATGTTAAGAGCTATGATAAAGATAAAACAAGGTGATATGAACTAGTGTTTCTAGGACACTGAGACTGAGTGGTCAGAAAATGCCCTTCTGAGTGGATGATATTTAAGGCAGATATTGAATGACATGCAAGAGATTATCCTGGGAAGATCAGAGAGAAAGGACATTCCCAGCTGCAGACGTAATACATGTTAAGATATATTCCAGAGACAAACTGGAGATTGAGCAGAGGAAGGTGAGCCAGGAAAGGAGGCACAGTCACCAAGGAAGGAGGAAAATTAATAGAGAAAAGTGTTCTATAAAGAGGAGTGGTGGACAGTGTGAAATGCCTATGAGAAATTTAGTGAGATAAGGACAATCAAGTGACCATTAAATTTGACTGAATGTAGGTTGTTACTGATCTAATATTGCACAGCTTCAGAAGAATAAAGACCAACTAGAGTGGTCCAAGGAAATAATGAAATGGAGAAAAAATGGGTATAGCAACATAGTTAATGCTTTTTGAAAGTTTTCTCCAAAGGAAACTGAGAAATACGGTGGAAGCTGGAAGACAGAATCAAAAAAACTTGCTTATGCTAGTTGGAATAAGTCAGTACAAAGGGATAAATTGGTAAACAAAGGGATTTTTCAGAACATGAGTCCTGAATTAGGAAAAGCATGTGTTCGAGAGCGTGCACACAGGGCCTGGTTTGGGAGAAGCAAGGATGCATCACCTCCGGTAATGGAAAACATGAGAAAGTGGTGCTCAGAGGGTGATTTGCATCATGGGATGGAGGTTGGAAGATTGAGGAGATATGAAAATTGTGACACAGTCTTATTTTGGAGAGTAGGAAGTGAGCATATATTAAAGTATAAGGATAACAAATCAGAATGGAATACCCAGTTAGGATTTGTGGTCCTGAGTTGAAATTGAGATCAGTCAGGAGAAATTTATGTTTTTCTCCAGGCCTGTTCAGCTACCTGTGTGGAATAAAAGATAACCAGAGTTTGGGGCTTTTTATGGAAAATAAAATGTTGGAAAAGAAGAACAAGAGAGTTAAATGCATTTTTTGAATGCCGTTATAATGATGTAATATGAAATGTTAGGTGAATAAAGAGGAAAAAAATGAGAGCGATCACAAATAACAGATGAGTAAATCTTGATGATTTAGAGAAGTTGTTAAGATCAAAGCATAGCTGGAGTGGGAATGAGAGAGAAAGATGGGCAGGAGATTTGAACAATTAGATACAGAAAACTGGGGGAGTGGTACAATTATCAGTGATTGAAAAGGTCAAGGGTACAACCGTGGGAGTGGGTAGCTGCTGTATGATACGGGAAAAGGACACTGAAAATGGGTTGAGGGGTGGCCAAAGAACCGAGGCCAGGGTGTTGGAAGAGTTTTTCACGAGGATATTGAAGTCACCAATAAAAATGGCAGATATAGGAGTGGAGAACATGACAGATTCACATAATGAAATCTTCTGTGAATAAGAGGAAGGATCCTGGAGGTTAGTAGATACCAGCTGTAAGAAAGGTAGTCTGATATGAGCTTCAGAGAAATCTGCATGTTTCAAGTGGGGAGAAGAAGTGACATGGAAGCACAAAGAAAACAGACACCAACGTCATTATCAAACCCCAAAGGTTATCTGCATTAGTGACCAAATTACTACATTTACATCCAAATAATCCACCTCATACAGACAACACAAAATCTATTCCATCAATTGTCATAGCTAAAAAGGGATAGTATTTCATTTGAGTGTAACCCTCTTGTCCCATTTTTATCCCATTGCATAAAGATATTTGACCTTACTCACAGAGCTACTCTAGAGAATAATTAGCTATTAGTATTTGAAATTATTATATATTCAACTCTATGTTCATTTTAGGATTTGCCTTATATGAAATAAACTGACATCTTGGGGTACAACGCTGGCAGAATAGAGAACTGTGATATAATGACCAGAAAAGATAACACTAGGAAGGCCTCTTATTCTCATAGGTAATAAGAATGCATGCTCACCCTTTCCTTTTCTCTTTCAAACTACAAACATAAGAATTTAACACTAAAGAGCTGATCTTCCCTTTGGCTGAGTGAAGCTAATAATGCAAAATAATCAGCATATCTTGCATAAAATTTACAGGAACAACTTATAATACACACGTCTTCCAGTTCTTCTGACAAATGTGTTTGCGCCAACACCCTATGACAGATCTGTCTTTTTTTATAGTGTATCTCAGGAGGATAAGCAGAAATCGTATTATACAACACAACAGTTTGTTTTCTCATTCACGTTCATGATTACTCAAGTCACAAATGACATATGATGCAAACCAGTAATATATGTTTGTGCCTGACAGAGGACATTTTTCATCTTGCAAGTTTAGGTTACCGCTTCAGCAGCAGGTGTTGTGAATCTCAGTGAAGTGAAACAAGCTTCTAAACTCACTTCTCAGGTCTGACATACTTCAGAGTGTTTCATGGGACCGGAAATAAAAGGAGCAGTCTTGCTTTCCTATTTTCTAAAATTCCTCTACATCATGGAACTCTTTAGCCTCCTTCTAGACTCTGTAAGCTTGGCTAAATCATTTTGCTGTGGTGGCTTTTCCTTCTTTAGATTAGAGCCTCGTTACTGAATCCACCTTTCCTGTCCTTTGCCACACCTCTTTCCTCTGCACACTTTGATCTTGTTGGACCACAGCAGTGTGGGAGCAATTCCTGTACACCAAAGAATTATTCACACCTTTAGAAAAAATTCTGACTTATGAGACCTGGGCCTCAGGAGGCACTTGATAAATACAATCAGTTATTTGTATCTGTGGGTTCTACATCTGTGAATTCCACCAAATGTAGACTGAATATTTTTTAAATGGATGATTGCACTTGTACTAAACATGTACGGACTTTTTTCTAGTCGTTATTTCTAAACTGATACAGTATAACAACTATTTACATGGCATTTACATTGTATTAGGTATTATAAGTAACCTAGAGATGATTTAAGATCTACAGGATGATGTATACAGGTTATATCCAAATACTACATAATTTTATAGCAGGGTCCCTGGATCTTGGTATCTGTAGGGGTCTTGGAACAAATCCCCCACAAATACTGAGAGATGGCTTTACTGGCTGAACAAGTTGAGTGACTGCAGCAACAGGTAACTTGTGAGTGGTCTCAGGACTGTGGATAACTCGGGGTAATTCTCCTACCTGCAGCCTTCTAGAACCTGCCTCCATGTGATTTACAGTCATTCAGGAGGGCTCTGTCCTAACATTGCTGCTTTCCTTGCAGAAGAGCTACTAGAGCAGTCAGCGCAGGTCCTAATTTCTGTTTGCTTCTTTGTTTTTCTATTTTACAAGCACTTTTTGCCGTTAATAACTTGGTAGTAACTTGGGGACAGCTGTTGAGGTAACAGGCAGTGTTATTTCCAGCTGATGCTTACAGAAGTAACAGATATGTGAAATACACCATCAGGATGAAGATCATCTTGTCTCCAGCCACATCCTCCTGCCTTCTTTTACCAACACAAAAGGACTTTGACTTAAAGACTTTAACTGTCCAAGCACACCAACACTTTTGACTGCCAATTAGGTCTAACTTGCCCAGTAACCACAGCTCTCAGATTCCTTTTAGTCTAAGCAGCCTTGTATAAAACGACATAGAAAGAAAACATATTTTAGGGGCCTCAGATACCAAGGCCTATGAAACACCTTTATGGTACGGAGGACATGGGAATTGTCATAATCATTATGTAACAGCCCCTGCATAGGATAAGAACTCACCAAGAGACTTCCTGTGCTTACCATCTTAGCGAACACAAATTAGGTCACTTATAGCCTATCGAGGCATTCTAGATTCTGGAGGAAATGAACTAGAGTGGAGCTGCCTAGCAAAATCTGACTTCAGAATCTAGACTTCAAACGTATTGTTTTGAGGGCTGCAGGAGGTTGGAACATAAAGAATGTAATTTTGATGAAACAAGTACAAATATCTATTTGGAATAGTTGCATTTAGGGGACTGTTGGGTAAAAATTCACTTCTATTTCCCTGAACTAAGCAGAAATACTACTAATATTAATAAATAAAATGGCAGGTTAATGTCATCCCACTCAACCATCAGTTATTTAACCAACTTTTTTTTAATGACCCACTTAGACATCAGAAGCTCCGGGGCCACATTCCAGATGCAAAATGACTCCTCCCCTCCTTCCTTGCTACGTGGCTTACCTCACGAAGGTATTTAATCCTCCATGCCCAAATTCATTATCCATATAACTGAGTAATTTTTTAGCACCATAAATTTGATCATGTATTTTCTCTAGCTTAAAACTCTTAACTGGACTTTCATTCACTTAGAACAAAATCCAAAAATTAAAAATAAAAGTATCATATGATCCAACAATCCTACTTCTATCTGAATGAATTCTATTTGTCAAAAAGAATAGAAATCAGGATGGTCTCGATCTCTTGACCTTGTGATCCACCCGCCTCGGCCTCCCAAAGTGCTGGGATTACAGGCCTAACCCCGTCTCTACTAAAAATACAAAAAATCAGCTGGGCATGGTGGCGTGTGCCTGTAATCCCAGCGACTCAGGAGGCTGAGGCAGGAGAATTGCCTGAACCCAGGAGGCGGAGGTTGCGGTGAGCCGAGATCGCGCCATTGCACTCCAGCCTGGGTAACAAGAGCGAAACTCCGTCTCAAAAAANAAAAAAAAAAAAAAAAGAATAGAAATCAGAATTTCAAAGAAATATTAGCACTCCTGTGAGCATTGCAGCACTATTCACAATAGCCAAAATGTTGAACCAACCTAAATAGATAAAGGAAAATAAAGAAAATGTGGCATATATATGCAATGGAATACTCTTCAGCCTTAAAAAGGAAATTCTGCAATATGTGACAACATGCATGAACCTTGAGGACATTATACTAAGTGAAATAAACCAGTTAGAGAAGGACAAATATTACCTCATATAAGACCACTTATATGAGGTGTCTAAAATAGTTGCATTCATAGTATCAAAGAGTGAAATGGTGGTTGCCTGGGGCTGGGGAGAGGGGAAAATAGAGATTTAATAATCAATGGGCATAAAGGTTCAGTAAGAAAGATGAATAAGTTCTAGAAATCTGCTGTATGACATTTTATCTATGATCAACAATAATGTGTTGTACACTAAAAAAATGTATTCAGAGGAGAGATCTCATATGATGTGTTCTCACCAGAGAAAAAAAAAAAAAAAAAAAACTAACCAAACTCCTCAGCACATGCTATAATGTCCTGACCCCTCTATACTCAGCTCATATTACTCTTGCTCTCCTTTACCAAACCTCAGCCAGTCTTCTTTTGAAGTCTCAATCATTCTATGTTCATTTCAGCCTCAGGGCCTTTGTACCTGCTACCACTCTGCCTGGAAGGCTGTTCCCTTTTTGTACATACAACTATCTCCCCACTCCAACTGTCTTGCCCTAGAGTCCTCATTGGATTTGGTAATTGCACACAGGTGTGCTTGCTTATCAAATGTTTTTTCTCTCTAGAGTGTAAGTTCCTTTTTTTTTTTGAGACAGAGTCTCACTCTGTCACCTAGGCTGGAGTGCAATGGCACAATCTTCGCTCACTGCAACCTCTGCCTCCTGCGTTCAAGTGATTCTCCTGCCTCAGCCTCCCAAGTAGCTAGCTGGGACTACAGGCAGGCACCACCACGCCCAGCTAACTTTTTGTATTTTTAGTAGAGATGGGATTTCACTGTCTTAGCCAGTATGGTCTCGATTTCCTGACCTCGTGATCCGCCCACCTTGGCCTCCCAAAGTGCTGGGATTACAGGTGTGAGCCACTGTGCCCGGTGAGCTTAAGTTCTAAAATGAAAAGTGGAGACCTGATGTGTTTTGTTTACCACTCTGTTTCCAGTACACAGAAGATACTCATTAAATATTTTTTGAAATATGATAGAATAAAATCATGAGTGTGGCATAGAAGGCCACAGGGCTCAGACACCTTCTCCATTCCCAGTGACTGTTAATGACCCCCCAAGTAACACCATCCCCTTGTCAGTCCTGGGCACTGATCTGACCCAGAGAGCCTTTTGACAAATAATAAATATTAGAACTAAAAAGTAATTTGGAGATATTAGTTTACAAATGGGAAAATCTGAGCCTTCTAAAGCTGAAGTGACTTATCTTGGGAGGGATCGCTTCTTCTCCACTCCCTGAGGTTCTCTGATGAGGGTTTTTCCCTAAACACCCCATGTCTCTTATTCCACTTCTATTCGCCTCTTGGAGGTGGAGTGAATTACATGAGTAATGAGTCTGGGAGAAGAACTTAGGACCTGGCTTCAGCCTCTTAGCCCCACTTACTCTGTGGGATCTGCCACAGGACACAGACATTCTGCACTGCTCCTCCTTGCCTTGGGTTTAGGGTCTTCTCCATGGCTCGGTCTACAGCTGTCCAATTCTGCATCTGAGATGATGGGACAGACTGAAATTCTGGGTTCAGTATTTGCAGGGCCTGCATGCATAAGCTGTGTTCTCAAACCTAGCTTTTATCAGTTTAAAAGGAAATGATTTTCTACTTCCTCTGCCTGTTTTAGTTGGTTCATAACTGGGTGAATTTATTCCCCTTACATCCCAACACCAAAGCCCCGCAATTTATCACTGTCAGAGTAAGGGATTAGAATTCATCTTCCCAAGCTCCAGCTCAGATTTCCAATGTGTAATCCTCATAGCTCAGCCAGTTCCCTGACAACTCCCTTCTTAGCCATACCCTAAACTGTCTCCACTACAGTCAACACCCCCACTGACCCAGCACACAGGGTCAAGATCATCCTCCAATCCATATTTTTCTCAATCATTACAAATATGTCCCAAGACACATATTTGTAAGGATTTCACATGAACATGTTTTCAGACTAGTGAAATAAATGTTTATGGAGACAACTTAATAAAAAATAATCAGGTAATGATTAATGAGATAAATACCTCATCATAAATTAGGTTGTAAATACATATTTTAACATTAACTTTTAGTTTTACTTTTTTGCAATTATTTTGTTAATAATTTTCTCAAAAGACAATTTTGTTTTATTTTAAATTGTCTTATATGGCCTCTTTAAAGCTGGACATTTATCTGGACATGTAATCAGAATATTAATCCTCTTCTGGTTGATGCATATTTCAGTTAATCATTGGCTAAGTAAAGAATTGCATTCTGGTCTGTTATTGCTATAATTGAATGACTATAATATTGCTAAGGGGCCAACAGGTGAGCCTTGCCTATGTTTGAGTAGAATAAAATAATTATTGGGTATGATCATGGCCTGTCTTGTTAAAACAAATACCTTCCATGGTTCTTCCAGAAACAGGAGGAAGAAAAAATTACTTGAAGTGAAAAAGTAAAAGAAACACATCTCTTTATAAAAAATGTTAACCACTATTGTTGCCTCTTAGGTAAAAAGGACAATAACAAAAATACATAAATAAACTTTCAGAGCAAACAAATACAAACATCTTCCATGTAGTCATGTTTTTAGACTGAGGTAGCAATGTTGAAAAGGGTAAAGCTATTTTAAGTCGTGCATTTGTAGGAGCAACTAATCAATGGATGTTTCAACA
Organism: Cebus imitator; assembly: GCF_001604975.1. NCBI lineage: Eukaryota > Metazoa > Chordata > Mammalia > Primates > Cebidae > Cebus > Cebus imitator. The sequence goes on from NW_016107384.1 coordinate 5,081,961, forward strand.
TTTTCCATTAGGAGACTGATATTCTAAACTCTTTTCTGTGTCAGAGTGGTATATGTCCTTCTTAATTTGTAAGCTCTGTGTCATTTCAGAGATTCTTGTGTTTTGGGTATAGCTGGATATAGTTTTGATTTCTTATATTTTGACTGGAGATAATATATCTTATCATTGGTTGGAGACGAACAGATGTCTATTTTGTTTGTTTGTTTGTTTGTTTGGAGACTGCATCTCACTGTGTCACCCAAGCTAGAGTGCAAGGGTGCAATCTCTGCTCACTGCAATTTCTGTCCTGCACCACTCCCACCCCCACTTTAGCCTCCCAAGCAGCTGGGAATACAGATCCAGGCCACTACACCTGGTTAAGTTTTATATTCTTGGTAGAGATGGGATTTCATCATGTTGTCCAGGCTGGTCTCAAATACCTGAGCTCAAATGATTTACCTGCCTCAGCCTCACAAAGTGCTGGGATTACAGGTGTGAGTCACTGCACCCAGCCACAGATGTGTCTTGACATTCCCTTTGTATATTGTACACCATAACACCACTCCTTTATACAAAAACTATCTCCAGTCAAGATCATTGTCACTCTTGATTTTTCCTCTCTTAGATGGGGTATAGGCTAAGCTACTGAAAGAAAGAGACCTTGAGACACAGGGGCTTGAACCTGAGAAAAATGTATTTCTCTCGCATACAACAGTCCAGAGGAAAGAGTTCCAGGTTGCCGTAGTGACTCTGTTACACAAAATCACTTGGGGTTAGGTTCTTTTCATCTTGTCCTTTTACTATCCTCGACTGGTTTTTTTGTTTGTTTTTGTTTTTGTTTTAATGAGCAAAGACTGGTTGATGTTACATGTGTGTTGCAGCCTTCAGAAAGTAGAGATTAAGTCTATGATATGTAATTTCATTTTATGTAATTGCGACTGACATAACAATATTTACCAATATCCACTTATTTTCTATTTATGGCCACACAGAGAGGATTGCACTTCTACATTCCTTGTAGTTAGGCATGGTCATGTGGCTAGTTTTGAGCCAATGTGGCATGAGTCACTTTCTTACTGAAGTTTTAATTGCTAGTGCCTGACTCTCCAGCCACAAAACCTATGTTGATATGGAGGTGATACAAGATAAAAACCTGCAAGAATCCTGAGTCAACACATGGAAGACAGACGCTCAAGAGAGTCAACTGGGCTTGCAAAAAATTTCTGTGAGTAAGAAATAAACTTTTGCTATCTATTCCACAATATAACCTATCCTACTCTGTCTATTACAGCAGATGATGTGAAAATTGTACACATAATTTCTGCCCATGTTTTATTGCTGAGAACGTAGTCACATGGATGCACCTGGTTCAAGGGCTAGCTAGGCTGTTTATACTGCATTACTATGGACAGAAGACATCAGATAGTGGGGTGTTGGGGGCTTTAGTAGTCTGCCTTATTTCCTTGTTCAGTGTTGCACTTGCTTTTAATACCCTCCACTCATTTCTCAGTCTGTGCCCATCCCACTCATCCACCAAAGCAAAGCCTTCTGCAGACTTTCTTCTTAGAGAAATTGACTCTTTAATTTCTCTAGTTCTGATTGCTCAATATTTATAATATTTTGTTATGGAATTCATTCAGAAAGGTTATGGACTAGCTAGCTACTCATCTTCAGGCATTGTGTGACACTGGGTGTATGATGGCGACATAATTCCTAACGGCCAGAGCTTGCATCTTTCCACTTGCCTAGCGCAAGTCCCTATCAAATTACGCAGTTAATAAATACTCCTTGATTGAACTATAAATAAATCAGTAATATGTCAGCAGGTAATTAAACATTAAGGGACAGAACACTGGCCTATATTCAACATCCTTAAAGAAAAGAACTTTCAACCAACAACAACAACAGCAACAAAAGGACAGAACACTATTGGCGGATAAGAGAATGAAGAAAATCCTGTAGTAGATTATAGGAGGCATGAGGGCAGTGATCATGTCTGTCTCAGGTCTTGTCTTAAGTCCAGTACTGACAATTGGGCCTGGCACAAAGTGGGTGCCTAATACATTTATTTCGGCTGAGGAAGGTCAGATTAGCTGAGAAAGGGTTCATGAAGGATTTGAATGGAAAGGACAGGAAAAAGGACTTTCTAGCATGGAGAACTGTGAGGTAGTTCACCTGATGGGTGATGGTGGGTCTCTAGGAATCTTACCACATCAGGTTTAACAAGCATGTAGGGTGGGACCAGATTTCAGGAAGTCCCTCATGGATTTTTGGGTCTTCATCTACAAAATGAGAAGCATAACCTTTCAAAAAAATTTTTAATGGGCTATAGAAAGACTCAACTGTTTCGTTAAATGAATTTGAATGTAAATATTAATATTAGAGTCAAAAAAGGACTAAGGGAACACTATAACAATGAAAGCTTAGACTGGGATGGTAGTAGTGTACCTGGATGGAAAAGGGCAAATCTCATGGACTTTTCAAAGGGAGGATAAATAGGAATTGGCTACACAAAACATAAGGATTAAGGAGAAAAGATGGATTGAAAAGAGCAATGGTGGATTTCAGCCTGGAATTCTGGAATGAGAGAGGTACTAATAAAGAGATAAATGTATTTTACAGAAGGAATATGCGACGAGTTTAATCTGAGACATGTATTTGCTGTGGCAGGGAGGTATCTTTATGGGGATGATAAGCAGGCAACTGAGGCCTGGAGAGCAGGTGTCATTAATGAGGATGTCTTGGAAGCCACATTCTGTGGTCATGTAGACCTAAACAGACCTTGGCTCAGCTTTAATGTTTTCCAGCACATGTGAAGGTAAACATGACCAGTCCTCAGTGCAACTGTCAGTTGCCTGGCCCTTTCATGGACTCTCCCCTTATTGGTGGAGTTCCTGGCCCATATGTACATGCCAGGGAAGAGAAGATGTCAGATCATCTTCCTCTGGAAGGGTAGAGTGGATGAAGGCTGGAGGGAGGGAAAATGGTAGAAGGAACGCATCCCAGAAAAAAACACCATGGCTGAGAAGCACAGAGCCCTAGAGCAGAAGCACACAGGGAGCTGCTGTAGAGATGTAGAGGTGAAAGATGTACATATATATGTGTGCATGTGTGTAGGAACAGTCAAATGCATATGTATTCATAAAAGAGCAGCAAATGTGTCTCCCTCACCAACCCTGCCCCTCAGTTATGTCTCAAACCAACTACCTATTCCTCCATCCATTCAATAAGGACTTACTGAGTTCCTTTTCTGTGCCAGACTCTGGGAATGTGAAAAAGGCTCAGGCAGACATAGTCTCTGCTCTCATAGTACCTACACTAAAGAACCTATATGGAGGTGATGAACGCATACAAACTAATTTGCTAAAACCATGGTAAGTGTGAAAGACAGAACTCTGCACTCTTGGTTTTATCAATCTTGCCTCTTTAAGGTAAAAGAGTTTAAGTAAGGTTTTGTAGAAGCAGGATGTATTTTGGTTCAGCTGATACTTCAAAAACAGGTCATTTGGGAAAATACTAACCTGATGGCTTAGAGAGGAGACACTGACCTTGGGTGCTTAAAGCTATTCCCACCCATCTGCCACTCACAATCTCGACACCCCATTCAAAAGGCAATCTCAATGAGAGTAGAAGCCTACCTGTAGCTCTAGAGGCCTCGAAATATCTGTACAGACTTCTCAGTTACTTCCAATTTTAATGGGTTAGTCTGTCTTTGAGTTTAAGAAATAAGGGAAGTAAGGCTGGTAGAAAAATAAGACGAATTGGATATCAAGAAGAGAATGGTAACAGTGGAGGTTTGGGGTGAGGTCAAAGGATGATAGATGGATAAATTATTTTAAATTTAATTTGTATTTCCTTTTCTTTTAACTCATTGGGTCACAGACTTGTTGGGTCGTAGAGTCAGGATTTGTGTCATTGGGTGAAACCACTAGAATCCTAGTTCCACAGACCTTCGAGTAGAGAAGCCAGTATTCCAGGGTACCTCTGTCCTCAAGTTATAGCTGTAGGGCTGTCGGATAGGTTCTACTAGAATGCAATTTTGTCTCTGAGGACACAGACCATTGCCATCTGTCCTTTGGCTCCCTGCTAGACTTAGATTTGCCCCAAGCCATACTTCCCCAAAAAATTGCACCTCAGCTAACCCAACTTTTCATTCCAGAATTCCTGCTACTTTGAGCCATCAGGACATCTAACACTGGTCTTCAGAGGGGAGGCCGTTTAACAGCGTGGGTGGAAGAGGTGGTGTTAGAAGATACTGGGAGAAACAGATTCCATCTGCATGTCTTATTTATAGACGTCTTTATAAGAAAAGAGATGGTCTGGGGAAGAAGAGTGTCTCAGCTCTTAACCATGTGGGAGGGTAGCTGTGGGTGAGTGGAAAGTTAGACTTTCAAGAATATAGATCAGAAAACTTTGTTTTGTAATTGTCTGAGTTAATATGTATATACCATAAGGTGAAAAACTGTATAAGGTGTCTATGATACCTTTTAGTAATAATACATAATACAGTTACTGAATCATTTTTAAGGATTTGAAACTGTTGAAACTTGGATTTTCAGTAAAAAATAACCATTTAAACAATTTGTTGTCTACTTATTCAGGAAACATCTGTTGATAGCTGGCAATGTGAAAGCAATTTGTTTTTCACAAAATGTGTAATGCATAGACCTTGACTTAACATACCATGTGCTAGAGAGATTCAAATAAAGTGATAAAGGATTTCCAGGAATTGGTTTGGGTTTAAGGTAACTGGGGAAGATACCTTGGAAGAGGTAGCATTTAAACTGGGATTTGCAGCATAGACACATTTTAGCATTCCAGCTGGTTAATGACTGTTGCCCCGGGAAGAATATGGATTAAAATCATGAAACTACAGTAAGGCAAAGGAGTGAGTAATTTAGTTTGGCAAAAGCACAGGGTGCAATATGAGAGAAGTGTGGACAATCCTGATAAGGTCTTAAAGCCTTGAGCCAGGCTAAAGAGCATGAACTTCATGTAATGGGGAGGCCTGGGAACCTTTTGAGCAGCACAGCTGAAAGGCAGAATGGTATATTAGGAAGGTAAATCTGGCAGCAGGCTCAGGTAGATCACCAGAGAAGATGAAACACAAATGGAAAAAGCAGGGTAATGAGATTTCTCTTTGTGCTGGTGTTTTGTCATAGGCAGACTTAATGGATGTATAACCCAAAGGGAAGATCAGTGCAGAGAGAAAAACTAAAGGTAAAATGAGACTAAATTATTTTTATGGAATTAAAGCTGTTGAAACTTTAGTCTCAAACAATGGAGGGAAGCGTCAAGACCATAAATGGAAGCATTAGCCAACTCTCCCACACCTACTTTAAGACCTGAAATACAAGAAAAAGAAGAAATTTAAAGTATACTTAAAAATTGCTTGAAGAGTATATTTAAACATTCTCAACATTCTCATCTCACAAAAAAATAAATAGGTGAGGAGTATGTTAATTGGCTTGATTTAATCTTTCTACAACATATACATATATCAAAACATCACATTGTAATCCATAAATATATACAATTACTTTTGGTCAATAAAAATAAAATTAGTTAATTAATTTTTTTTAAAGTGGCATGAGAGGTTCTAATGAAGGTGCTAAGGTCTGAGACTGAGAATTTCCTAGCATTGGCCCATATCTCCTGATTCACTTGCCAAATATAACAGAAGCATAAATAAAAAGTTTTAATTCTAACTTGGCTTTCACATAAACCTGAAAAGTTCAGTCATATGTGACTCAGCCTTAGGAACATAGAAATTTTATTCCCTATAAAACTCTTTGGTTTCCTGCTTTTTCGAGGAGGAGGACTTCTTGTTAAAATGAGGAACCTTACCGATCTGCCTATGATAACATGTTGTCTCAATAATTCTGTAGGCCCCATCTTGAGAAGAACTGTTGTAGATACTGCCCCTATTCCTCTTCCAGTTTCATAGGGATTTTTGTGAGGCTAAATAAAGCAAGATAGCACATGTAAAATATTTTCTCTATAAAAAGTTGCTATGCAGATATTATACGCCTATAAAAAAGTGTGATGTGGTTCTTGCAACATATCAGAATAATCTGTGATTGTTTTTCTGTTCTTTATTATTTATATTCAACCATCTTAGAAAAATAATTTAAAGCAGTTTTATTTGGCTTATCATTTTTAGGAACTTCCAATATGTTGATGAGGAGAGTAGTGGGGAAAAAATACTTTAAGCCAAGCAGGGTATCCTGGTAATAATGTATCCACCAGAATGACACCTTTAACACTGCTGATATACAACTAATTACAGCACTGGAGAGTACACCATCTGGGGCTTACCCAGGGAATAAACTATAGTTACTGCCTTCTAAGGCACAGTAATTCCAAGAGAACTTACCTATTGAGCTGGATCATTCAAAGGACATGCTTGCTTTCTGGGTTTAAGAAGGAAGCTTTCTGGCCACATGTAAGTATCCATCTAGTACCCTTAATTTTAATACTATATGCACTCACTTCTGTGGTTGGAAAGAGAGGGAAATGTGAGAATTGGGTAGAGATCTCTTTTCCAAATAATAATGAGAATCATTGCCAGCTCCCATCATATCTCATATCACATAACTGGTTAGTTAGTTCACTTGGCTCTAACGAACCAAGGTATGTATTGGTTAGGAGCATTGCCTGCTATCCCTGGATACATTTAAATGCTTTTTATTTTTTCAGAGTTGTGACCAGTAGACTGTTTTCTTGTTCTTAGGACTCTTAAATTGTGTTCACTAGTTTTTAATGATATTAGTAAGATTTCCTAAAACCTTGAGTATGTGTGGTCTGAGTGATTTGTAAATATCATGCTAAGGGCATTTCATCCTTTTTTTCCCTCAATCTGCTGCTAAGATTGTTGATAAGTGCCTAGACAACTGCAGGATACTGTAGTAAGTCTCTATATTCATTTTTTACATAATATTCTTATGAGACAGGCAACATTACTTCTATAGTACAGACAAAATATATGCAATATTTTCTAAACAAACCACTAATAAGACCTAAGTGTGTACAGATAGAGATGCCTTTATTCTTCACTAGGAGGACTCAGTTTTTGAGTTCTATTTCTGATGACTGCAAACTAATTTTGCCACAAAGGAAATTCAGCTCCTTCTTATTTTTCTTAGTGCTGCCTGGTTGACTATTCAATCTAAGATTCTCTCCCTCTCAGTTCTTCACTTACCCATAGGAATGACCTACATTCTAGGAAGTTTACATCTTGCCCTGGCATTGAGGGACAGAAGAACTAACAGAAGAAAACACTGGGAAAATGCCATAGGACTCGAGTTTGGGCAAAGATTTTTGGATAAGACCTCAAAAGCATAAGCAACGAAAGCAAAAATTGACAAATGGGGTTACATCAAGCTAAAAAGCTTCTGCACAGCAAAGGAAACAATTAACATAGTGAAGAGACAACTTGCGGAATAAGAGAAAATGTTTGCAAACTTTCCATCTGACAGGAGATTGGTATGTTACTATATTTTTCCAGAATGTATAAGAAACCCAAACAGCTCAATAGCAAAAACAACAAATAATGTAATTTAAAAATGGGCAAAATACCTGAATAGACATTTCTCAAAAGAAGGCATACAAATGACCAACAGGTACATGAGAAAATGTTCAACATCACTAATCATCAGTGAAAGGTAATTCAAAGCCACAATGAGATATCATATCACCCCAGTTAGAATGGCTGTTATCCAAATTACAAAAAATAACAAATGTTGGTAAAGGTGTGGAGAAAAAGGAACATTTGTACATTGTTGGCAGGAATGGAAATTGGTACAGCCACTATGGAAAACAGTATAGAGGTTCTTTTGAAAACTAAAAATAGAACTACCATATAATCCAGCAATCCCACTGCTGGGTATGCATCCAAAAGAAAGATTATTAGTACATTAGTGATATCTGCATTTTCATATTTATTCCAGCACTATTCATAATAACCAAGTTATGAAATCACTTAAACCTCATATAAGTGGAATTATATAGCATTTGTTCTTTTGTGACTGGCTTATTTCACTTAGCAAAATCTCAAGATGATGATAAGTATCTATCAATCGATAAATGGGTAAAGAGAATGTGGTACAAATTCACAATGGAATAGTATTCAGCCATAAAAATAATGCAATGCTGTCATTTGCAGCAACATGGATGAGACTGGAGGTCATTATGTTAGCGAAATAAGCCAGGTACAGAAAGACAAGTATCACATGTTCTCACTCATATGTGACAGCTAAAAAAACGTATATTTCATGAAGGTAATAAGTAGAATGGTGGTTACCAGAAGCCAAGAAGGGAAAGGGGAAGAGCAGTATGAAGAGAAGTTGGTTAAAGGGTACCAAAGTAAATACAGAAGGAATGAGTTCTAGTATTTGATATTACAGTAGGGAAATTATCGTTAACAATAATAATTTATTGCATATTTCAAAATTGCTAGAAGAATTGCAATGTTCCCAACACAAATAAAAGATAAATGATTGAGGTGATGAATATCCCAATTATCCTGATTTAATCATTACACATTGTATACTTGTATCAAAATATTACATATACCCTTAAAATATGTAGAATTCTGATAATTTCCTACTCATGAATTAATAATCACTCAGTTTGGCTGAGGAGACATGCCAGTGATTTCCTGTAAAATATTTAACACTAAAGCAGCATAACCTTACAAGCTGTCCTCCAATGTAAATTAGCTGCTAAATATATCTCTAGGTAACTGAAAGAACTTGACCTATACATGGAGATATTTCATCAAATCTGTTATATTTTTGCAAGTATCCGCCAAAACAATATTTTATTTTTAACTTAATATTGATGATTGTTTTTCCTTTTTGGCAATAGATATTAGAATAAATTAATCTTTAGAAACCTCTAAGTAGTCAACATATAGTAAGACACAGCCTTCCCATTGCATTTAAGGTGGCATAAAAACCTGGATTCAATCCTTCTAAATAATCATTAGACATTTGAGATATAGGTTAAGAAGCAGGGTGATTAAAATATACACGCACACATACACAGAATTTCTTACATGCCAGACACTGAGGTGATAAGATGTGTGACCATTAGAGTCTATCCTGGAGTTAGGACTTTGGAAACACCTTTTAAGTCATATGATATTCGATCTTATACCTGAAAAATGAATGAGAGCTTTCCAGATGAAATGAAGGGAACAGGTTGTTCTAGACAGTTTATTTTTTTAAAGACAGTTTTTAAAAAGTAGATGGGTATGCATAAATTGTGATAAGAATTCAATATCTCTTCATCTTCCCCTCCTGTCCCTTTCAAAACAATTTAGCCAAAATGCCATTAAGTGGGCCCAAGCACGGTCAGTGTCCATGTCAGTAGAATGGGGAGGCATCGTGACCAAGAGCAAAATGTTAGAGTCTGAGTGGGGTATAGAGGATGGTCCAGATGGCAGCCCAGTTCAGTGTCTGAGCCCAAGCAGAACTTTCACAAAGGCAGGGCTGCCAGGAACAGATGGCTGTTTGGGATCAGAACCCAGGTAGCTTGAAGAGGACTTCTTCAAGGGATGGCAGCCAAGAATAGAGTAACAGAGGCCAAGTAGGATGAGGAGACTGAACCCTATGGTGTTGGATTGGAATTAGAGATATTGGTGTGAGTTAGGGTTTTCAATACAAATGGATGTTTAAAAAGAGAAGACAGATTTAGGAAAAATGTAGATATAAACACATGTGTATATGTGCGTATATATTCTAGGTTTATGTGTATGTGTATATATATATATATATATATATATATATGTATTTATGCATACACATATACACATAAACATAAACATATATTCCCTAACTCTATTGAGAAGATACCTGGTAACAACTTAAAAGCAAGGAGTATATGTAGTGTATAGATCATGTTTTCTGATGACCATTTTTCCCTAAAATTAACTGTAGTTTCTCGGACTTGAGCAGAGGAAATACAAAATGAGTCTGGGCTACTTTCTGGTGCCAGAAGGCAAAGAACTATCCAAGACACAAGACACTTGGGGGCCTGTCAGAAGGATACAGGAGGCAATCTGCAGGGGATCATGTTGCCTAAATCTGAGATACTTTAAATATCAAAGAAAATAATGATAGTAACTTTTTGAATAAAAATGGAAGTTCATAAATATATCCTGATATAAGTAAGATATTGAAAGTTTCATGAGGAACAATATATTCAGACAGTCTCAAATGACTTCCTCACAAAACACTTATTAATTACGAAGGAAGAATTTACAGTTGAGAAGTCTGGCAAACACTGCCTTAATTGAATGATCAAAGTTGACATCAGAAATACTGTGAAAATTTGAAATCATATGCCAACTGTTAAGAAGCAAAAGCAAGGGAAACAAAGCATCACTTCTATAATACTCCATCCAAAGATGCACAACATGGATGAAAAACAAACCCTAATTAAGAACATCCTACAAAATAAGTCTGCCCAGTAATCTTAAAAACTGCTGATGTCATGGAAATCAAGGAAAGACTGGGGAACTCTTCCAGACTGAAGAAGACTAAAAAGATATCTAAATGCAACACATGGGTGGTACTTCCAGATGGCACAATGAGCTTCTCTGAAAAATCTGCTCCTTCTTAAAAGCAGTGAAGAACCTGAAAAATGTGTCAAAATCATATCTTTTGGAACTCTTGAAATTAACCAAAGACCTGCAACAGCCCAAAAAGTGTTTATTCAAGAAAAACAGCTAAATATTGGTAAAAATAGTGAGCTTTATGGCATTTTAACTTGTCCTAGTTTCATCTTCCATTGCCCAGCTCTGCAGAAGCCTTAAAAAGCAGCTGCACTACAAACATAGTAGCTGTGAGGACCATCATCCTAGCAGCCACTAGGAGGGGCAGAACTGGTTTGAAGCTTATTAATAAAGTCCCATCCACACAGAATTATCACTATTTGACCTGTGACTGAGTGTCATGGGAAAGCCCCATTCACAGGAATTATTATTTGACATGATTCAGAGTTCACTCAGTGGGAAAAGTCTTGTTTCCAGAGTATTTGTTCAGAATGTTAAGCGGCAATTAATTAACATAGCAGCTTCTCAAAGGAGGAAAAACACAGCACGATAACTTGAGATGAAGGATATGGTTTTGAAAAGCACAATATAAGAAGAAGAATAATATAGAATGCTTATTGTGGATTGCATTGTGTCCTCCAAAAACATATGTTTAAATTAGTCCCCGGTACCTGTGAATGTGACCTTATTTGAAAATAGGGTATTTGCAGATGTAATCATATTAAAATGGGATCACTGGCTTAGAGTAGACCTTAAATCCAGTTACCGGTGTCCTTATAAGCAGAGGGAAATTTGGACATAGACACACAGAAGAGACACACTCAGAGAAGTAAGAAGACTATGTGACAATAGAGGTAGAGATTGGAGTGATGCAACTGCCAGCCAGGGAACACCAAGGATTGCTGTCAATCACGAGATGCAAGGAAGAAGCAATGATTCTTTTCCAGAGACATGACAGAAAACGGTCCTGCCAACACCTTGAGTTCAAATTGCTAACCTCCACAGCTGTGAAAGAATCAATTTCTATTATTTTAAGCAGAATTAAAGCAACAGTATGTGGCAATTTGTTAAAGCAGCCATAAGAAACTAATAGAAGTGGTTATGCCAATTACAGCAAACAAGAAGCTGGACAAAAACTGAAAAGGAAGATATGGAGAAATAGTTGTCTATAAGGGCCTTTATAAAGCTCCAAGATATTCCTGAGAATCTAGGAAGTTATATGATTGTGTAAGGCTGCTTACTTCCCAGTAAAGATCTCAGAAGGCTCTAAGTTGTCACCTCTGAGTAACACTGAGGCCCTGCAAAAGCACTAAGTGAATCCAAGGCAGAACTGTAAACTGAGAATTGAAGGTCTGCTCCAACACCAAGCAGTGCCCTTTCGCAAAGGAATGAAAATGTATTGACCTAATCATTAAAAAAAAAAAATCTATTAGCTGACCACCAAGCTAACTGAACAGTGTTAGAAGTTAGCTCAGTGGCCACATATGCAGGAGAATATAGACTTCTTAGAATCAAGCAAGGAAAGTAACTGAACTAACAGCAGCAACAGCAAACTGTGGTGTGGCTGTCAGAAAAGAGATGGACAGAGCTACCACATCGTATTATATAAAACATCTAGTTTTCAATAAAATGTTATGAGTCACACAAAGAAATAGAAAAGCAGTCATAGAAAAGAAGCTTAAATAGCAAGAGGAAAAACAACTCAAGATGTAAAAGGGATCCTTAATAAAATGAACAGCTGACTTCTATCAGAAACTATGAAGTTCAGGAGGCAGTAAAATGACATAAGCAAAGTGTTAAAAGGAAAAAACTGTGCCACTACACTCCAGCCTGGGTAACAGAGTTAGATTCTGTCTCTTAAAAAAATTGCATGAAGCAATAATTATAAAATTGTTACGGTGTAGAGATATAATATGATTAACAGGAATAGCACAAAGAAGGAGGAAAAGAATAGTTACATTGAAGCAAAAGTTTGCAAACTATTAAAATTAAGTTGATCTTCATCCTAATTAGTTTTTAAGTTAAGATATTAATTGTAATCCTCAGGGTAATCACTTGAAAAATAATTTTACAAAAGGAAAAGAGACAATACAAGAATTAAAATGTTAATTTTAAAAATATTTACCTGATAAAAAATAAAACGGTAACAAAGAACAAAAGAACAAAAAAGCTATAAGACATGTGGAATACAAATAGAAAACAGTTAATGTAAATCCTCTCTTATCAGTAATTATATTAAACACAGCTGTATGAAATACTTTGATCAGAAGGCAGAGATTGAACAATGGATTCATTTTTAAAATGGTCAAAATATGAGCTGCCTATGAGACACAATTTAGATTTAAAAGCTTACGTGGTTGCAAGCTAAAGAATGTAAAGGCTCATGCCAAGCATAAAGGCAACCACAAGACAAATAATATCACACAAAATGGAATTTAAACAAGACCCCTCACTAAAGATAAAGGAGGACATTTTATAATGATAAAAGGGCTCATCTTTCTGGAAATAAAATAAACATACAAGCACCTGACAACAGAGCCCCAAAAATATATGAAACAAAACCTGGCAGAATTGAAAGGAGAAATAGATAACCTAATAATAACAGAGACTTCGATAGCCCACTTAAATAATGAAGCTTACAAAATAAAATATATTAAATTTCAAAATTGAAAAAATGTTTATAGATAAGAATATAAAGAAAGAAAATATTTTTATACAGTTGTACAATGTGTTCGTGTTTCAATCTAAGTCTTATTACATGAGTCAAAAAGTTAAAAAAATTTAAACGTTTTTAAAGTAAAAAAGTTACAGTGAGCTTAGTTTATTACTGAAGGTAAAATTTTTTAAAATAATTTTAGTGTAGCCTAAGTGTATAGTGTTTATAAAGTGTCTGAGGTCTTCACATTCACATTGACTCACCGCTTCTTCACTGACTCACCCAAAGAAACTGCCAGTCCTTTAAAAAGCTCCATTCATGGTAAGTGCCCTGTACAGTAAGGGATATCATTTTTAATCTTTTATACTGTAATTGTACCTTTTCTATGTTTAGATCTATTTAGACACACAGATACTTACCCCTGTGTTAAAATTGCCTATAGTATTCACTGCTGTGACATGCTGTACAGATTTGTAGCCTAAGGGGGTAATAGGCTATACCATCTAGGTTTTTGTAAATACATGCTATGATGTTGACACAAAATTGCCTAAAAACACGTTTTTCAGAATGTATCCCTATTGTAAAGCAATACATGGCTATGCATACACACACACATAACAGTTCAGCTCAGTTATAGATAAGGCTATTTTTCAAATTACAAAAGAAAGCATCATATATTCTACTCAAATTGTTACCTTCTCTACTGAGAGATAATGTGAAGAGAAAAGATAAAACACCAAGACTGAGATTAACTGAGATATACTCTGAAAGTCTGGTTGGGGAACATGGACAAGCCATTTACTGTACTTACCTGATTTTTTATTTCACTTGTAAAATGATATTTAACATTCATTCCTTTGAATGTTGTTAATTCTAATTTTCTGTAACTTTATTTAAATGTAACTATTTAGAAACATACTTAGTATATAAGGCAAATTACCTATTGTTTTATTATCTTAATGTTATCCTACCAAATATATGTATTTATATTTAGAAAATGAATTTATGGATTGAGCTGCTTTTTTAGTATTATAATTGTCACTTACTAATTGTAAGTCTATTTTCTGTTGTATACATTGTGCACTCAAGAACACTGAAATAATTCTGTGAAAATAAAGGGTAAACTTCTTTCTGTTTTTATTCCTCCCTGTTACTAAGCTTGTTTCTCTGCCTCTCTCCATGCACCAACCCCGACACTCTTAAAGTCTCAGCATACTAATAAAAGTGGGTTATCTTCTAGGGACCTTGATTCCACTAGACAGTGATTTTTATTATGTCTTAATTATTTTTCAAAGGAGTGCTTCATTTAGATTACTTTTTAATACCCCCCAGTCATAATAGGATGATAGATTTTTTTTTAATTTGTCACTTATTTCTTATACTATTATTTCTTGTGGAAAGCTGTTTACCATGCCTTTGCCCAGGTAAATACTTGTAAAATTATAATCATTCCAAAATGAGCATGTATTGTTATTGTACACATTCTTATCAAGAAAAAAAGAAAATGGCTTGGTATTCAAGTTTTTCCATGGGTTCAAAAATGCACAAGAACCTAGCAACTTTGGAAGAAACCCAGCTTACTTTTGCTTTGATGCAATCAGAAGATTGCAAATCAATACTTAGTATTAACGTTTTAAATGAGAATTCACAACACCATAATTCAAAATGAGGATGAGCATCTTGATGTTTAGGAGAGGGCTATTTGGTTGAGGAGGTCATTACACCAGAGAGCACAAACATTGAAAGGTGAAAATGTAAATCATTTGTTTCCTTGGGCAAGGACATACAGTAAACACTTGAATTGGTGGTCAACTATAATTTGCTTCTAGAGCCAGCAATTCTAGCAACACTACACTTTGGATTTGTAGCAAAGCACACAAGTAGTAGAGACTTTGAAAGCAAAAGATAAAAGAACCAAGGGAAAAGTTACTGGTTCTTAAAGGTCTGTGTCTCATTAGAGGGACTTAAGGACCTTTCCCTCAATCTAAAAGCAGGCTAC
The DNA here is from genome assembly GCF_001604975.1 of Cebus imitator. NCBI lineage: Eukaryota > Metazoa > Chordata > Mammalia > Primates > Cebidae > Cebus > Cebus imitator. Next base: position 5,097,153 of record NW_016107384.1, read on the forward strand.
CCTCAGCTGTTCCTAATTACTCCTGGAGGAAGCAATGATATTTGAGTCTGGGTTATCAACAATCCTTTATTTTTTTTTTTATTTTATTTTTTGCTGGGGATTTCAAACCAATATACCCCCAGCCTGAACAATATAGATTTCCTTTCCGTCCTGGTAGAAACTATTTTTTAATGTAAATTATATTGTCTTCTATTCATTTCCAATGTCTTGAAAAGTTCAATCACTTCTCCATATCCTCCAGAATAAACCAGAAAATATCTCTCCCCAGCACTACCTGGTCCCTCAATAACACCATCCTAAGGCACTTCCACTTCCTTCATCTTCAGGGAAGGAGTGTGCAGTTCTGATTTAGCTCCTCAGTGGAGTAGACTGAATTTAGAGGAAGGGGGATTTCTGCAGAAATCGTCAGTTACACAAGTAAGTTCCTCTTGGTTCCCTCTTTCATCAAAAGTGAAAAACTGTTCACAGGAGTGCCCGTGTCCCATTTCCTTATGCATCACTAGAGCCAGGAGGGGACCCCGCCAGCAAGGCGCCCTCTGCTCTGTCCCGAAGACCACAGTCCCCGACCTTCACCCCATTGCTTGTGCAATGTGCAGAACTGGAGCTCAAAGCTGCGGGCTCAGCATCACTCTCCAGGCCCTGCCGGCCCATAGGCCCCTTCCTTGGCTGGGAAGAGGGGCCCTTGTGAAAGCAGAGCTTGAAAAGCCCCAGCACTGTCATGGTCAATATCACCAACACTACTACTGCTATGCTCACAAGTATGAAGACCACGGTGGAGGAGGAGTCGAAAACCTGAGGAGTGGCAGAGGAAATCGTAGAATTAAACTTGGAAATCACGCTCCCTGATGGGGTGATGGTGGCCGTTGACTCGGCTTGAAGGGACACTTGACGAGTAGACATCGTGCTCTGTACTCCCCACTGAAGAATCTCAGAAATAGATGTTACTGAATTGTCTTGTTCAGGGACAAGTGGTATCTCTCTCGGCTTCTCGTCGACACTGCTTGACCACGTTCTCTCTAGCACGGGGCTGGCTGCAGTGGCCGGTGGGCGCCTGGTGGGCAACCTGGTCCCCCCAAGGGTCGGCTGTCCTTCCCCACTGTTCACACAAGAGTGTCCATCCTTCCCCAGCTCGAAGCCAGTAGCACATTCGCAGGCAAAGTCTCCCAAGTCGTCTAAGCAGTTAGAGAGCTCTGCACATTTGCCAGCACGGAGGTACCTCCCGGCGCAGGGACAGAGCACTTCGCCCGAGGGGAGTTTGTCCCAGCGAGCGCCGATTTCGTCCGCGATGCAAGTAAATGAGACGGGGAGCTGTCCCGGGCAGAGCGCACTCACCGCGGTCCCCGGGGGACTGAAGTCCAGAGCCGCACTGTGTAGCTGGAAGGGGGCGCGATAGCTCAAGTTAGAGGCGGCCCCGGGGCGTGGTGCAGGACACAGGACCTCAAACTGGTACTTGCACAGGTAGCCGTTGGCGCGCTGATGGCATCGCATCTCCTTCCAGCCCGCGGGCTCGACCCCACCGGTGGCCTGGAGTACCGCGCATTTCCGCGCGGTGCAGGAGCGGTGGGGCTCCTCCACCCACTGCAGCGTGTCGTTTTCGAACCCGCCGGCGTCGGAGGACAGCCAGGAGAAACCCCGCAAAGGCTCGTTCTCCATGGTGCAGTGGGAACGCCCGCGTTCCAGCGCGACCCAGACCAGCAGGTCTTTGGAGCCCCCTCCTGGCCCTGGGCCTGCCCGCAGGAGCGCGAGCACCGCGCGCAGCTCGGCGCCCCCACGCACGGTGCTGAGCGCCCCGCCGCGCAGGATGCAGGCCTCCTCGGCCGCCTGCCGCTTCATGGTAGCGTGGTGCAGGCTGTAGCAGGCCCCCGAGGCCGAGCAGCCAGCACGGTCGGCAGTGGGGTGTTCGCCGCCGCCCGGCCCGGGCCAGAGTGCCTGCCAGAGGAGCCACAGGGCGAACGTCGGCCTCATTCTCAGAGGCCCCGCACTAGAGCTGCTCCCAACTTGGATCTGTCCCGCTCGAAGACGCGGAGCTGCCTCTGGAGCGTGGTCACCGCCCTCTGCAGCTGGCTTCCCCAACCGCGTTTCCCCTCCCTTCCCCTCCGCCCTCGCTCCCGACGGACCCCTCAGCTGCCAAGAATCCCCCCGCGGTGGGCCCAGCGGCCAACAGCTTCCCTTAGGCCGCGACAGGAAATGTGTGCGGAGCGCTGCCAGGCCCTGTGCAGCCCTGATTTATTCTGGGGTCAGGAACACAGCTGGCGCCGGGGCACAGGGGACGCAGTCGACTAGAAGGTCAAACACCCTGCTTGGAGCAAGAGGAGAAAGTCGCCACTGGGATGAAGTGTGTGGTTTTCTCCGTTCAGGGAGTTTCATCAAGACCACAGAACCCATGACACGTAGGCGAACATCCGCAGGAAGGACTGGAGAAAGAAACTGGCTTATGATTATAAGACCACGCCCGCCTATTGTGTTTCTGTCCTGAGCTGTGGAGTTAGCGTCAGAATAATTCGTAGACGGCTCCAGCCTACAGGGACGCCTACGCCGGTGAGGGGAAAAAAATCTTGTGAAACAACTTAGCATCTCCTTTTGCCACCAGAGGCAGCACTGCCTAACCGCCTAACTCTATATGAGTCTCTGCTTCTCTGTTATGTCAAGAAATTTCAGGCGTGCTAGCTGCTAAATAATTTGCAGTTGTTTAAGTGTTTTAAATAGGAAATTCTGTTTCTTCCATCAGCAGTTGCCTTAGAAGTTTATTTTTCACTTCCACTTGTTTCTCCTTGAAATGGACCATATTGATTCATTGAAGAAAGGAAATGTGTTTCTAGGCCTAAATGAAAAATAATGGCCATACATCTTAACTGTTAGGTTGTTAGCTTTCCTTGCCACTATGTTGGTTCATAAATTCTTCAAGCTTATAGGTTACACATAAGTGAGTTCGTGGCCTTGTAAATATCTGAGAACAACTGCCCTATGAGTGATTTTAGCCTTGAACTATTTTAGTATCATTTTCTCCTATGACGGAGTGGCAATATTTATAATAGTAAGTTGTAAATGTCCACTTTAAGGACAATTAGAGTTCAACATCCTTAAGAAATTAAAATGTTTATTCCATTATAATGAATATTGTATACTGTCAAAAAAAAGCCTGTAATTTGAAAGATGGGTGAGCAAATTTCTTCAGAATTCCAACGGATGTTTTAAGATAAACATTTCAACTCAATGGGGAGTGGGAAGGCATTAAAGATTAATAAAGAAAGGTTAAAAACTGTACTGTTATGAAAGGATTTCTTGTTAGCAACTTAGACAATTCTGTATCAGTTTAGGAAATATATCATCTATCTTGGCTCATAGTGGCCAAATATGTTGCGATCAAAAATACATAAAGAGTTTCAGCTAAGCTCTCTTAGAGATGTCTGATGCTTTTTAAAATGTCTTTATTCAGAATGAAAGTTGCCATTCCATGAAGAATGCATATAAACTCACTTTGTTGTACGACATTCAGGTTGATGAGGGGTGGGAGGGAGGGTTTCAGGATCACATCTGTACCCTTCCATGTTATTTTTACCATAACTCTTGTTCTTCTTTCCTCCTAGCAATTCCATGTATTTACAATGGTAAACCCATGAGTCATCATCATACTGACCTTGCTTTTGCTGAGTGTAAAGTTTTGCCCTAGGATTTCTCTCCTGCCCTATTTCCTGATTTAAAGAACTTTCCTTAGTCCTTCTCTTCAGATGTCTGAGAATCACCTTAAACATGGCTCTGCATTTAAATTAGGTAACTTAATGTCTTATGAGAAAGAAACTTGAAAATCCAGAAATCGAATTGAATGGATTTTAAAAAACACTTGGTCACTTGGGCCAGCTGTCAATAGACCATTGCATTCTTATGACTGTGTTTGTAAATGTGTCCATGTAGTACGGTATTTTTAATAAAGCCTTTTTCAAACTTAAATAGTCGATAGAAATCTCATAGATATCTTTGAAAATCATCTGGGATGAAACAAGGTGTCTACAGTAAGAAAGAAAGAATAGCTGGAAAGCTTATGGTAAATACATGATCTCACTCCCTGACACCCTACCTAGGAAAGTGGGATTATGGCAGAGAACACATATTTCAGAGTACTGACCATGACCATGACCATATCATGGAATGACACAAGAGTTAGGAAAAATTAGCTTAACGTAGGACATAAATAGTTTTGTAATTATTTTGAAATATACAGTTTATCTGAACAAATTAGAAATGGAGGGAAGTTTCTATTTTTAAATAACATTCATTAAGATTATAATACAGAACCATTTTACCTCCACTGGATTCCAAATGCCTAAAAATCTTATAATACCAAATGTGACTCCATTGGCTCTTTTATGTGTTACAGATCGGAGCAACCATTCTGAAAAAATTTGATATTTTTTCACTAAAATGGAATATTTGCAAATTCTATACTCCAGCACTTCTATGATAAGGTATAAAATTAAAAGAAATTTTTGCACACGTGCAACAGAAGATACGTAAAAATGTTTATAATGACACTATTCATATTAACAAAACCCAGAATCAATCCAAACATCCAAAAGCAGTATATAAATAAACTGTAGTATATTCACTAAGTTACTATTATATAAAGAGTCAAAATGAGTACACTATAGTTGCAAGTGACAATATGAATTAATTTTAGAAAGACAATGCTAACGGACAGAAATTTCAAAAATTATACAGATCCTGACATTTTTATACAATTAAAAGAACAGTACTAGATATATGTTTGTGTATTATTTGGAAAAATAGTTACAATAAAATGAGATTTAAAAAAACAATAAACATAAGAATGTCAAGGAGTGAGACCATGTATTTACCATGTGGCTTTTTCACACTACCCAAATAATGGAATTTTTATTCCATTATTAAAAATAAATAATTAGTAATGAAGAAATAAATAAAAATGGGTATATCTGGATAAATAATAAGTGAATGACATGAAGCAGGAATTATAATTAACTTAATTCTGAGTGGTTGAGCTTCAAAATGAAAAATACAAAAATCCAAATGTGAATTACATTTAAAATATATCTTCAGTGTATTTTTCTTTAATCTCATGTTCTTTTGCAGCATTTCTAAATGTAATCCAATTGTTTATATGAAATAAATATTTCCCTATGGTTCTAGACTTTTCAGACAATCTGTTTATTATTAGTAAGAATCATGTGTGATATTTACTTGTTCATTCATTTATACAACACAACTCAAGGAATTAGAGAGAATATATAAGAAAAGTAAGATTAGCCCAACATTTTAAACTATTGATTTAAAATATTTGAAACAAAGATGGAGAAAGATAAATATTCACTAATAAAATACCAACTAATATTCATTTATAAAGTTGATCCTCATTCAATAAATTCTGTCATTGTTGAAGGAAAACACCTTCTGGATCTTAGTATATTTCTGAGTTCAGTTAAGACACATAAAAATACTTTAGAGGAAACTGAAAAGGAGACAACATTTCATTAGGGGAACATGGCACCCAGAAGGTAATCTACAGAGACTAAGAATTATGAAGATCCATAGCCTTTTAGAACTGGATTGCACTTTAGCAAAATAATCTTTTTAAAACATGTTTTTAACTGAGAGCATTTTAAATTCTATGTCTGAGTTTCTATGACTTCTTTGACTCTTAATAGATCATATAGTTTCATCTCCTAATAAATTCATACACACATGAATAGCAAAATTCATACACACACTTCTTTTAGGTGACATTGTACTTAACACATCTGCAAACATTTATGTAAAATCAGTTATTTTATAAATATATATTTCACAATTATAAGTACTCTAGCTTAGTTAATACTTATCAAGCATCCCTGGGAGGGTATGAGGCGCCCTGTAGCTAGAATCACAGAGGTCTGCGGGTGACAGTGGGCTGTCCCTTCATTCACCCCTTCCCTGGGAGCCACTCAGGGAACAGCTAGTGAACAACATAATAAAATTGTGACAAGAAATAACTTTAAAAAACATTAAACTTTCAGCTTTTACTCAAACTGCTCTCTGAACAGTCTTTGCTGACCAAATTCCATGCATCTTGGAAGAGATATAAGAAACTATTCTCTGGTGGACATTACAGAATTACTGTGCTCACTCAATGCCAAGTTTGTCATCAAGAAATAATGGAGAAATGACTTTGCAAACAAAAAGCTTATTATAATCCAATGCCTAACAAGTTCAAAACTATAAATACTATTTACCCACTATTAGATTTTTTTTTCAGAATTGTTTTCAATGCCAATTTGCAAGTCACACTTAAAAATCAATCTCAACATCTGGGGACGAGATGGCCAACTGTATATAGCCAGGAAGTACCACTCCCACTGACAGAGACCACAATTTTAAGTAAACCAACATAATTGGAATTAGCTCTAGAGAGAAAGTGCTGAGAGTGGATGGAGATGAGACACAGACACTGAGTCTGAAGAAGGAAGAAGCTGGGAGCCCTGCATGGCGTACCTGAATGCTAGGACTAGTTCCTACCCCAAACAGCTCCTGGGGAAGGGGCAAATAAAGGGACTGTTGGTCAGCCTACTGTCTGCAGACCTCTGGGATCGTAGCTACAGGGTACCCCATGTCCCCTCATGGATGTTTGAGCTAGCAGAGAGATCTGCCCTGAGAGTAGGCAGAGATGGGGCTTCAGCCAGTGTGGAGCCAGGAGCCTTTATAGCAGGGTAGCTCTGGTGGAGAGCGGTAACAGGTTTCTAACCTTCGGGGCTCCCTATCTCTCTCCCCAGTTGACCACTGGTCCAGGAGAAGGTGGGGGTGGCTTTTCCACAGGACTGGGGCACATTGGTTTCGCAGTTCCTACTGCCTTCCAGTCCCTCCCAGGGCCCCCACCTAGCTGCCCTGCAGAAGCATGTGCCCAATGCAGGCTCCTCCGCCCAGCCTGGGTGTTTTGCTCCACCTGAGTACATTCCTCGTGGCCTGGGAACATTTCAGATACCCTAGTGCACCCAGAACCCAAGCCTAAGGGTCCAGAGGATGGAGACCTAAGCCAGTCCTGGCTCCCCAGGGCTACCGCTCATAGTTCAGCAGTGCTGAACTAAGATCACTGGCCAGCATTCAAGTAGAGGAGAAGCCTACATTCTGACTGCTAAGAAGGGTCAGATGTGTGGGTTCTTAGACTGGCAAAGGAGCAAGGCATACCTCCCTTTGCAGGGACAGTCTGAAAAGGGTGTGGCCTCTCTCTCTGCCATGGCCTCTGCTAGAGGAATCCCTGTGGCTCAGAGCATGTAACAAAAGAAATGCGGGCATGGCATCAGTGATCAGAGGGAGCTCCCTAAGGCCTAGGAAAAGACCTGGTAGTGGAGTCACCTTTCTCCCAGCACACCCTGCACCGCAGACCGCTGATGCAAATGTAAAGAAATACAAAGGAGCTGCACACACACCTAAGTGCCTATTTACCAACCATTACTCTTAAGCACTATCTCCTGAATCACAGTCCAAACTACAATACCGAAAATATTTTGCTAAGATATCACCCACTGAAACCAAGGGCAATAATTCAGACACAAATAAAGACCCTGTATAGAGACTTAGCCCTCTAAAAACATACATAAATGACTATACTCAACTTACACCATAGCTAAAGTAACACCACCCCTCCCAGATGAGAAAGAATCAGCACAAGAACTTCAGCAATTCAAAACGCCAGAGTGTCCCCTTACCTCCAAAGAAGTCCACTAGTCCCCAGTAATGGTTTTTAAACCAGTCTGAAATGACAGACATAGAATTGAGAATCTGGTTGGCAAAAAGCTAATTGAGATTCAGAAGAAAGTTGAAGCTCAGTCCAAGGATTCCAAGAAATCCAGTAAAACAATTCAAGAGCCGAAAAACAAAATAGCCATTTTAGGAAAGAAACAAACTGAACTTTTGTAGCTGAAAAATTCACTGCAAGGATTTCATAATACAATTGGAACTATTAGCAGAATAGAACAAGCTGGGGAAAATCTCAGAGCTTGAAGATTGGTTTTTTGAATCAGATAAAAATAAAGAAAAAAACTGAAAAAAATAAGAAAACCTCTGAGAAATATGGGATTACGTAAAGATACAAAATCTATGACACACCGCATTTCTGAAAGAGAAGGAGAGAGAATAAGCAACTTGAAAAATGTATTTCAAGATATAGTCCATGAAAATTTCCCTAATCTCACTAGAGAGGTTTACATACAAATTCACAAAGTACCCAGACCCCCATCTGGATACTATACAAGATGACAATCCTCAAGGCACAAGGTAATCAGATTCATAGTCAATGAAAAAAAAATCTTAGAGGCAGCTCTAGAAAGGAGGGTCAGGTCACATATTGCGGGACCTCATAAAACTAGCAGTGGACTCTCTCAGGAGAAACCTTATAAGCAAGAAGAGATTGGGGGTAAATTTTTAGCATCCCAAAGAAATTTCAACAAAGAATTTCATATACAATTAATCTTCATAAGTGAAGTAAAAATAAAATTGTTCTTAGACAAGCAAATGCTGGCTGAGGGAATACATTTCAACTAGACCAGCCTTAAAAGGGGTCCTTAATGTAGTACTAAACATGGAATTGAAATAATAGTACCTGCTACTACAAAACACATTTAATCACATAGCCCACAGACACTATAAAGCAAATACACAAGTCTACATAACACCCAGCTAACAATGTGACGACAAGATCAAAATCTCAAATACCAATACTAATCCTGATTGTAAATGGGCTAAAAGCCCCACTTAAAAGAGATATATAATGGCAAGTTGGATAAAGACAAGACCCAACTGTCTGCTGTCTTCAAGAGACCCATCTCACATGTAATGACACTCACAGGCTCAAGGTAAAGGAGTAAAGAAAGATCTACCATGCAAACAGAAAACAAAAAAAGAGCAGGAGTTTCTATTCTTATACCAGATAAAACAGACTTTAAATCAATAACAAGAGGGACAAAGAAGGGTATTACATAATATTAAAGGCTGCAACCTAACAAGAAGACTTCACTATACTAAATGTATACACATTCAACATTGAAGCACCCAGATTCCTAAAAGTTTCTCTTTTTTTTCATTTTTTTTTCCATTTATTTATTTTATTGCATTTTAGGTTTTGGGGTACATGTGAAGAACATGCAAGATTGTTGCATGGGTACACACGTGGCAGTGTGGTTTGCTGCCTTCCTCCCCATCACCTACATCTGGCATTTCTCCCCTTGCTATCTCTCCCCAGCTCCCCACCCCCCACCATCCCTCCCCTATTTCCCCCCAACTGACCCCTAGCCACACATTAATAGTGGGAGATTGCAACACCCCACTGACAGCACTAAACAGATCACTGAGGCAGAAAACTCACAAAGAAACTCTGGACTTAAACCCAGCACTTTATCAATTGGACTAAAAGACATCTAGAGAACACCCCACCTAACTATCACAGAATTTGAGATCAGAAGATGAGAACATTCTTCTGATCTGCAGACAGAATATATTCTAAGATCAATCACATGCTCACTCATAAAAACAGTCTTAATAAACTCAAAAAAATGAAATCATACCAAGCACACTCTCAGATCACAATGCGATAAAAATAGAAAGCAATACTAAGAAGATCTCTCAAAACTATACAAATACATGGAAATTAAACAACTTGCTCCTGAATAGCTCCTGAGTGAACACTGAAATTAAGGCAGGAATAAAAAACTCTGTGAAATTAATGAAAATAGGAACACAATTTACCAAAATCTCTGGAATGCAGCTAAAGCAGTGTTAAGAGGAAGGTTTATAGCACTAAACACCTTCATCAAGAAGTTAAAGATATCATAAATTCACAATCTAACTTTGCACTTAGGAAAAAGAAAAAGAACAAACCAACTCTAAAGCTAGCAGAAGAAAAGAAATAATAACTAAAATTAGTGAACTGAACAAGGTGAGATATAAAATTCATAAAAAGATCAATGAAACCAGAAGTTTGTTATTCAAAAAAATAAAATTTACAGACCACTAACTAGAATAACAAGATAAAAAAGAAAAGATCAAAATAGGTGCAATCAAAAATGACAAAGATGACATTACAAGTGATCCTATAGAAATACAAAAGATCCTTTACTATGAACAACTCTATACTCACAAATTAGAAAATCCAGTGAAGATGAATAAATTCCTGGAAACACGTAATCTCACAAGATCAAATCAGGAAGAGATTGAAACCCTGAATACCCCAATATTGAGCTCTAAAATTGAAATGGATATTAAAAACACTGAAAAACCTAAAGAAGCCCTGGACCAGACAAAGTCAGAGACAAATTCAACCAGATATACAAGGAAGAGCTGAAGTCAATCCTACTGAACCCATTCCAAAAAAACTGAGGAGGAAGAGCTCCTCCCTAACTCATTCTGTGAAATCAGTGGCAGCCTGATACCAAAATCTGACAATCACAACATAAAAGGCAAACTTCAGACCAGTATGATAAACATAGTCACAAAAATCTTCAATAAAGTACTAGCAAACTGAAACCAGAAGCACATCAGAAAGTTAATACACCACCACATGTACAGAATTAAAAGCAAAAACCATATGATCTTTTCAATAGATGCAGAAAAAGCATTTATATATGCTAATAGTGTTCAGACTGAGAGTCATTCAAGAACACAATCCCATTTAGAATAGCCACAAAGAAAGTAAAATACCTAGGAATACAGCTAATTGAGGAGGTAAAAGATCCCCTCAAGGAGATCCTTTACAAAATACTGCCTAAAGAAATCAGAGATGACACAAATAAATGGTATTCTTGATTGACTCTCAATCTGAATGTTATTGGTGTATAGAAACGCTACTGATTTTTGCACATTGATTTTATATACTGAAACTTGCTGAAGTTATTTATTAGTTTCAGGAGTTTTTTGGCTATAGGATGTAGAATCATATCCTCAGCAAGGAGAGATAGTTTGATCTTTTTTCTTATTTGCATGCTTTTTCTTTCTTTCTCTTGTCTGATTGTTCTAGCTAGTACTTCTAGTATTGTGTTGAATAGGAGTAGAGAGAGTGGGCATCTTGATGTTGTTTCAGTTCTCAAGGAAAATGCTTCCAGCTTTTGTCTGTTCAGTATGACCTTTCATATACTTTGCATAACGTTTGTCATGGATGGCTCTTATTTTGAGCTACGTTCCTTCAATGCCTATGTGTTTGTCATGAATGGCTCTTATTATTTTGAGCTATGTTCCTTCAATGCCTAGTCTATTGAGGGTATATATCAAGAAGGGATGTTGGATTTTATTGAAAGCTTTTTCTGCATCTACTGAAATGATCATAAGATTTTTGCTTTTAATTCTGTTCATGTGGTGAATCACACTTATTGATTTACATATGTTGTACCAGCCTTGCATCCCAGCAGCCTACTTGACGGTGGTTTATTAACTTTTTGATGTGCTTCTGGATTCTGTTTTTACAGTTTGAAGTCTTATATTTAAATCTTCAGTCCACCTTGAGTTAATTTTTGTATATGATAAAAGGGTCTAGTTTTATTCTTCTGCACATGGCTCGTCAGATTTATGAGTACCATTTATTGAATAGGGAGTCTTTTTCCCATTGCTTATTTTCCTCAGCCTTTTCAAGGATCAGATGGTTATAGATGTGTGTCCTTATTTCTAAGTTATTTATTCTGTTCCTTTGGTCTATGTGACTGTTTTTGTACCAGTACCATGCTGTTTTGGTTACTGTAGCCTTATAGTGCAGTTTGAAGTTGAACAGCGTGATGCCTCCAACTTGTTCTTTTTGCCTAAAACTGCTTTTGCTATTTGGCCTCTTTCTTGATTCTATATGAATTTTAGAATAGCTTTTTCAAATTCTGTAAAAAATGACATTGGTAGTTTGATAGGAATAGCATTGAATCTGTAAGTTGTTTTGGGTAATATGGACACTTCAACAATATTGATTCTTCCATTCATCAGCATGGAATGTTTTTCCTTTTGTTTGTGTCATCTCTGATTTCTTTCAGCTATGTTTTATAATGCTCTTATATACGGCTAACCAAGGAGGAAATCTTTCACCTCCTTGGTTAGCTATATTCCTAGGTATTTCACTTTCTTGATAGCTATTCTAAATTGGTGGTGGAATGGACAAAGAAAAATGTACATATATACCACAGAATATTATACAGCCATAAAAAGGAGTGAAATCATATTCTTGCAGCAACACGGATTGAGCTGGAGGCCATAATCCTAAGAAAATTAATATAGGAAGAAAAAACCAAATACTGCATGTTATCACAAATGTGAGCTAAATATTGAGCACACAAGGACATAAATATGGGAACAATAGACACTGGGGACTACTGGAGTGGGGAAGAGAGGGAGATAAGCGAAGGTTGAAAGACTACCTATTGGATAATATGCTCACTACCTGGGTGGTGGAATCCATACCCCCAAACTTCAGCATCATGCAATATACCCATGTAACAAATCTCCACCCCTCTGTGTCTAATAGAAAATGTCAAATTAAAAAATAATAAACTTCTCTTTCAAGCTGAAAAAACAATTAGTCTTATATACTTAAAGTCATACAGCTACACATAATTACACACACACAAACACACACGCATACCTCTAGTGTTTGTTTTTGTTTATTTGGCAGATGATAAGGTGAAATTTGAAATTTGTGGGGTTAACATCATTCAGGAAAGAACCAAACAGATGACTGCTGTATAGGGCTTGGCGAGTAAATGGGTTGCAGATGTTCTTCTTGGTTCAAGTTTCACATTTTAAAAATAGTATCAGGTCCATAGTTCATGGATTTCTTCAGGACTTAGTCCTGGGAAATCTGTTTCCACTGAATAGTCTCTCCCCCCATGTAATCTCACTTCATGCTGTCCTGTGGTTTTGGATATCACGTCTATGCCAATGATGCCCAAACTTATATCCACAGTCCATTTTTCTTGAAGATATCTCATAGGTATTTTAAACCCACATTTGCCAAATAAGTTTGGTTCTTCCCTGCCCAACTGGCTTCTTATCTTCTTTATCATTTCAGTAAATGGCATTTCTGCCCCCCAAGAGTCTTGCCTCTACCTCCCACCTCTTACACTAGGGTCAAGTTTTTTTCATTTGTAATTGGCAGAAACCAAACTCAAACTAGCTAAATGGAAAACAGACTTGTGTGATTTATACAACTGGGTAAAATTCTGGGATGGTTCTCGTAGTCAGATGGAATATTGTCAAAACCACAGCAACCGGGAGATTGTAACACACTGGGATTTGTCTCAGTTTCTCTCCCTTTCTCTTCTCTCTGCATAGCTGCCTCCTCTCCTGCTTCTTATAGGCTTTCTCCAAACACGCTCATACAAAACCACTGGCAGTTCTCAAGTCACAGACTTAAAACATTCTACAGAAGAAGGAATCTTCTGCTGTGGCTCCTTAGGAAAATCCAAGGATTCTGACTGACCCAGCTTAGATCATTTGCCAATCATTGGTACAATCACTGTAGCCAAAAACAAAGGATTAGTCAAGCTCGGGGGACACCATTTGTTCCAGAAGTATTTGTAAGGAGTATTCAATTCTGAGCCTTCCATATAATTAGAATAGATCCAGTTTTGTGTATTGACTTTGAACATACTCTTCATCATATGTATTCTCACTGGTCTGCCTCCACCATCTTGGGATCCACTTAATCCATTCTTCAGTCATCAGAATGATCTTAAAAAACCTTAGACTGGTTATGTCTCTCTTCTGTGTAAACACTTCAATGGTTTTCCATTGCTCCAAAAATAAAGCTCAAA
>NW_016107384.1:5110991-5144591 GCF_001604975.1 Cebus imitator
TGTCTCAGTTCAATGGTCAGCACCTTGGCAAGTTCTTCCCAGGCAACCCAGTCTCAATTACCCATCAACCAAATATTCATCCCAGTCTCTGTGACCCCAACCTTTTCTGCATAGCAGTTACTAATCTCTGAAATTATCCTGTTAATTTATTTGTTTGATTTTTGTCTGTCTCCCACTCAATGCAAGCTCCATAAAAAAGGTAGTACTTGCCACAAAAGAGTGAATGAATGTATGAATGAATCTTCCACTATTCACTGTTGCTCATTTTACTCCAGCCAGAATGGCCTCTTCTCTATTCCTCCAAAACACCTAGCTTCCTACCTGTTTTTCTTTACCTAAAATTGCCATTCTTATATTTTTAAAATTACATTTTAAAAAATCACAAAATATAATGTGTACATAAAAAGTATCTAAAACACTTAAGTACAGTTTGCCAAACAATCATGCAGCCACCATCCAAGTCAGGAAATAGAATAAAGCCAGCTTACTGTTAACAACTTCTTTGAGATATTTCCTCCCTGCTCTGCTCAACCCCAACACAATTTCCTTTAAAGTTTCCTAGGATTAGGAGGTACAGTTTTTGTTTACCTTGATATTAAGGATGCAGCTCAGTTGACTGGTAGGAGGATCTCCTTTTGGTGGGATTGGGTTTAGATACTTGTTCCCATCTCCCTCAGAGGTCATTAAAGCAGAAGTTCAAGGTCATCAGGATTGGCAAATGCCCAAGAGCAGAGGTAATCTCATTGTTCACTTCAGGTCCCTGTGTTCTTTCTTCCCCTTATATTTCTACCTGGGGTGTGTGTGTGTGTGTGCATGTGTATATATACATACACTTATACACATACATCTACATATATCCTTAGGCACACATACACACATATACAGTGTATATTTTGGTACTGTTTGTCATGCTCTCTGAGAGGGTTGATTTCTTAAGTTTAATTCCCTCAAAAGCAAACCCTAAGACAAGGAGTTGGGAGCAAGTAATTTATTTGGAGATGAGCCCAGAAGTCACTGGCAAGGAAAAGGGATGTGAGACAGGAAAAACAGGAGTTCTGAAGTTAATGTAAGTATTACAACTGTGGGCAACTAGAGCCCAATCCTGCTTCGAGCCCTCTGAGAGCCTATGAAACCCAACTCAGCATGTCCCACTAAGGGGTGATGAAGCTGAGATATTTATTTACAAATTTCTGTCCCTCAGACAGGCAGCTATAGGTTATTAGGTCTTATGGACTTTTAGCACCCCCTGAGCACAGACCAAGCACACTCTGGTATATGGAGAGCTGTAGTCAGAGATACACGAAGGGTATTTGTAGCAGTAGCTGCAGTTGGTCCCAATAACTTAGCCTGCTACATTCCCACCATCCTTCAGCTTTTGGCCTCCTAGCCCTGAAGTACTATAGATTGTGTCCCTCCCTTTATTTTATCACGCAGTCCCCTGTACTTTATGTATAGCACTATCACAAATGTAGGCATATAGTTATTTGTGTGATTTAACACCTGTGTTGTTTAATACCTTGCTACTCAAATGCCAGCAACATTGAGAGCAAAGAGAGCATATTAGAAATGCAGTGACTCAGCCCTACTCCAGACACACTGAACCAGAATTTGCATATTAACAGATTCTTCTTGTTATCTTCTTGTATACACATTAAACATTTGAGAAACACTGGTTTACTAAACTGTACTTTCTTGAGGGTGGCAGTTGTGTTCTGCCTTCTTCAGCATTTATCCCAGGTCCCTAATAATGTAGCTGGTATATTGTTAGCACCCAGAAAATAATAGCTGATCAAACACACACAACCACACACACAGAGCAAATGTGTGTGCACACACAAACACAGTACATACAATATGATAAAGTACAAGTGATTTAGAAAAATGCTGTATGTTAGTAATTGAATACAGAGAATTTTGTAACTTTTTGTCAATAGATTGTTGCTCCATGAAACCAGCAGTGTTCTAGGATCACTGGCTAGTGTGTCTCCTGATAAATTGATCTGATGTACTGCTTTAGGACATGTTATTGAGAAACTCTTATTAGAACAAGGTGAGCAGCATTTTATTTAAATTTTTGGATAGCTTATGATTTCCAATCCAGCTATAGCTCCATACTATGATCTGGTCTGGGAAGATTTTCATGGTAAGTGTGCTTGCTCATCAGGGCATGCCTTAAGTCTGAAAGTGTACCTTTTCTGTTGGTACTTACAGAATTTCCAATTCACAGAGCTGGAAGAGGGAGGGAACAAAATCACAGCTACTTAAATTCAAATCCTATTAGGCTTATCTGTGATCACTTTGTAAGTACTAGGGATATTCAGCAGTTACCTTAGCATTTACCTTGTAGAGGCGGTAGAACTCTGCAATTATTATTACCTAGGCTTAATAGCTGGCTCTTTTTAAGGCCTATGTAGCTGACAAATCCACACGCCCCTGCACAACAGATTCTATTTTGGCTTGTATATTCCAGATATGTGATTTATTCTTATAATTATAAGGTATTTCAAATCTGATACATTCAGAGGATTTTTGTTTGACCTTTAGATTTAGCATCAAATGTTTCTGTTTTAAAACAGCAGTGATTTAAGTAAAACTATCCAGTAAAATTGGATGTCATATATCTTTTTGGTATACTATCCCTTTGTTTTGCATGGATGTCACATAATATGATGTGATTTACCACAGTAGGAAGAAAAGGAAAGGGCTGCATTCTAAATATACACTAGTTGCAGCATATCCAGATCTATCTATGAAAAACTGAAGTTCATTATTATTATATTTTTACTAAATTACACCTTTTTTGAATGTTCTTATTGTGGGTTTGGCTTTAGACTTTATTAAGGTTGGGATAATTTAGACCAACTTTCAATAACACAAATTTAGTACAGGAATTCATAATCTTATATGCATTTGTGAATATGCCATTGTTTAATAATCCTTCTGAGAATACTCTTTATGTGATTGGATAGGTGCTAATTGGAAATTTGACTGGGAATCCTCTTGAGCATTTTAGTTTTCCTGTTCTTCTATTTAAGAGGGTCACCCTGAGTCACAGGAGAAACTGAAGGTGGAGAACAAAGAGAGAGTTTAGAAATACATTGTTCTTTATAATTTGGTGCCTTGAATGACTGCAGCGTTCCCAGAATGATATTTAAATGTGCATTCAGGATGAGGTAGGGGAGACACAGTGGCTTCTTATGTGCTTTAAGTCTTCTACCCTTTAGCACCAACACTCCTAGCCAGGGAAATTTGCTATTGTTTCCTGTGTGTTCACCTTGGTTTCCCAACTACATGTCTTGAAGTCATTAATGCTTTATAATGGGTCTATATCTGTACCCTCCAAAGCAACTAGAATATCAATGAACACATTGTTTGATTAATATCAATAGCTATTAAATTAAGCTCATGTGTGTTCTGTTTTATTGGTAGAGTTTAGTAAGAACCATGATTTACCTTTTCATAATTAAAATAATTAAACATCTGCTTTATTTGACCAATTGGTTGCTTTTGGTAGCTACTGTTCTCATTTTGAGACTTTGGTCATGCTATGTGCTAGTGGTCATTTTTGTGAGGGTGAATGTTATCCTCACAATGAACCATTCACTCAGTTACATTAGACACTGCTCACAGAGTTCAGCAAACGAACGTGCTCTCCTTTCAAAGCAGTTCAATGGAAAATAGCCTCAAGGAATCAAAATAAAAGAAGGAAAATTCTTTTTAGCAAATAATATGTTACAATTCATTTCATGTTCCTATTATAAAACAAGAAGCAATTTGACTAAACAAAACCTGGAACTGAAGTAGTTTATGATTGGGCTTTTTTTTTTTTTTTTAACTTTTATCGATAGAAAGCTATTTTGGAAACACTGAGAATTTGAATAGTATTTTTGTCTGAATTAAGAAATTATTGTTTAAATGTTTAAAACAGCATTTTATTACATTTATGAATGCCTCAAACAGGTAGGGGATTTTGCAAATCAATGGGAAAAAAAAACAAAAGAATGTTGCATGGACCATTTATTTTCCAATAGTTGTAGCTAAGAAATGAAATTTGTTGACTGTGGGTGGTGAATGTTGCCATAGCAACCTATTCCTTAGGCAAAACCAGAGGGTGATCACAGTGGTGAAGGTAAAAGTCAAAAAACAGACTGGTGAAGATATAATTTTGGGCAATATGAGATCATGAATATTTTTGTTTAAGCTCTGGAAGAATTAAAGGACTTAGGTGAAAGGTGCTGGGTGTGCTTTGGCTTAAGCATTTTATCATTATGAGAGCTGGTCATTTTGGCTCATACAGTGATAGGTCTTGCATTAGCTAGCTGCAGCACCAGCCAGAGAGAGAAATAATAAGACTATTTTCTCATACATAATAATAACAGCAGGAGCTCACACCTATTTCACCAGGTGCTCTTCTGAGTACCCTACATATACTATTTATTGTAATCTTCACAAGGAACTCCAAAATAATATTGTTAACTATATTTTATAGATAATGAAACTGAGGCACAGGGTCATTCAGCTGATAAGTGACCAATAGAAATGGAACCCAGACAATGATCTCTGAATCAGTGTTGCCCTAGCTCTTATGTTTTGCTGCCAAGCAATGTGATTTACAACATGACGTGAACGATGGGAAAACATCAGTTTTTGAGAGGAGGTTCTACTTTTTATTTCTTCAGAAGTTAATAATTACCTTAAAGGAACAGAAGATCTTAGCAGTAAATCCTTGAGTGAAATAAACAATAGAGGCTTTCTCCCTGTTGGGAATTTTTTAAAGAAATACTGTGTGGGAAGGACAAATTCTTAAGGTCTATCAGTAGAAACTGCTCTTCCAGTGTTGGGTAAAAGATTTATGGCCATGAATATAATGCTCTGAGTTCATGATCCTCCTCTAGGAGACCAAGGCAAGACATTTTAACCCTTCTGTGTTTTGGCTTTCTTCTCCTTCAAAAATGAAAAATAATAGTTTACATTCCCACCAGTAGTGTAGAAGTGTTCCCTTTTCACTACATACATGCCAACATCTATTATTTTTTGATTGTGGCCATTCTTACAGGAGTAAGGTGGTATCACATTGTAGTTTTGATTTTCATTTTCCTGATCATTAGTGATGTTGAGCATTTTTTCATATGTTTATTGGCCAGTTGTATATCTTTTTTTAAAGAATTGTCTCTTTATGTCCTTAGCCCAGTTGATTGATGGGGTTATTTTGTTCTGGGTAATTTGTTTGAGTTTTTTTGTAGATTCTGGGCATTAGTCCTTTGTCAGATATATAGATTGTAAATATTTTCTCCCACTCTGGGTATTATCTATTTACCCTGCTGACTGTTCCTTTTGCTAGTACAACCACTATGTAAAACATGTGGAGATTCCTTAAAGAACTCAAAGTAGAACTACCGTTTGATCCAGCAATCCCACTGCTGGGTTTCTACCCAGAGGAAAAGAAGTCATTACATGAAAAAGATTCTTGCACACGCATGTTTATAGCAGCACAATTTGCAATTGCAAAAATATGGAACCAGCCCAAACCCCATCAACCAACCAGTGGATAAAAAAAATTGTGGCATATATATATGATGGAATACTACTCAGCCATAAAAAGGAACAAATTAATGGCATTTGCAGGAACCTGGGTGGAACTGGAGACTATTATTCTAAGTGAAATAACTCAGGAATGGAAAACCAAACATCATATGTTCTCACTCATAAGTGGAGCTAAGCTATGAGGATGCAAAGACATAAAGAATGACACAATGGACTTCGGGGACTCAGGGGAAATGGTGGGGGGTGGATGAAGGGGCAAAAGACATAAATTGGGTTCAGTTTATACTGCTTGGGTGATGGGTACACCAAAATCTCACAAATCATGTAACCAAATACCACCTGTTCCCCAAAAACCTATGGAAATAAATAAATAAAATGAAACCACTGAACTATCTGCAAAAAAAAAAAAAGTAAAGGATAAGAATGTCTGGCTGGATTTGTTACAGAGGTGTTATGAAAATCAAATGATGCAACGAATGTGAAAATGATTCATAAACTCAACAGAACAGAGCAAACACAAAGGGAGCATTATTAAAGCTAATGACCAGCAGCATTATTTTCAGATTTTCCAGGCTTTGATAATAAGTGTGTGTGTATTGGCTTATCTAGGGAGGATGCGAGACTGAAGTCTGGTTTTAAATGGCAAATTGTTCTTTCTGGAAGGTTATTCAGAGTATAGAGAAGGAAATCTATTTAAAATGAATTCATAGAACCATGCTAAAAGCTACCATGTATTGATGGCTTACCACATGCAAGGCGCTGTTTTTAGCACTTTTGCCAGCTTTAGTTCATTTATTCTCTACAACAATTCTATGTGCTAGTTACCATTTCAATTTTCCCAACATTTATAGATAAGGACCTGTAGAAGATAAATACAAAGTAAACTTACCCAAAGTCGTGGACCTACAAATTTCAAATCCAGGTCTCAAAACCTGGTGATTGACTCTGTAGTCAATGCTTATAAGTGCTATACTGTATTACCACTATATTATGCATTATTATTTCATTAAAAAATCGGTGTAAATGTAATGCATCAGTGTGTGTGTGTGTGTGTGTGTGTGTGTGTGTGTGTGTGGAAATTCTTGCTTATTTTTAGTAAAATACTCTTCTAAACTATTTGGGAAATGTATATGTTTAACTACTAAGATATCTGGGGAACATTAACTTGATAAAACGTGTAATTTTTAAAATATCAGTTATTTCACATATGGACAGTTTTGTGAAAGTGTGAAAGAAAAGAGTAGTAAAATTCTAGCTAAGAAGTCTAAGTTATGCCATCATCCATTTAATATATTTGTGCAGCAGATATGAATGTCAAATATTCCTGCGAGGAAGGAGTACATTTGTCATTACATTTGTTTTCTGGGAGCTTTCAGTTCAGATGTGGAGACAGGATGTGTACATGGTACGAAGAAGTAGCAAACAAGAAGTTCATGTAAAATACTAAAGGCTTTCAAAGGGATGTAAATACTTCTGGTGGGATTGGGGATGAGAAATGAGCATGGCTTGTTTTCCTCCCGTTTGTCTATAAGTAACATTCTTATTTGCTTCATTATGTACTCCATTAATTTTATTATTAACATGCATTACAGGTTACTAACTTACTATTTTACAGATTCTGCCTGTCTCATACCTAAGTAGCATAAACCATGAGTTTTGCTTGCATGCCTGGTGTGGTCTGAATGTTTCTGTCCCCCCATCCCTGCTCCCAAATTTATGTCCTGAAACCCAATTACCAATGTGATGGTATCAGAAGTTGGGCCTTTGGGATGTGATTAAGTCAGGAAGTCAGAGTGACCTTATAAAAGAGGCCCAGAGAGCTGCCTTGACCCTTCCAACATGTGAGGACACAGCAAGAAGATACCATTTATGAAGCAGGAAATGAGCCTTCACCAGATACCAAATCTGCCAGCACCTTGCTCTTGGACCTCCTAGCCCACAGAACTGTTGAGAAATACCCAGTTTATGGGATTTTGTTCCTGTAGAATAAAGACAATGTCATAGACTACCAACTTACTATCTATACTTAACACTGTCTTTGCATTTTGCCATCTTGTTTGTTTTATAGTCCTTTATCACAGAATTGAATATTCTCAAATAACACAGCAAACTGATATTAGAAGATGTGATGTAACATGATCTGTCTTCAGTGCTTATATAAAGTTCACCTGGGAAGCCACACAATATAAAGACTGAAGAGAAGAAAACTAAGGACAGAACTTTTAGAAATGTTCACATACAGCAAAGGGAGAAGAAAGAGAAGCCAAAATTCCAATGTCATTTTGTTTGCAGACATATAAAAGACAATTATAAAATTTGCATAGAACCAGAAAAGACCCCAAACTGACAAAGCAATCTTAAGCAAAAAGAACAAATTTGCAAGCACCACATTTCTGATTTCAAAATATATTATCAAGCAATTGTAATCAAAATGGCATGGTGCTGTTATAACAGATACCAACCAATAACAGAAACTAATGGAACAGGATAGAAAGCCTAGAAACAAACTCAAGTCTTTATGGTAAATTTATTTTCACTAAAGGGGCCAAGAACACACAGCGGGAAAAGGGCAATCTCTTCAGTAAATGGTGCTGGGAAAATTGGATATCCACATCCAGAAGAATGAAATTGGACCTTTACCTCACACCATTTACAAAAATTAACTCAAAATGAATGAAAGACTTAACATATAAGACCTGAGACTGTAAAGCTACCAGAAGGAAACAGGAGAACAGGAGAAATGACACTGGTATGGGCAATGATTTCTTGGATGGGACTCCAAAGCACAGACAAGAAAAGCAAAAGTATACAAATGAGATTACATCAAACTAAAACTTTTCTGCAAAGAAATAAAAATCAACAGAGTAAAAAGACATTCCATGTGTTGGAAGAACATATTTATAAACTGTATATCTCATAAGGGGCTGATATTTAAAAAATAGTAACTGAAACAACTTAATAGCAAGAAATAAATAATCCTTTTTTAAAATGGGCAAAGGATCTGGACAGATATTTCTCAAAAGAAGAGTTAAGAATGGCCAACAGATAAATGAAAAACTGCTCAACATCTCTAGTCATCAGGGAAAGACAAATTTAACCATTCTATCATAGCCATTTTAGAATGGCTATTATAAAAAAGACAAATGAGAAGTGTTGATGAGGATGTGGAGAATAGGAGCATCTTGTACACTATTGGTGGGAACGTAAGTTAACATAATCGTTTTGGAAAACAGCATAGGGGTTTATCAGAAAATGTAAAGCAGAATTACCATCACCAATGCCACTTCTAGGTATATATCTAAAGGAATTGAAATTGGTATGCAAAGTGATATTTACACCCCTATGTTCATTTCAGTATTTTTACAATAGTTAAAATATGAAGGCAAGCTAATTGTCCAACCTAAGCATGAATAATGAAAATGTGGTATATATACACAACGTTAATACTATGCAGCCTCAAAAAAGAAGGGACTTCAGTCATTCAAGACAACGTGAATGGAACTGGAGGGCATTATGTTAAGTGAAGTTAGGCAGGCACCAAAAGACATATACTGTATGATCTCAATTGTATGTGAAATCTAAAAAAACATCGATTGCATAGAATAGAGAGTAAAAGTTGGCTACCAGTACATGAAGGACAGGATAGAAAGGAGGCAGAGAAATGGGGACAGGGAAGATTTTGATTAAATAGTACAGAGTTTTAGTTACACTGAAGGAATAAGTTTTAGTGATCTATTGCACTGTATCATGATACCAGTTAATAATAATGATGTATATTTCAAAATTACTAATAGATTTTTAACATTCTTAACATAAAAAAGAAAACTCTGTGAAGTGACGGATATGTTAATTATCTTGATACACAGGTGCATCAAAATGTATATATAAATCAAAGAATCACATTGTACCCTATAAATATACACAATTATTATTAGTTCATTCAAAAGGAAGGAAAGGAGAGAGAGAAAAAAGAGAGAGAGAGACAGGGGAAGGAGGGAAGGAGTGAGGTAAAGAAGGAAGGAAGTGGAGGGACGGAGGGAGGGAAAGGAAAGGGTCAAAGAAGTAGAAGAGCCAAGTTTTGTTTTTGTTTTTTAAGAATCATGAAAACCAAGGGAAGAAATTTAAATTTAGGATCTGCTAAAACTGAGATTAGGGAATCAGACCAAAGGAGTCCCTGAAGATGCCCGTAGCGGAAAAGTTTTCCCAGAAGATAAAATGTCTGCGGAAGCTTTGACCATATTCTGGCTGTCAGGGAACAATGGCAATAAGCAACGAGAGGTATAAGTAAGGAGTATGGACTTGGGATGATGTATAACACGGAGGTCAAATGCACAGGTGTTGACATCTATTGCGTAAAGTCTCAACTGACAGTTTGACTTTGGACAATTTAGCCTCTAAAAAGCCTCAACTTCTTTAATTATAATAACATAATAATAATACTTGTAGGGCTGTTATAAGGCACATAAAAGTAAGGACCTAACAAATTATAGCTATTATTTTTATCTCTATTCTTAATGACTATTAATGAAAAAATGTTAAGAATATGGGAAAATTCATTCAGAACTAAAGAAGAGGATTTAGTTCACAGGACGCAGCAAAGAGGCTAATAGAGTATAAAATACAAAGACCTAGGCTAAATGTGGGGAAAGGCAGTGGCCAAAGAGTTGATAGTCTGATTATCCAAAGCTAGATCTCAGGGTGGCCTGCTCCTACCTATCTCCCACTTCTTACATAATTTCATTAATGTGTACACTTGGAAAAAGATGACTAAATGAAATACCTTCACTCTTCACCAATAACTCTATTTTAGGGTCTGTGCCAGTAGGGGGTGCCACAATCATTTAGGCATTATTTTATTACTGGGAGGTCTGGGAATGAGTTTAGATGCAGTCCTTTTCAGGTATTGTGAAATTTCTTATTAATTAAAAAACATAAACTAATTCATGAAATCCTCTTATTAACTGTTACTTTAATAAAAATCTATGTTAAAAATTATACACAAGGTTAAAATCACAGACCACTTATTTGTGCTTAAAAAATGTTTAAGGTCACAAATCCATTGATTCCTTTGGAAGCCCAAAATGAAATTTAACCTTGACTTAAAATTTATTGCCATTCCCTTCTACCATGTTTCTTTCCATCCATTACAATTAAGTCTTGCTGGTTTAGTTATGAGAGAATGAGGGGTAACAGTAGGATAGCAAGGCAGATGCAGCGTGGTGTGAATTGAAGGAAAAAGTCATGTTTGAGATAATGCAAGAACAATACAAAGGCAGAGTTACTGAAACACATTGAATCAATGTAAAAAATTAGCATATCATTACTGGACCCATTGAATAGCTCAAGGAACCTATTGAAGTAGAGAAATGCCACTTCAACAAAAACATCTTGTTTTCTGGTAGAAAAGGGACAAAGATTCAACAAGGTATGCCAACCAGAGAAAATGTGCAATTTATATAGACGAGAACTTGATTCTTTTAGACATATGATAGGTAAGAAAATTTGAAGATGAGTATGATCTTTCTCACTATATGTTCTGCTATTAACTAGGGAGAAATGGGAAAAATAGACCACCATTCTCACCAGTATGCAAAAATTTAATGAAATTTGTTATATGTGCACAATGAAATACTATTCAACCATAAAAAGAATGAAATCCTGTCATTTGCGGTAACATGTATAGAACAGAAGGACATTGTGTTAAATGAAATAATCCAGAAACACAAAGTTAAACACCACATGTTCTCATTTATATGTGGAAGCTAAAATAGTTGATCTCATAGAAGTAAAAAGTAGAACAGAGGATACTAGAGGGTGGGCAGGATAGGGGGTAGGTAGGGCTAGAGAGATATTTGTTAAAGAATGCAAAATTACAGCTAGACAGGAGGAACAACTAGTGTTCTCTACCATTGTAGGATGATTTTAGTTAAAAATAATATATGGTTTCAAATAGCATATGGAGGATATTGAATGTTCCCAACACAAAGAAAAGATAAATGTTTGGGATTATGGGTGTGCTAATAACCTGGATCTGAGCACTATACATTATATGTATTAAAATATCACTATGTGCCCATGAATATGTATAATTATTATTTGTCAAATAAAAAAATAAATTAGACAAGAACCACACAATGAAGGTTCTTATAGTAAACATTTTCTTTATCCATTTTAAAGTATTTTCCTAAATAATTATATTTGAAAGCATGTGGGAAAGTATAAACACAAGTTACAGCCTGTATCCTGGAATATCTGGTTAAATATACATTAAAAATCCTTTAATTTACACTTTTGCTTTTACAAAACGGAAGACAGTGTAAACACCCCCTTGTGAAAAAACAAAGTAAATATTTGGTGCAAACAAAACAATCTTTTTAACCTAATCATAAAGAATACTTTTAGATATAATTTTGGTAGTGTCATTTATATCCAAAGTATAAATATGTAAATCACATAGAACTGTTACTGATAGTATACTCTTCCCTAGAGTCACTGAGTTGACAAAACCAAATAATTTCTGAAAGCATCATTGGTAGGGTTTAATAAGGTAATACAGAGTGGGTGGGTAGGACAATGGGAAATGTGAGTTGATATTTAAATTTCAAATCACTGAAAATCTGGATGATATACGGAAACCACATCCTTTCCCTTTAAACTTACTTTCTATTTCGTTATAGATGTACAGATTTTAAAGTCAAAAACTGTAACTAGCCTTGTTACTAAACCAATACTCCCCGACCACTGCTCTCCAGTTACAACATCTTTGTATTGTTATATTGACTTCTACATCTCTAAGTAACATGTTTATATATTAATCTCTTGATTTTCCAATTTTAGACTTTAGAAAAATAAGGGCTTAACTGTTTTTCACCTACTGCATGCACTACCTCCCTGACTCTTGTGTCCTATTGGAGTTCTACTTCTGACTTTAGAATCATTTTAGATTTTCAGAAAAGTTGCAAGGATGGTACCGAGAGGTCATAGGTAAACTGTACCCAGTTTTCCATATGTTAATTTCCCTTTAGCTCATTATGTATACTGATGTACTTTCCTTTCCTTTCCTTCTCAGAGAAGCCTCTTAAAGCCTCATAATCTGCTCCAGTATAGATGGATTAATCTCTGAGCCTACTAGAGTTCTGTAGTCTTGGAACCTTCATTCACATTTGTGTTGTTCTCTTGTTTCCTGGACACACACACACACACACACACACACACACACACACACTCTTTCTCTCTTTCTTTGTTTATGGCCTCATTTTCATGGAGCACATCACCTAGAAAGACCTTGCATGTCTGAAAATGACTTTATTCTACTCTCACATTTAGTTGATATTAGTTTAGGTATGAAATTTCAGAAAATAAAAACCATTTGTCCTTAGTATTTTGAGGCATTGCTCAAATCGATTCCTACATTTATTTGTCATCCTTGTGATATACAAGCCATTCTTAACTCTTCTTACTAAACTTATGTTTTCTTCCTTAATACTGACAGAATCTTCTTTGCCTCCAACTTTATCTTCCAACCATTATTTGAGTCTTTTAAAAATTCTTATCTTTAATTTCTAATACCTCTATTCTTTGAATGCTATTGAAGTTTGTCAGCGAACTTTACAAAATTAAAAGCAACAAACTGAACAGTTTATTGAAAGCTCTGGGTATGCAACCATGTGGCTTATTGTCTAAGGGCTTTCCAGCCGATTGGTCTTTATAATAGAACTTCCACTGTCAGTCAGTAATTTTTGCTCTTTTCTCTTGACTAGTTAGACTAGTTAGAGTCCTCAGTGAATGTGCTTCTAATCTCCTACCTGGAAGACAAAAGCCTGGCTGCTCGCCCACTATATTACAGTACAGTTCTTCAGTATAGAGACAATATATTTTATATTCTGGAGACATTAAAACTCCTAGGATAAGGAAGAAACTGTTGTGTAACTGTTCAAGAAAGTGGAGAGTATCTGAAGACCAAACTCTTTTTTAAAAAAGACTTTCAGCTGTAATTTAATTTTTTGTCCATATCTTTACCGCTCCCATCTGCAGAGGTTACTGGTATCATTAATGAGGATCCTTTTTGAGTTCTTTGGTATAAAATTAAGTTGCTCCTCAGATGCTCACTGCTAATTTAGAATTTAGCTTTCTAGCCCATCTGCTTTTCAGTTTCCAAAAATTTATCATGATTGTGTTTTCTCCTATTATCTTTGTCCTTGCTATGCTGTCTAAAAAGATCCTTTTATTGTTGTGTTACTGGGGTTTAAATGAGGAATGGAAGCTAATGCATATGTTCAACCCACCATTTTAACAAATGTAACCCTGTTATTATTAATCAAATTACAGCGGATATATTAAAAAGGAAAAAATTCATACTTTCATAGCCATTTCCTCTCTTTTGAAGGGAGATCAGGGTAAAAATTAGAATGTACGCATAATGTTTAATAATTTTAGGTTTGTCTAAGACCTCAAACAGGATAATTCTAAATCTATAAATCTTTCTCGTTTTAATTCCAGTTTATTTCAGTGTTATGAATCATTAAAGAAGAGAATTCGTGAGAGAGGAAAGCAGTTGACTCATGTTCCAAAACAACTCTGAGTGTTTACTGGACTTCAGGAAGCTTATCTTGGTACTCTCAGATCAAAGCTACTCACACAATGGCTGAATAAACACATTGGCTAATGATGATGTCAAAGATTCTGATATGATACTGAGGAAAATACATATACTAGGACAATATAAGTTTGAAAAGCATTAAGAATTTCATTGAGAAATAAACCTTTTCACTTTATGGAAATAAGTGTGCTAAGTCATCAATCTAAGCATGTGCTGGTGTGAGTTGCATAACTGCAACTCTTATTAGATAATTATTATTTGAATACTTATTCTGGGATATTCTCCTAGGCTCTATTATAGCACTTTTAAATAACATCTTCAAAATTATTACAGTATATATTTATTTATGACACAAGGTCGTAATTGACATCAGCATTAAATTAGGCAGTATCTAGATTGTTTCTTTAGATTCTTTATATCAGAACAATGTGTTAACAATGAGATGAAAGAAGGTAGCCTCCAGTTTCTGAATTGGAGATTTTTCTTTGCAGGATTTTTAATGTTATTATTCTTTTTTAAAACACTGGAAGTATGTCTCAGAATAATTATGCTATACTCTAAACACTTGTCCCTGAGAAAAATTAAACATACTGGTAATTAAAATAGAAGCAACTTTCTAGAGGGGCAATTTTTAAAGTGCTTCCAAAGCGTTCATATCCTCTCATTTTTTATTTCAAGGCCCTTTTTCTTGCTTCAGATGAGAGCCTACCTTTATAAATGCATCCTATAAGATACATTATACTTTTTGTTACAGGAATCTAACATCAGAAAACTCCCAAATGAAGCTGTGCTTCCCTTCACAATTTTTGAAGTGCATATCTGCACTTTGATATTTTTCTGCCAATGGAAAACAAAAAAAGTGGGGGTGGGGACATTAAAGATAGATTTTATGTCAAATGTTAAGTGAAAGGTCTCTTGGAAATCATGAGTCAGATAGCTGATTTGTGGGGAGAAATCAGGACTGTCTGTACCTTTGCAGATAATACTGATGTTAGTAACTTTGAATCCATTATCTTGGAATCCACTCTGTGATATCTTCTGCAAATGGCCACTGAAGTGTTTTGATAAATGGTATTTTTCTTGTTTATTTTTAAGTGGTGGTGAAGAGCAATGTTAAATTGCCTCAGAGACTGGATATGGGGTAGAGCCCCAAATATAAAGCATGTAGCTGCCAAATTTTGAGGTATCTTTTATTAAAGGAAATTATTTGAAGAAACATTCAGATGATTCTAGCCATACCAAGTCACCCTAATCACTGAATCTTCCTAGCTAAGGCATCAGACCTTGTAGAAGAGAGACAAGGATTTCTGGAAAACCATAGTCATCACTGTTTAAGCCACTAAAATTGAAGTAATTTGTTGCACAGCAGAAGCAACTGGAGTAACTGCTTATATTATTTTTCCCTCTAGTATCCCTGTCAATGTGTTCCCCTAAACAAGGATGAAGCTGCATTGCGTACTCTTACCTAGCCCAGGAAGTCATGAAATGTTATTCTGCTGCATTCTGTTTTGTACTGATGAGTCAAAACTTGCCATTTTCAAAGGAAAAGAATATAGACACCTCTTAAAAGAGCAGATGAGATGAGAAATGTATAGTGGCTATCTTTGGAAAATATAATGTCACCTGACTCATTAATTAGATCATGGAACATCCAAATGTTGGAATATAAGAAACTGAGGAAACTTGCTTAAACAGTACTTAATAATAAGGGTTGTTTCTGTTGCAATTATAAGTAACATTATATAATTATAAATATAACATATTTTTAAAGGCAGAATTAAATGGAATAAGAGAAGATAAGGATATAGTACTATTCCTCAGCAAATATGAATATTCACAAAATAATAAGTGAATACATTTCTGCAGTACTATAAAATGCCAAAATGAGCATGAGAATAAAATATGAAAGCTGAATAGACTAGTACTAATTAAAAGCATTTAAATAATATTCAAAGATTTTGCCAAAACCTAAAATATAATCAATGAAAAGATATGCTTAACCAAGCAAGATAAAAATATTATTTCTAGTTCAACAGTTTTTGGGGTACAAGTGGTTTTCTGGTTACATGGATAAGTTCTTTGGTGGTGATATCTGAGATTTTGGTGCACCTGTCACCTGAGCAGTGTACACTATCCCCAATATATAATCTATTAGCCCTCATCTCCATCCTCCTCCTCCCCATTGAGTCCCCAGTTTATTATACAATTCTTATGCCTTTACATCTACATATCTTAGCTCTCACTTATAAGTAAGAACATATGATATTTGGTTTTTCATTCTGAGTTACTTCATTTAGAATAATGGCCTCCAGCTCCAACCAAGTTACTGCAGGAGACATTATGTCATTCCTTTCTATGGCTGAGTAGTATTGCATGGTGTATATGTATCACATATTCTTTATCCACTCATTGATTGATGGGCACTTAGGTTGGTCCCATATCATTGCAATTGCGAATTGCGCTGCTATAAATGCATGTGCATGTATCTTTTCTATATAATAATTTCTTTTCCTTTGGGTAGATACTTAGTAATGGGATTGCTGGATTGAATGGTAGTTCTACCATTTGTTTTTTAAGGACTCTCCATACTGTATTCCATAGTGGTTGTTCTAGTTTACACTCCCACCAGCAATGTAAAAGTGTTCCTTTTTCACCACATCCATGATGACATCTATTGTTTTTTGACGTTTTAATTATGGTCACTCTTGGGAGAATAAGGTGGTATCTCACAGTGGTTTTAATGACCACTAGTGGTTTTGATGATTAGTGATGTTGAGCATTTTTTCATATGTTTGTTGGATGTTCATATATCTTCTTTTGAGAAATGTCCATTAATGTCCTTTGCCTACTTTTTGATGGAATATTTGTTTTTGTTTTTTTCTTGATATTTGCTTGAGTTCCTTGTAGATTCTGGACACTAGTCCTGTGTTGGATGCAAAGTTTGTGAATATTTTATTCAACTCTGTGAATTGTCTGTTTACTTTGCTGATTATTTCTTTTGTTGTGCAGAAGCTTTTTAGTTTAATTAGGTCCTACCTATTAGTTTTGTTTTTGTTGTGTTTGCTTTTGGGGTCTTAGTCATAAATTCTTTGCCTAGGCCAATGTCCAGAAGAGTTTTTCTGATATTATCTTCTAGAGCTTTTATGGTTTCATGTCTTAGATTTAAATCTTTGATCCATCTTGAGTTGATTTTTTTATAAAAGGAGAGTTGGGGATCCAGTTTTATTTTTCTACATGTGGCCTGCCAGTTTTCCCAGCACAATTTATTGAATTTTCCCCAATATATGTTTTTGAATGCTTTGTTGAAGATTAGTTGGCTGTAAGTAGTTGGCTTTATTTCTGGGTTCTCTATTCTGTTCCATTGGTCTACATGCCTTTTTCTTTTCATAACAGTACCATACTCTTTTGGTAACTATAGCCTTGTGGTACAATTTGAAGTCAGGTAATGTGATGCCTTCAACTTTGTTCTTTTTGCTTAGCATTGCTCTGGCTATGTAGGCTGTGTTTTGGTTTCATATGAATTTTAGGATTTTTTTTCTAGTTCCATGAAGGAGGATGATGGTATTTTGCTGAAAATGTCATTGAATCTGTAAATTGCTTTGGGCAGTATGGTCATTTTTATAATATTGCTTATCCCCATTCAAGAGCATAGGATATGTTTCCATTTGTTTATGTCATCTACGATTTCTTTCAAAAGTGTTTTGTAGTTTTCCTTGCAGAGCCCTTTCACCTCATTCTTAGCCAAGAAACTTTTACAGGTGATTTCCATCAAACATACCAGGAACAGATAATCTCTGTATTTTACAAGTTGCTTCAAAATTTTGTTTTTTTAGAAAAGCTATTCAAGCATTTTATGAGACCAGTATAACTTTGACTTTCAAACTAGATGAGGATAGTACAAAATGAAAAAAAAAAAAAAAAAAAATCTAGAAGCCTAATTCATTAACACATGAAAAATTCTAAATAGTTAACCAAATATAACAGAATTTTAAAAATACACAATGTAATTACTAGAAATTATTTCAGGAATGCAAGGGTGATTCAAAATTAGGAAAATTTATCAATGTCACTTATCAAATATATCTCAATGCAGAAAAGGCATTTGATGTAGCTTGATATTTCACTGAGACAACAAAAATTCAAAATCAATGAACTAAGTTAAACTTCTTTATCTCAATAAAACCTCTAAACCAAAGCCTGCAAAAAATTTTACAACTAACAATAAGAAACAGACACATTTCTTCTAAATTAGAGAACAAGACAAGGGTGTCTGCTGCCTTCACAAAGCTTCAACATGGTATAGTCAGGACATCCTAGTTAATTCAGTATGAAAACAAAGAAGACATAAAAATTTATTTTAAAAACAGTATATATGTTCAAGGCTGGGCACAGCGACTCATACCTGTAATCCCAACACTTTGGGTGGGTGGGGCAGGAGGATCATTTGAGGCCAGGAGTTCGAGACCAGTGTGGGCATCATGGCAAAACCCTGTCTCTACTAAAAATACAAAAATTAGCTGCATGGTGGTGCACACCTGTAATCCCAGCTACTCAGGAGGCTGAGGCAAGAGAATTGCTTGAACCTGGGAGGCGGAGGTTGCAGTGAACCAAGATTGCGCCATTGCACTCCAGCCTGGGCAACAAGAGGAAAACTCTGTTAAAAACAAAAACAAAAAACAAAACCAAGAAAACATGCAAATAAGACTAAAATAGAGTAAAATATTTAAGATTTTGAGAGAAAAGAAGCACCAACCTAGAATTCTGGAGTTTGCAAAATTATTCTTCAAAAGTGAAGGAAAAAGACCACCTTAGACAGAAGGAATTTGTTGCCAGTAAATCTGTCTTGCAAGAAATCTGAAAATACGTTTTTCTAAAAGAAGGAAACTGATATTGTTCAAAAACTTCTATCTGTATAAAGAAAGGAAAAACATCAGACAATGAATAAGTAGAGGCAAAATTAAAAGTTTTGTTTTTCTTATTTTTAATTGATGAAACAGATAAAAGTTTGTTCAAAATAATAATAGCAATAATGCATTTGATAATTATATTGCATATATAAGTGAAATCAATGGCATCAATGATATTAAAAGGCAAGAGGAGGAATTAGGGATGTTTTATTTTAATAAAGTACTTGCACTGCCTATAAAGTGGTGTAGTGTTATTTGAAAGCAGACTTTTGTTAGTTGTAAAGGTGTGTTGCAAACTCTAGGACGACCACTAAAAAATGTAACAAAAGAAATATTATTGATGTGCTAAGAAAGAAGAGTAAATGGAATCATTAAAAAAAAAAAAAAAAGCTCAGTTTAAACCACAAAAGGCAGAAGAAGAGTTGAACACACAAAAAAAAAAAATGGGGAAAAAGGACAAGGACAATAAGTAGAAAATGGAAACAAATATCGTAGATATTAACCCATCTATTCAATAATAGTAGTCTAAATACACTAATCAAAAGACAGGAGAGAGTGCCAAGATGGCTGACTAGACACAGCTAGAAGGAGCAACTTCCACCAAAAGACCAGGACAATCAGAACGACTCGTACGCTTTGAGGAGATCTTCAAAGGGAAAACCCTGAGAGAGGGCCAAGGGAGGATGCAGATACTGGACTGATGGGAGAGGAAGCCGGGAACCCTGCATGGGGCTGCCAAGACTGGGACCCAGGGCTGGCCTCCAGTGACTCCTGGGGAAGGAGTGAGTTGAATAAGTGAGGAGTGGCTCACTCTCACCACAGACCTCTGGAATCCTTGCTGCAGGAAACACCACCACCCACGTGGACAATGGAGCTGGCAGGGAAAGCTATTTAGAGAGGTGGCAGGGACAGGACTCCAGCTTGTTTGGGACCCAGAGGGTTCGCTGCTGGAAGGTCTGCATTGGAGCACGGCCAGGCATGTCCATTCTCCAAGGGTCTCTAAGCTCCTCTAGGTGGCCTTAGCCTTTGAGTGGCTGCTGAACCTGGACAAAGCAAGAAAATCTTGCCTATAAAATGGAGTCCCCTGTCTCCTAGCCTCTCCTGGCACCAATGGCAGCACAGCCTTCAATGCTCATCCAGGGTAATTCTCAGGGGCCATCATCATATCTCCTTTGCTGGTACCATGCCTGACCATTGGAGAGCTCCAGCTTCTCTGACTCATACACATCCTACCCCCACTACAGCCTCCCCTTGGGTCTTTACCATATGCAGTCACCCATAGCCCTCTTCCCTTGCTTTGCCAGTACACTTGCATAACCAAACCTCACCACCACAGCCCTAATAGTATACGTGTGTGTGCACATCTCACCACCCCACCACTGTCAGAGCAAGTGCATCCTGCCACCCCACCCACATTTGCTGGCCGTCCTCCCCTAATGAGGTGTGGGTAGCCCATTGCACTGCTGCCACTGCTGCTGCTGGAGTAAGTGCTTGCACAGGTGCTGGAAAGTCACCCCTCCTGGCACCCTGCCTGACTGATACCCTACCTCTGCCAGTGTCCTAGAGTTAGAACACAGAAGCTGAACAGTGCTGAGTTGAGACTTGGTCCCCTGAAATCTTCCAGAATTGAAGACGGTTTACTGAACTCACCTTATATCACAGTCACACTCTCAAAGGCACCAAATAAAATAAAAGTTCTGTTCACTCTATTCTGACAAAGGGCTAATATCCAGAACCTACAGAGAACTTAAACAAATGTATAAGAAAAAAACAAACAACCCCATCAGTAAGTGGGCAAAGGTTATAAACAGACGCTTTTCAAAAGAAAACATTTAGGTAGCCAACAAACATATGAAAAAAACCTCATCATCACTGGTCATTAGAGAAATGTAAATCAAAACCACATGGAGATACCATCTCAAGCCAATTGGAATGGCGATCATTAAAAAATCAGTAGACGACAGATGCTGGAGAGGATGTGGAGAAATAGGAACACTTTTACACTGTTGGTGGGAGTGTAAATTAGTTCAACGATTGTGGAAGACAGTGTGGCGATTCCTCAAGGATCTAGAGCTAGAAATACCATTTGACTCAAAAATTCCATTACTGGGTATATATCCATAGGATATAAATTTATACCCATAGGGTATAAATCATTCTATTATAAACACACATGCATACGTATGTTTATTGCAGCACTGGTCACAATAGCAAAGACTTGGAACCAACCCAAATGCTCATCAATGATAGACCAGAGAAAGAAAATGTGGCACATATACACCATGGAATATTATGAAGCCATAAAAAAGGATGCCTTTTGCAGGGACATGGATGAATCTGGAAACCATCATTCTCAGCAAACTGACACAAGAACAGAAAACCAAATACCATATTCTTCACTCATAAGTGGGTGTTGAACAATGAGAACACATGGATGTAGGGATGGGCACGTAACACACTGGGGCCTGGGGGGTGGGGGACTACGGGAGGAATAGCAGGGGATGGGGGGATTGGGGAGGGATAGCATTAGGAGGAATGCCTAATGTAGATGATAGGGTGATGGATGCAGCAAACCACCACCATGGCACATGTATACCTATGTAACAAATCTGCATGATCTGCACAGGTACCCCACATTATATTATAGAGTATTATAAATAAATTTTTAAAAAAGAAAAGTTTTTTAAAAAATCCAAACGACAGCAACTTCAAAGAATAAAGGACCATTGGCTCACAAAGATCAGAAAGCCCAGCACAAGAACTCTGGCAACTCAAAAAGCCAGGGTGTTTTCTTAACTTAAAATGATTGCACTAGCTCCCCAGCAACAGTTCTTAAGCAGGCTAAAGTGATAGACATAGCGTTTAGAATATGGATAGAAACAAAGATCATCAAGATCAAGATTCAGAAGAAAGTTGAAACTAAATCCAAGGAATCTAAGGAATACAATAAAACAATATTTGAAGATGTTGTCCACAAAAATTTCCCCAACCTCATGAGAGCAGCCAACGTTCAAATTCAAGAAATGCAGAGAACCCCTGCAAGATACCATACAAGGTAACCATCCCCTAGAAACAAAGCTATCAGATTCTCCAAGGTTCATATGAAAGAATAAACATTAAAGACAACTAGAGAGAAAGGGCAAGTCACCTACACAGGGAACCCCTTCTGGCTAGCAGCTGACCTTTCAGCAAAAAGAGATTGGGGGCCCATATTCAGCACTCTTAAAGAAAACAAACTCCAATGAAGAATTTCACATCTGGCTAAAGTAAGCCTCATAAGCCAAGGATAAATAAGATTCTTTTTAGGTAAGCAAATGCTAAAGTAACATGTTACCACAAGATCTGCCTTACAAGAGGTCTTTAAGGGAGTGCTAAACATGAAAACAAAAAATCATCACTAGCAACCAGAAAAACACACCTAAATGCATAATTCATTGACAATATAAAGCAACTACACAATTAAGTCTGCATCATAACCAACTAACAACACAATGACAGGATCAAATCCACATGTATCAATATTAACCTTCAATGCAATGGGCTAACTGCCCCAATTGAAAAGCACAGAGTGGCAAGTTGAATAAAGAAGAAAGACCCAACTATATGCTGTCTTCAAGAGATTAATCTCAAATTCAATGACACCCATAGGATCAAAGTAAAGAAATGGAAAAAATCTGCCAAGGAAACAGACAATAACAAAAGTCATGGGTTGCTATTCTAATTTCAGACAAAATAAGATTTTAAACCAATAATAATCAAAAAGATAAAGAAGGGCATGACATAATCGCAAAAGGTTCAACTCAACAAGAAGTCTTAACTATCCTAAGTATATATACCTGTACACCCAACACAGGAGCATCCAGACTCATAAAAACATTATTAGAGATCTAAAAGAGACTTAGATAACCACACAATAATAATGAGACATTTCAACACCCCAGTGACAGTATTGGATATATCGTTGAGGCAGAGAAACAACAAAGACTTTTGGGACCTAAACTTGGCATTTAACCAAATGCACCTGACATCTACAGAACTCTCCAACCAAAAACAACAGAATATATATTATTCTCATCTGCACATGGCACACACTCTAAAATCATCCACATAATTGGCCTTAAAACCATTTTCAGCAAATTTAAAAAATGAAATTATACCAACAACACTCTCAGACCAGAATGTAATAAAAATAGAAACCAGTACTAAGAAAATCATTCAAAACCATACAATAACATGGAAATTAAACAACCTGCTTCTGAATGACTTCTGGGTAAATAATAAAATTAAGGCAGAAATCAAGAAATTCTTTGAAGCTAGTGAGAACAAAGGTACAACATACCATAATCTGTGGGACACGGCTAAAGCAGTGTTAATAGGAAAGTTTATGGCATTAAATACCCAGATCAAAAAAGTAGAAAGATCTCAAATTAACAGCCTAACATCAGACTTTGAGGATTTGCCTTACAAGAGGTCTTTGAGGGAGTGCTAAATATGGAAACAAAAAACCATCACTAGCAACCACAAAAACACACTTAAGTACATAGATCATTGAAGAAATTAAGAAAAACAAGACCAAACTAACCTCAGCTAGCAGAAGACAAAAAATAACCAAAATCAGACTTAACTAAATAAAATTTAGGTGTCAAAAACCATACAAAAGATTGATGAAACCATAAGTTGGTTATTGAAAGGAAAAATTAGATTTATAGGCTGCTAGCTAGATTATAAAGAAAAAAGAGAGAAGACCCAAATAAATGCAATCAGAAATGGCAAAGGGGACATTACCACTGACCTCACAAAAATACCAAAAACCTCAGAGGCTGTTACAAACACCTATATACACAGAAACTATAAAACCTATAAGAAATTGATAAATTTCTAGAAATATACAACCTTCCAAGATTGAACCAAGAGGAAATAAGAAACCTGAATATGCCAATAATGAGTTCCAAGGTTGAATCTGTAATAAAAGTCCTACTAATCAGAAAAAGTCCAGGATCTGACTATTTTCAGCCAAATTCTACCAGACATATAAAGAAGAGCTGCCACAGTTCCTGCTGAAACTATTCCCAAAAATTGATGTAGAGGGACCCCTTCTTAACTCATTCTATGAGGCTAGCATTATTCTGATACCCAACAGTGGCAGAGACTTAACAAAGAATGAAATCCTCAAGCCAGTATCCCTAATGAACATAGATGTAAAAATCCTCAACTAAATACTAGCAAACTGAATCCAGAAGTACATCAAAAATCTAATCCATCATGATTAAGTAGATTTTATCCCTGGAATACAAGGTTGGTCCAACATATGAAAATCAATAAATGTGATTCATCACAACAAAAAGAACTAAAAACAAAAACCATATGATCATCTCAATTGATGAAGAAAAGTCTTTTAATAAAATTCAACATCCCTTCATGTTAAAAACCCCAAACACACTAAAACTGAAGGACTATAGCTCAAAATAAGAGCCATCTATAACAAACCTGCAGCCAACATCATGCTGAATGGGAAAAAGCTGAAAGCATGTCCCTTGATAACCAGAACAAGACAAGCATGCCCACTGTCACCACTCCTATTCAACATAACATGGGAAGTCATAATCAGAGCAATCAGGCAAGAGAAAGAAATAAAAGCTATCCGAATAGAAGGAAATCCAACCATCTCTGTTTGCAGACTATATGATTTTTTTCTAGAAAACCCCATAGGCTCTGCCCAAAAGCTTCTAGAGCAGATACAAAACTTCAGTACAGTTTCATCTTACAAAATCAACATACAAACATCAATAGCATTTCTATAGACCAACAACATCCAAGCTGAGTGTCACATCAAGAATGCAATTCCATTCACAATAGCCATAAAAATAAATACCTTAGAATACAGCTAACCAGGGAGCTGAATGAGCTCTACAATAAGAATTACAAAGCACTGCTGAATGAAATCAGGCATGATACAAACAAATGGAAAAACATTCCGTGCTCATGGATAGGAAACAACATATATTGTTAAAATGACCATACTGCCCAAAGAAATTTGTAGATTCAATGCTATTCCTATCTAACTTCCAATGACATTCTTCACAGAAATAGAAAAAACTATTCTAAAATTCACATGGAACCAAAAAATATCCTGAATCATCAAACTGATGCTAAGCAAAAATAACAAAGCTGAAGGTACCACATTACCCAACTTCAAACTATACTACAAGGCTACAGTATCCAAAACAGCATGGCACAGGTACAAAAACAGACAGATACGCCAATGGAATAAACAGAGAGCTCAGAAATAAAGCCCCACACCTACAACCAGCTGATCTTCAACAAAGTTGACAAAGCAAGCAATGGAGAAAGGACTCCCTATTTAGTAAATGGTGCTGGAATAACTGGCTAGTGACATATGAAAGATTAAAACTGGACTCCTTCCTTTTACCATGCTAAAAAAATCAACTAAAGAAGGATTAAATATTAAAACATAACACCTAAAACTATAGAAAACCTAACTAACACTATTCTGGACATAGGCCCTGGCTAAGATTCCATGACGAAGATCCCAAAAGCATTGCAACAAAAACAAAAATTTACAAATGAGATCTAACTAAGCTGAAGAGCTTTTGCATAGCAAAAGAAAATATCAACAGACTAAACAGACAACCCACAGAATGGGAGAAAATATTTGCAAACTATGCATCTGACAAAGGTTTCATATCCAGATTTATAAGAAACTTAAATTAGTAATCAAAGAAAAAACAACCCCATTAAAAAGTAGGCAAAGGATATGAACAGACACTTTTCAAACAAAGACATATACATGGCCCACAAGCATATGAAAAAGTGCTCAACATCACTAATCATTAGAGAAATGAAAATTAAAACCACAATGAGCATCTCACACCAGTCAGAATGGTTATTACTAAAAGTCAAAAAATAACAGATGCTGGCAAGGTTGAGGAAAAAAGGGAACACTTACACCCTGCCGGTGGGAATGTAAATTAATTCATCCATTGTAGAAAAGAGTTTGGAGATTTCTGAACTTAGAACTACCATTCAATCCAGCAATCCGATTTCTGGGTGTATATTGAAAGGAATATAAATCATTCTACCATAAAGACACATGCACACATATGTTTACTGCAGCACTATTCACAATAGCAAATATATGAAATCAATCTAAATGCCCATCAATGGTAGACTGGATAAAGAAAACATGGTACATATACACCATGGAATACTATGCAGTCATTAAAAAAATGAGATCATGTCCTTTGCAGCAACATGAATGAAGCTGGAGGCTGTTATCCTAAGCAAACTAACACAGGAACAGAAAACAAAACACTGCATATTCTCACTTATAAGTGGGAGCTAAACTTTGAGTACACATGGACAAAGAAGGAAGCAACAGACACTGGAGCCAGAGGGTGGAGGGATGGAGGAGGGTAAGGATCAAAAAACTATGTATTGGGTACTATGTTTATTACCTTGATAATAATCTATACACCAAACCCCTGCAAAATGCAATTTACTTACATAACAAACCTGCACATGTATCCCTGAACCTAAAATAAAATTAATTTAAAAAAAAAAGACAAGTTTGTCAGGGTGGGTCAAAAACAAGACACAATTCTATGTTGTTTACTTTAAATATAAAGTAATTCACTTTAAATATAAAGACATATATGGATTAAAAGTAAATGAATAAAGATATAGCATACTAACACTAATCAAAAAAAGCAAGCCGGAGTAGTTATATTAATTTCAGACAGAGAAGACTTATGAGCAAGGAAATTACCAGAGATAAAAAAAGGGCATTACATAGTAACAAGGGGTGAGTTTTCCAAGAAGACATAACACTCCTTAATGTGTATGTACCTAACAACAGACTGTCAAAATAAGTGAGGCAAAAACTGATAGAGTTAAAGGGAAGAATAGATGAGCGCACTCTTATAGTTGGAAATTTTAACACTCCTTCTATCAGAAATGGACAGATCCAGCAGGCAGAAAATCCCTAAGGATATAGTTGAAATCAACAGCACTATGAATCTGCTGGACATAATTGACATGTATAAACTCCTTCATACATCAACAGCAGCATACACATTCTTCTTAAGCTCACTTGGAACATCCACCAAGATTGTCCATATTCGGGGTCATGAAAGATAACTTAAGAAATTTAAAAGAATAGAAATTATATAATGTATTATCTCAGACTCCAGTAAAATATATAGTAGAAATCAACAATAGAAAGATAGGAAAATTGCAAAGTATTTGGAAATTAAACAAAACGCTCCTAAATAACATATAGATCAAAGAATATAAATTTAAAAATACTTTTAACTAAATTGAAATGAAAATACAATTTATCAAAGTTTGTGGACTATAGTAAAAGTATTGCATAGAGGGAAATGTATAGCATTGGGTCAAGATATTACAAAAGGAGAAGAATCTAAAGATAATAATACAAGCTCTGCCTTAGGAAACTAGAAAAGAACAAATCACACCAATGTAAACAGAAGAAAAGATATGATAAAAAATAGAGCAGAAATCAATGAAAGTGAAAATAGTAAATTACTAGAGCAAATCAACAAAACTAAAAGCTGGCTTTGGAAAAGATAAAATTAATAAACCTCTAACTACACTAAGAAAAAGAGAGGCTGTGTTACGTTACCTTTCACATCGAAGCATATGACACATGCCAAAGAAATTTTGTATATATACTAAGGCAAGGCTCAAGATTAATTTTCTCTATACAGGTATTCCAATTTATTCAGAATATTTACTGAAAAGACTATCATTTCCTTCACTGAATTTTACTGTTGTCTTTGCCATAAATCAAAAGGTCCTACATGTTTGGGTCTGTTTCTGGACTCTCTATTCTGCTC
This sequence comes from Cebus imitator, assembly GCF_001604975.1. NCBI lineage: Eukaryota > Metazoa > Chordata > Mammalia > Primates > Cebidae > Cebus > Cebus imitator. The sequence continues at coordinate 5,138,918 of NW_016107384.1, forward strand.
CATGGATGCCTCTCTCTATTGTTACACCTACATTCTGCCCTGGTTTTACTGTAGCTTTATGGCATCTGGTATATTATCTGGTACTATAAGTATTCAACTTTGTTATTCTTCCTTAAGATTATTATAGTTATTCTACTTCATTTGCATTATATATTTTAGAATTAGCTAGCCAATTTTGACAAAAACAGCTTCTTAGAAATGTATTAAGAAAATGATTTTCTATGAGGCAGGAGGCAGAATGTTTCAGGTGTTAAAGTAATCATTTATGTATTTTGTCATTCACTCAGCAAGCATTGTTGAACAGCAACAATTGAATAATTGGGGCAAGAATAAACAAATGATTTTTCCCGGCAAGAGAGAAAAATAAAACACAAAATTCTATGTTTCAGGATCTGATTAACTGATTTGACTTGTACCTTTTTAGTAGGTAGAGGAAATATACCCCAGTCTTTAATTGTTCAACAATTTTACACTTGCAAGATAAAATAGCACTGGACTTTCATTTTGCCTAATGGGAGCTCAATCTCTATATTAAACTTTAAAAGCACTAATTTCAAAATTTCTAAGACATATTGAAGTATAATTTCACACTTTAGTAATGTTCAAGAATTTCTAACTTGCCTTTGTCCAATATTTTTATAATAAAAATAAACCATTGCTTAAAATTTTCAATAATTTTAATATTTTGACCCTGAAATCATGTTGAAAATAGTTCCCAAGGCTAGAAAAGGAAACTTTGTTTTAAATAATTATCTTCATTGGTTCTCTTTTGACCAAGAGTTGTCAATTTGGGGGAAGGACTGGAGACAAATATGTTCCTGAACCATGTAAGACCGATGAGCTCCGCAGCATGTTTCTTTCTGCATTCTGCAGCTCCTCCATCTTTCTATGCACTTAATTTTGTGTTTCATCTGTTGCTTCATAGCCCTTCCTGCTACTTCTCTTACTAGAATGCTTTCTGCCCCACATCGAGGAAATATTTTTCCTTAAAAACCTAGCCTTTCTGAGTGCAATGGTTCACACCCGTAATTACAGCACCTTGGGGGACTGAGGCCAGCAGATTGCTTGAGCCCAGGAGTTTGAGACCAGCCTAGGCAACATAGTGAGAACCTATGTCTACCAAGAATAAAAGCTAAGGGCCTACCTGTAGTCCCAGCTACTCAGAAGGCTGAGGTGGGAGGATCACCTGAGCCCAGGAAATGGAGGTTGCGTACCACTTCACACAAGCCTGGATGACAGAGTGAAACCCTTCACATCAGCCTGGATGACAGAGTGAAACCCTTCACACCAGCCTGGATGATCAAACCAAACAAACAAAAAACCCACACTGTCTCCCATCCCACAGAGTCAAGAAATTAGGAAGCCAGTGTCACTGTGCAGGCAGGCTAAACATTGTGGTTGTCAACAACCGTAAGAAGTTACAGTCTAACCAATATCACAGTCCTATGTATCTAATCTCTGCTTTGTAAGTATGTGGAGGAGGCTGCTGGGGAAATGAAAGGTGGGGTGGGGAATGAGGAACAGCTGAGGATGGGGAGGAAGAAAGAAAATGAACAGTGGCCTGCTGTCCTGGGCTTAGCTGCATGGCATCTTGAAGTGTGTCTAGCCTGCTTAAAATGCAAGAAATATACTTTTTGAAACCTAGAGGCAAAATAAATAGTGCTGTTTCTCTTAATGTGAAGTGTTGGTACTGAAGAAAAATTATAATTCTCAAAGCCTTCAGATGATAAAATGCAAAAGTCATTCAGTGATCCAAAGACCACAGAGCATAAGCAAGTAGCCAGATACCAAGTCTTGAAGAATAAGGCATTGTAAAATGGCTTGATAAAAGCAAGTTCTCAAATTGCTGTATTGTTCAAAATCCTTAATTGGGTATTAAACCTCAGTTTTACTTTCCTTGAATTGAAGCTGAATTTTATCTTCAGAAAATAACCTAGAAGACCATTCTTCTTTATTTCCTGCTTTGAACAGATCAAGTTTCAAATCAGGAAAATGAAAAGAGAGGAAAAGAATGATGTATGAAGTCAAATGGAAGGTGAACTAAAAATAACCCTTCTAAAATAAAAAATAAAATATGCTAAAATCAGCTAGAATGCGCTGAAAAATTAGGCAAGGAGCAAAACCAAAGCAAGAGTTTCATTGTTATATTCTTTAAGAAGGCAAAGTGCTTCTCAAGCGCTGGGTATGAAAATGGGCAAATCTTAGGGCTCTCTAGTTAAAACTCTAAGAATAATGCCTCTTCATAGTAATGCCTTGTCATAATATTGTTATAGCACAGCATGGCTTTCCCATTTCCATTTGACATTAAATATAAGGCTCATTTTGGTATACAATAGGGAATCTTATTAAGAAAAGAATGTTAGAAGCAAGTGTTGAACATCTGAACTCAGAAACTGCCTACTGCATGTCAAACATCAATTTGGGTTACCTCTTTTAAAAACAAGGCTGTTTCATGAACACTGAGTAAGACAGCAAATAGGATAAGGAAACGAAATGAGAATTTCTCACACATAACAAAAGGGCACATTGCTGAATAAATTAAGTAGAACTAAGAAAAGATAAATATATCAGTGTTTTAAAAGCATAAAACTAAAAGGCATAAGTAAATAGAACAGAGTAATGCTGATTCGATTGGAATTTACATTCTTTACACTAACTTGTCCTTTATATTCAATTTAAAAATTGGTCATCATGTCAGAGCCTGTAATTTACGCCACTAAGGATATTTGAATACTGATGAGAAAACATTCCTTTTCTCAGGAACTGAGGTCATCTTATACTTCCAAATGTGTATAAGATCATAGTGGTTTTTTTTTTTTTTTTGATGATGATATATTGCAAGTGATTTGTCTTTGTAAATAAAAACTGAGAGAATAGAATTATTACCAAGTTCTTTCTAACAAGTAGTGCTTTAGGACTGCTCAACTAATAGGAAAGAAAAACAAAAACACCACTAGTGGTATTCACAGAAAGAAAATACAGACGTTTTTGTTTTTTAATTTAAATTGACTGCTGCCAAAACCATAACTGCTTCAATGCAAGAGTATTTTCTTTTTTGCCTTAGCTGCTATCAGATGATCTTTCAGTATTTGGTATAATGTCTACTTTCAGTAAATGTCTTTTATTTCCCTCCCACACAGGATGTCAGATTCAACTGTTCTCCTTAATGGGTTCTCTCAGCAATTGCAGACCCCATGAAATAAATCTCTGAAGCTTGCTAGTCTCCCAAGCACTGTGTAAACCCACCAAAAACCTTGAGTAATGGAGTAAACAGCTTTCTATGGCTTCCTGATTTTACTTCTTCAGTATTCAAATTCTCTCCTTTGCCAAAAAAATAACACTAACAAAATCATAAATGCAGAAAATTTCATGAGCATATTAAAATAATCTCATATATTATAAATGTTTTATTTCTACATTCAGCTTAATTTCCCTGATGCTAATTATCCCCAGAATATTTCTGAATTTGTTTTTAATTCACTTTTTGGAGCAATGGACTGTAACTACATTCTAATTGCTTAGAATATTCTGCTTATATATCTCTGATTACACGTTTCTAGTTCTTTCAACATTGGTGATTGTGGTCTTTTTATAATCAGTTCAGTAGAAGGAGACCAAAAAAAAAAAAAACCTGGACTCTGTATATAGAGAATTTGAAGTACAATTGTTTTTCATGAGAAAGCTTTATAGGATTTTTGGACCCACTTCACATAGAGAAAATGGAGCTCAGGGAAATTTTATTATTTTTCACATGCTTTTAGCAATATTGGAGTAAATGATGTTCAGTATCACAAATGTCTTCGAGGAAAGGCTTTACTGAGGATTTCATTTTTTCATCCATTGGCAGACAGTCTATCTTCCTTGGATTTAAACATTTAACAAACATTTATTGAGAGTTACCAATTTTTCAGAGGCTGGAGTGCAGTGTCACAATCTTGGCTCACTGACACCTCTACCTCCTGGGTTCCAGCCATTCTCATGCCTCAGCCTCCCAAGTAGCTAGGATTACAGGCACCTGCCACCATGCCTAGCTAATTTTTGTATTTTTTTTTCAGTAAAGACAGAATTTTATCATGTTAGCCAGACTGGTCTTGGACTCCTGCCCTTAAGTGATCTACCTGCCTTGCCGCTTATAATTAATAAGGATTACAACCTCTAGCTCCATCCATGTTGCATCAAAAGACATGATTTCATTCTTTTTTACGATTGTGTAGAATATCATGTTGTAGATGTACCACATTTTTTCATCTAATTCACCACTTATTCCATATCTTTGCTATAGTGAATAGCACAGCAATTAACATTTGAATATATGTGTCTTTTACAGTAGAATGATTTCTTTTCCTTTGTCTATATAACCAATAATGGGATTGCTGGGTGGAATAGCAGCTCTAAGTTTTTTGAGAATGCTCCAAACTGCTTTCCACAGTGGCTGAACTAAATTACATTTCCACCAACAGTGTATAAGTATTTCTTTTTTCCCACAACTTAGCCAACATCTGTTATTTTCTGACTTATATAAGATGGTTATCTCCTTGTGGATTTGATTTGCATTCTCTGATGATTAGAGATGATGAGTATTTTTTCATGTTTTTCAACTGCTTCTATGTCTTCTTTTGACATATCTATTCACATCCTTAGACCCCATTTTTAAATGGAGTTATTTGTTTTGTATTTGTTAATTTAAGTTATATACAGATTCTGGATATTAGACTTTTGTCAGATGCCTAGTTTTTTGAATATTTTGTATCATTCTGTGGGTTATCTATTTGGCTTCTTGAAGAAAACGGCATTTGTGCAGTGATGCCAGTGTATACTTCAACTGATCTGTGGCTTCTTTTGGAATGACTCACTAAATCCTACAGCTCTTATTTGTTAACTGATGTTCTTGAGCCCTGCTAATGGGCCCTGTGCTCTGTCATTTGAACTGAATAGTGAACATAAACCCTCTATCTTTATAAGGGTCTAGCAGACTGCTTAATAAAAAGGCTTTCTATTACTGAGGCCCTATCAGGTTTGCAGCACTAAATTGAGAAAGCAACATCAGGTTTCAAAATATTAATATAAGAGTATATGATGATGACAGTGATATATAATAAAAGTCATATATAATAAAAGTCACCCTTAAAGTTTTAAAACCTATGTGTACAATTTGTTCTTGTTTTAGTTATTTTAATGGGCCCTAAAGCTCTACATATTCTCGTTACTGTTTCTATAAAAGTAAATATTGATTTCCTCAGAGTTTGTAACAGGTTATTACAAAACAAAGTAAACCACTGCTCATTTCCTGTGATAGTAATAGAAAATGTTAAATTTGAGTCATTTTAGTACAAACTTATTGCTTTTTAATAAATTTATCTTTCTCTACTGATTCCTTTGAAAGTAGCATTCAGATTTCAAGTGTTCTTGTATAGGGTAATGACAATTTTGGTTGCAAGGAATAAACTTCTGGGAGTAATCTAGATGTCAACTGTTCTCCTATTAATGAGTGTCTTCTGAAGACTTCAGTGAAGTAATGGGGAAAATTCTAGTTTACAAAGAAGTAAGAGGACAAAAGATAAATATATGGCAAACATGGTGACAACATTTTTATCTTTTTTTTTTTTTTTTTTTTTTTTTTGAGTTTTGCTCTTGCTACCCAGGCTGGAGTGCAATGGCGCGATCTCGGCTCACT
>NW_016107384.1:5144655-5230070 GCF_001604975.1 Cebus imitator
GGGGTTTCACCATGTTGACCAGGATGGCCTCGATCTCTTGACCTCGTGATCCACCCGCCTCGGCCTCCCAAAGTGCTGGGATTACAGGCGTGAGCCACCGCACCCGGCCAACATTTTTATCTTTTACCTCTCATAATGATGGTATTCCAGTTACATTTACTTGATTATTTATTACATTTACTTGATTTATTTTATCAGCATGATGATTCCTCATATTGACTTTTTGTGTTACCTTTTCGCATGACTGTTCGTAATATTTAAATAACCTCAACTAATCAATAAAAGTTTTTTCCCTTTAATTATGGTGATTACTTTGAAAAATCAAGTTGTCTCTTTTATAGAAACAGTAATATTAAATCTAAATTTGATTATTCTTTGTTATTTTACAAAAGAATGTTTGGCTAATACTTGCTGCCCATTAAATTCTGCTACCTATTTCTTAAAATAAATATCCCTTCTATTTATTCATCTTTATAAGAATTGACTAGATCCTACTAGTGCCAATAACATAAGAACTTGGTTGTTTTTTTTTTCCTTTTACTGTGAAAATGTGGCTTATATATAGAATAGAAAAGCAATCCTTAGAATATTTTCTAACGTAACTCATTGGGCAAAAGGTAGCTGACATTATAATTTATTAATACCAATTTAACAGTTACTGGGCTGAGAACATGAATGAGCATGACTGTACAACCTTTCTCAAGAAAACGAGCAGAAAAATCTAGAATCATCAGGTTCCTGTTTATAAGCTGAATGAGACTTTCACCATGGATATCTTCACATTGTCCTTATTTTTTTAAGAAAACTTCTTTAAGCCCTTTTAATTATGCCAGAAACTCTTTTTTTTTTTTTTTTTGAGCCAGAGTCTTGCTCTGCTGCCCAGGATGGAGTTCAGTGGCGCAATCTTGGCTTACTGCAACCTCCGCCTCCCGGGTTCAAGCGATTATGCTGCCTCAGCCTCCCTGAGTAGCTGGGACTACAGGTGCACACTGCCATGCCCAGCTAATTTTTTGTATTTTTAGTAAAGACGGGTTTTTACCACGTTGCCCAGGCTGGTGTGAAACTCCTGAGCTCAGGCAATCCGTCCACCTCGGCCTCCCAAAGTGCTGGGATTATAGGCCTGAGCCACCACACCCAGCCCCAGAAACTACACTTTTTAAAAGTTTTACTGTGGATAAGTAAGCTGAATTCTCCTCGAACAGAACAATAAACAGCATATGAGTTTTCAATAAGAATTTATCTTTTGGATCTGTGAAATGAGACTGGAAACACAGAAGAGAACATTCTATGGATGGCTGCCAGTTCAACTGGGAGTTAAAAGAACTCAGAAGAAGCTGGACCAACAACCTGAAATTGAAACAGAAATTATCAAGGATTCATAGAGTAACAGGATCTTGACAACTCTGAGTTTAAAAAGATATCTTAAAGTCCATGAAATAACCAATTGCCTAAAGCTTTAAATTTTATAACAAAATGCCCGCTAAGTTGGCTGTCTAGCCTATGATTGAACACACATAGCAAACAACTCACTGCTAGACTTCTGTTTTATCTTTCTATTAAGAAGCTATTTTAATAAAATTAAATCTGTTGATATTCATTCTAGCTTTAACCTTGGCGGGTTAAGTTGAACCATTCTCATCACTCAGAGCATATCAACAGCCCACTGAAGATAGCAATGAGCATGTGGAACCAAAGGAGGCAATCACACTCCTTTCATTGCAGAATCTATAAACAATTTCTATTAATGTGAGTTTAGGATGATGTTAGCTTTTGTGGCTGAACATCACACACTTGACACAAAGTGAACTCGGGGCAACTGTAACCTCAAATCAGTTTTAACAATGTTGCTGCCAAGTCATGTATCTCAATAAAATACTTTAGAATCGACTTCTGTCTCCTTTATGTTTTTAGTTTACCCCCTGGATTTCTCAAAATCGCATCACATGTGTAAATGTATTGAGTGCATGCTTATAATTTGGACCAAATCATTAACATACATACTGAAAAAAAGAGGTATAAAGAACTAGATATGTGATACAGCCATGGAAACTTCTAAATTGATGTTAATTCTTCAATCAGTGTCATTTGTACAGTCATTTGCCCAGTTTGTAATCCAGTTAATTAGAGTAGGATTTAGTTATTCCTCCACTTTGGCAAGAAATGTATCATTGACATGCTTTTTATATGCCAGTTGATATCCAGATAACCTGCAATTACACATGACTTATATTTGAAATTAATAATGCCATTAAGGAAATAGAAGTGTTCAACTGTTATTTATTTCCCCCCTTCCTTCCACAATTCAGTCACTAAGTACAGCTGATTTTCTTCTAAACGTATTTAATCATTTCTCTTTTCATTCTCCCTGTAGCACCTTCATCCAAGCATATTGCACCTCAATTTGTTGTCTCTTACCGTAGGTGGATCCGTATTTAATGAAACTTGAAGCTGATACCATTTGAGGAATCCTCTTTCAGAAAAATAATACAAAATTATGAAACAATTATGCATATTGAAAGTAGCTCATGCAAGGAAAAAGCTTAGGCTTAGCTTCACAGTAACGCTGCCACTGTGCTTCACTGGTTGATCACGAGTTTGGAGTAGAGTAGTAACAAGTCTGGCAAGGCTCCTGTCCCTGTGGCACTTGAATTCTAACCATAGGAAATAATTCTACCGCTTTAAGACTAGCATTGGGTCATGGTCCATGAGGCTGATTTAATACAAGCATAACACTGGAACAAACACGGGAAGTTAGACACTAAAACAAACTGGTTGACAACTCATTTTTTTCTTTTCTTCCTGCTTTTTACTTTTTTTTTTTTTTTTCCTTGAGACAGAGTCTCGCTCTGTCACCCAGGCTGGAGTGCGATGGTGCTCTCTCTGCTTACCAAGACCTCTGCTGCTCAGATTCAAGCAATTCTTCTGCCTCAGCCTCCCGAGTAGCTGGAATTACAGGCGCACAGCACCACGCCCAGCTAATTTTTGTATTTTTAGTAGAGATGGGGTTTCACCATGTTGGTCAGGCTGGTCTTGAACTCACGAACTCGTGACCCACCCACCTCAGCCTCCCAAAGTGCTGGGATTACAGGCGTGAGGCACCGCACCTGGCCTCTTTTTATGTTTTTGTTTTGTTTTGTTTTGTTTTTTAATGAACAGATAATAATGGTACATATTTATGGGGTATAATATGATGTTTTCGCATACAGATATATTGTATAATGATCAAATCAGGGGAGTTTGCATATCCACTACCTCAAACATTTACCATTTCTTTGTGGTGATAGCATTCGAAATCCTCTTTTCTAGCTATTTGGAAATATATCACAGATGAATGCTAACTATAGTCATCCTAATAGAATACCAGCACTTATTCCTCCATCTAACCATAGCTTTGTACCAATTGGTGAACCACTCCGTATCCCACACCCTTACTCTTCCCAGCTTCTGGTCACTAGCTCTGTACTTTCTACTTCTATGAGATCAATTTCTAAAAATTGCACATATGATTGACACTATGCAGTATTTGTCTTTCTGTGCTTGGTTTATTTCACCTAACATAGTGACCTCCAGCTCAATTCATTTTGCTACAAATGGCAGAATTTCATGCTTTTCTATGATCAAACAGTATTTCATTGTATATACATTTTTAATCCATATATATATTTAATATTTTAATCCATTCATCCATTGATGTACACCTAGGTTGATTTCATATCTTGACTATTGTGAATAGTGCTGTAATAAACATGGGAATGCAGACACCTCTTTGCTGTGGGCTTATTTCACTTCCTTTGGCTCTATACCCAGTAGTGGGATTGCTGGATCATATGGTAGTTCTATTTTTTATTTTTTGAGGAACCTCAATACTGTTGTCCATAATGGCTGTACTAATTTACATTCCCACCAACTGTGTATGTGTTCCCTTTCTCAACATTTTTGCCAACATTTGTTATTTTTTGTCTTTTTAAAAATTGATACATGTCATTTACAATAGTCCTCTTTTTCTTATCTTATTCTTATCATCCATGTTGGCATCAGATGCAGATCTCTCTTCATCCCAACCCACTCTATACAGATCTGTTCCTCCCAACTTGACACTGACTTTCATCTTAATATTTTAATTTGAAGCATCTGCCCCTAGAAAGCTATTTTCTAAATTTCTGGATCCCAGTCTCCTGTCTTCCTAGTTCCTCCCTCTCAAGGACACCAAAACAAAGGATGAGTAGGCAGGTAAAATGTGCAGCTGTGAAAAGCAGGGACTGGAAATTCATGCTTTGTGTTTTTTACAGTGGCCTTCTTCCTTGTTGTGAATGTCAGGAGCGTCTATGGGACCACATTTGTAGTTTTCCTCTTTTATACAAGCCAATAGGTATTATAATAAGTATATGAACATTCATTTATCACCTTAAATTACATGTACAGGACATCCTTGATGTTGCTGTATACCAAGCTCTTTCTGAATGTCTACTTTTATATTGTGAAAGTTATATCCTGAATAACACTATTGTAGGATCTTTTAAAATGTCAACCAGTGAAAATGAACTGCCCACATTAGGAATAACAAGAAAGGTTTTTAAAATGCAGATTTCCAAATTTTATCTCACCATATGTATAGAGAACAGCAAATGTCTTCATGGAAAATGACAAAGTCAGTGGTTCGCAAATTCTAGTAAGCACCAGAATCACCAAAAGGGCTGGTTAAAATGCAGACGATGTGGCCCCAACCCAATAGTTTCTGATTAAGTCAGTTTGGAGTGATCCCCAAGAGTCTGCATTTGTAACAAGGTCCCAAGTGATACTGATGTTACCAGCTCATGGACTACTCTTTGAGAAGCATCGGATTAGGACTTCCCAAAGCCCAGTGTCATGTACAGAAGCATACTTTTACCACAGGTTCACTGTGAATACTATTTAAATCAAATCAATGCCTCAGCAAAATTACAAACCACCACATGTAACAGATTTAATAATCGCTTGTAAGTGCTCAATTTTAAATCTATAAATGCTAACAGTCTACTGAACTTGATCTGCCTTTTTTACAGTTGAGTACTAAATTGAAGCTTAACATTTTTTTTCCTAAAAATGAACACACATCTTTTATTCAAATACCTGGACAATACTGTAATTGAGATTATGAAAATCCAGTGGCAATGTCCAAATGCAAAGATCAAGCTTTTATTTAAATTCTAGCTGAATAACTGCTTCTATGTATTAGCACTAAAATAGTCATTTGTTTTAATCTATGACAATACGGCAAGAATTGTATATTAGCAACTTTTGCCAGTTTGCTTTAAGAAACAATTTCAAAATCTCACTGGCTTACAACAAGATGTATGTCTTATCCACGTTATGTCACCTGCAGCTAGCTCCTGTTCTGCTGTCTCTTCTCATTCTGGGACCCAGGTGACAAGCCATTGTCATGGCAGAAGGAGGGAGAAATGGCTGAAGCTTACTATGGATGTTATGCTTTTGCCTTTACATAGTGCATGACATTTCTGCTTATAGTCCATTTTGCAAATAGGTAGGTGGCTCAGTCAGATGTCAGTGTCTCACACGGTCATATGTGTTGCTGTGTAATCCTATAGGTTGGGCATCAAATAATTAGACATAAAAGTACAATACTACATAGTAGAAACTAGACTTTCTATTTAGCTCTATACAGTACAGAGAGTATGCTCAGAAGTTGCAGTGACTAATAGAAGACTTCATTCTAAAGCATATTTCTTTTCTATAAGATAAATCTTGTGTATATTTAAAGTTTACAACATCATGTCATGGGATACATATAGTAGTAAAATGGTTATTAAAGTGAAGCAGATTAACAAATTTATTATCTCAGTTACTTTTGGTGTGCAAAAGCACCTAAAATCTTATGTATCAAAAATCCCTATTACAAAAAAAATTTATTAACTTTAGTCCTCATGCTGTACAGTAGATCTCTAAACTTGTTCATCCTGTGTATCTCCTATATGTGTCATTGTTTTCCTCTCCCTGCACCCACACCTATGGTAAACAGTTTATATTAGTCTGCTGTCACAGTGCTATAAAGAATACCCAAGGCTGGATAATTTATAAAGAAAAGATGTTTAATTGGCTCATGGCTCCTCAGGCTTCACAGGAAACATAGTAGATTCTGCTTCTGGGGAGGCCTTAGAAAATTTTCAGTCGTGGCAGAAGGCAAAGGGGGAGCCAGCACTTCACATGGCCAGAGCAAGAGGAATATGGGGGAAGGTGCCACAAACTTTTAAACAACCATGAGAGCTAATTCACTATCATGAAAATAACATCAAGGAGGAAATCCATCTTCATGATTCAATCAGCTCCCATCAGGCCCCACCCACCCCACCCCCAACATTGGGGATTACAATTCAACATGAGATTTGGGTGGGGACACATATCCAAACTATATTATTTCAGCCCTGGCCTCTCCAAATCTCATGGCCTTCTCACATTGCAAAATACAATCATGCCTTCCCAAATAGTCCCCCAAAGGCTTAACTCATTCCAGCATGAACTCAAAAGTCCAAGTCCAAAGTTTTATCTTAGACAAGGCTAGTCTTTTCTGTCTATGAGCCTATAACATCAAAAACAAGTGAGTTACTTCCAAGATGCAATGGAGCATAGGCATTGGGAAAATACTCCCACTCCAAAAGAGATAAATTGGCCAAAAGAAAGGGGCTACAGGCCCTATGTAAGTCTGAAACCCATCAGGGAAGTCGTTAAATCTTAAAGCTCCAGAACAATTTTCCTTGGCTCCAAGTATCATATCCAGGTCACACTGGTGACAAGGGTAGGCTCCCAAGGCCTTGGGCATTCCACTCCTGTAGGTTTGCAGGGTTCAGCCTCCATGGCTGCTCTCATCAGCCGGTATCGAGTGTCTGCAGCTTTTCTAGGTGCACAGTTCAAGCTGCTTGTGATTTACAATTCCAAGGTCTGGATGATGGTGGCCCTCTTCTAACAGCCCCACTAGACAATACCCCAGTGGGGACTCTGTGTGGGGGCTCCAATCCCACATTTCCCCTCTGCACTGCCCTCATAGAGGTACTCCATGAGGGAGGCTCTGCTCCTGCATCAGGATTCTGCCTGCCATCCAGGCTTTTCTGTACATCTTCTGAAATCTAGGAGGAAGCTTCTAGGCCTCAACTCTTGTATTCTGTGCACCTGCTGGCTTAACACCACATGGAAGCCACCAAGGCTTATGACTTGCACCCTCTTAAGCAGTATGGCCTAAGCTGTACCTGGACCCCTTTTAGACCCAGCTGGAGCTGGAGTGGCTGGGATTCAGGAAGAAGTGTCCTGAGGCTACAGAGGTCAGAAAGATGCTGGGCCTGGAACATAAAATCATTCTTCTCTCCTACTTCTCCAGGCCTGTGTTGGGAGGGGCTGTAGCAAAGGTCTCTGAATTGCTTTCAAGGCCTTTTTCCCCATTGTCTTGGCTATCAGCACTTATTTTCCTTTTAGTTATGCAAATTTCTGCAGCCTACTTAAATTACTCCCCTGAAAATAGGAAACTTTTCTATTTTTCTTTTCTACCACATGGCCAGGCTACAAATTTTCCAAACTTTTATGCTCTGCTTTTCTTTTAAATTAGAATTTCCAATTACAGGTTATTTCTTTGCCCACTCACATAAGCATAGATTGTTAGAAGTAGCCATATTACAATTTGAATGCTTTGCTACTCAGAAATTCCTTTCACCAGATACCCTAAATGATCACTCTATAAGTTCAAATTTCCATAGATCATAGAGTAGGGGTACAGTGCAGTCAGGCTTTTGCTAAAAAATAATAAATATAATTTTTGTTCTAGTTTCCAATAACTTCCTTATCTCCATCAGCCTGGGCATCTCTGTCCATATCACTATCAGCATTTCATTCACAACCATTCAACAAGTCTCTAGGAAATTCCAGATTTTCCCTTTTCTTGTTGTCTTCTTCTGAGCCCTCCTACCTCTTCCAAACACTGCACATTACACAGTTCCAAAGTTGTTTCCACGTTTTCAGGTTATCTTTATAGCAATGCACCACTCTTGGTACCAATTTTATATATTAGTCCATTCTTACACTGCTATAAAGAAATATCTGAGGCAGGATAATTTATAAAGAAAAGAAGTTTAACTGGCTCGTGATTCCACAGGCTGCACAGAAAGCATCGCACAGCTTCTGTCTTTAGGGAGGCCTCTGGAACATGGCTTCCAATCATGGAGGGAGGCAAAGCAGGAGCCAATACTTCACATGACTGGAGCAGGGGTAAGAGTCAGGGAGCTGCCACACACTTGCAAATGACCAGATCTCATGAGAACACACTCACTATCATGAGAATAGCACCAAGGGAGTAATCCTCCCCCATGACCTAATCACCTCCCACCAGGCCCCATCTCGAATATTGAGGATTACAGTTCAACATGAGATTTCGGTGGGGACACAGATCCAAACCATGTCACAGTTTCATTGGCTATCTCTGTGTTTTTGAGCACTTTTTAAAAATATATACGTTTTGCATATAAGTGAGATCATGCAATATATTATTTTCTGTGTCTGGATTATTTTACTTAGCATAATGTCTTCCAAGTCCAACCATGTTGTGGCATATGGCAGTACCTCCTTATTTTTTAAGGTTGAATAAAATTCTATTGTATATGCCACATTTTCTTTATCCATTGGTCTATCAGTGGATATTAGGTTGTTTCCAGATCTTGGCTATTGTGAACAATGCTGTAATGAACATGGGAATATAGGTATATTTACAAGGTGGTGATTTCATCCTCTCTGGATATATACCCAGAAGACAGATTACTGGGTTGTATGGCAGTTAATTCTTAATTTCTTCAGGAATCTACAAACTGTTTTCCATAGTGGCTGCACCAATCAACATTCAACACAACAGTGTACTAGGGTTCCTTTACTTCACACCCTTGCCAACATTTATTATCTCTTATCTTTTTGATAACAGCCATCCTTATGGGTGTGAGGTTATATATCACAGTGATTTTAAGAACAGTTATTTCTTATCTACACACGCTGTTGGAAAAAAAAATACAAGGCTAAGTGATAGACAAACTGAAAAGGAAAGAGCATTACTAGAGTTCTCATCAGTCCATTCCTGAAAATAGAAAGTATTGGCCAGGTTCTTTGCTTTTCAATATGTAATGCAGAATTAGAAAACATCACATAATCCTTTAGGGATATTAGGGGTAATATGAGGATGTATTATTTTCCAGAAAGGCTAATTTCCCCCAAGGTATTTTCAAGGTTCTGTGTTCACCCTGGGGAAAAAAAATGCTCAAAAGTCTAAATGTATTTTTAGTTGTTATTAATGCCAGGCATTGTACTTACTCTGGATAGAATACATGAAAACTTAATTTCTGACCTTGCTAAAATAAATTTAAATTGCTTTAAACTTTTTTTTTTTTTTACTTCGATAGATTGTGCACTCTCTACTATTAAATGAATAGGTCCAAGGGCACTTGCTAATAAAATTAACCTTGATCTCCTTTCTAAACTTAATAGAATTATGTTACATATTAGTTTATATATAATTAATGCTTGGAATAACATAATTTACTCCTCTAGCATAGTTTTCTACTCACCTATTTTCTACACATACAGTCATGCATTGCTTAATTATGGGGTTAGGCAAGTTCAAGTCTGTCATTGTGCAAAGATCACAGAGTGGACTTACACAAACTTAGATGGTATAGTCTACCACTTACCTGGACTACAAACCTGCACAGTATGTTATTGTACTGAACACTTTGGGCAACTTACTACAATGCTACTTGTGGATCTAAACATATCTAAACATAGAAAAGGTACAGTAAAAATATGATAGAAAAAACAGAAAATGGTACACCTATATCTGACAGTTATCATGAATGGAGCGTGCAGGACTGGAAGCTGTTCTGAGTGAGTTGCTGAGTGGGTGGTGAGTAAGTGTGAAGGCCTAGGACAGTACTGTACATACTGTAGATTTTATAAACTCTGTAAATTCAGGCTACACTAAATTTATAAAAGAATATTTTTATTTATTCAAAATATAAATTAACTTTGTTTACTGGAATTCTTTTTTTTTTTTTTTTTTTTTTTTTTTTAAATTGTTTGTTGAAAACTAAGACACACAGACATTAGCCTATATCTACACAGGGCCAGGTTCATCAATATCACTGTTGTTCACCTCCACATTTTGTCCTACTTGAAGGTGTTCAGGGTAATAACATGAATGAAACTGTTGTCTCCTATGATAACAGGGCCTTCACCTGCAATATCTCCTTAAAGGACCTCCCTGAGGCTGTTTTACAGTTAACTATTTTATATATAGAAATAGAATACATTCTAAAATAATAAAATGTATAGTATAGTAAATACATACAGTAGTGATAGTCATTATTATAAAGTATTACATCCTATACATAATTATATGTGCTATATTTTTATATGACTGGCACTACAGTATGTTTGTTTACATCAGCATCACCACAAACAGGTGAGTAACGCGTTGTAATTACAGCATTATGATGGCTAAGACATCACTAGGCGATAAGAATTTTTCAGCTCTGTTATAACCCATCATTGACTGAAACATCCTTAGGTGGCTCATGATTATCTAAAAAATTTTTACTTACTGAAATTTTTGTTGCTAAAGCAAGAAATTCTTTTTCTTTTCCAGTTTTACTGAGGTAAAATTGACAAATAGTAACTGTAAATTGTATATATTTAAGGCATACAATTTGGTGTTTTGATATATGTATCTGTTGTGAAATAATCATCAAAATTAAGCTAATTAACAAGTCTAGCATATTACATAATTACCATTTCTTATGTGGGGGGCTGCAGGGGACACTTAAGATATACCCTTAGAAATTTCAAGTAAACACTGTAATTTTTAACTATCTTCACCATACTGTACATTAAATCTCCAGAACTCTTTCATCTTTCCTAATTGAACCTTTGTTCCTTTGATGAACATCTCCCTATTTCTAACCTCCCCTCATCCCCGTGTCCCTGCCAACAACAATTTTACTCCCTACTTCTTTGAGTTTGAGTATGGACTACCAAGGAAGAAATTCTAATTGCTCTTTTACAATAGACAGCAGCTGAGCTATCAAGAGTATAACCACTTTTATACCAACTTGCTTAGGGATATCTGGCGTGATGTAAGTGGCTTTCTAAACCCTTCACTGGTGGCTTGCTGTTAAGATAGTGCAGAGAGTTATGTTACTGAATTCTTTTCACTTTTATTTTATTCTCTGGCAATTCCCAAGTACCAAGAGCTATGATGTAAAAGGTGCTATCTGTTTACCAGCTGCCACAATACACAGGACAACTTTTAATTTCCATAACTTCCAAAATCCAACAATAATAGTGGCGTGCCTTGATGAGTCCAAATGACAATTCAGAACACCTGGAGCCTGAGGTCTGAGACAAGAATCATAGCAACAACTGATGTGATGGGAACAGACAGAAATAAACCATTCCTTTGAGGGACGTAATGCCTAATTAGTAGCAGAGAATATTAATACAACATGGCTGTGATTTAAGGGACCTGTATGTACATTTTACTTTTTTCTTAAATTACATTTTTAGCACCTTATTATTAATATATGATACCTCTATCTTCAAAGCCTTTTTATTATCTCATTTCTCTCCTCACAGTCTTTCCGGTCAGATTCACTTTGCATATAAGGAAATTACCTTTCAGATAATTTAAGCAACTTCTCCAAAATCACACATCTAGTTAACGAAAAAATTAAGTTTGAATGCAGGTCCTCCATTTGATATTCTGATACCTAAACAATAATGATGGCTGGTTATTACTGATTTTTGTAAAAAAATAATCAAACTGGCCCTGCGGTCAGTTCAGTTCCCTCGTTAAAATTGCTGACAGCATTGGGTTGCTTATTGTTAATCTCATGTTCTTTATTACATGCAATGATCTTGATGTCTATTACATCTATTTGTTAGAAGAATTTAAAAATAGTCAAAGTTTCCTTCTAGACATAAGACCTAGTTACCAGAGCAACATTGGTATATTTCCAGATTTATAGGAAGTTTTTCTTACATGAAGCTTCAGGCCTGAGTTTGTCAGAAGGTTCTACCAGATATCTGAACCACAACTCCCACAACTGAGACACCAAATTTGAGCGCAGATGATGTATCTATTGTCACCTCTCTCCCCCCATGCCTCTCAAAGTTACCGGAATTAATGAGAACTCAATTAGGATAAGCAAAGATATGCATTTTAGAGAAGAGAGGAATTGCTGACTTTTTAGTCTATTACTTTTTCTAGGTTGCCTTGATACATATTATGAATGATACCATGAGAAACATAGTACTTGGTATTTTCTGTAGAGAATATACAGTCTAGATGGGGAGATAGGACATACACATCAAATAAGATAACCAGCAATGTATGTTAATTAGCTCTTTCACCATATATTCAACAAATATTTATTGAACACCAAACTTATGCCCGGTATTATGCTAAAGGTAATAAATACACGAAGGAACAATATAGAGCAATTGTAATGTAGACATTAAAGTAACATGAACACCACACATTCTCAAACAACAGAATACAAGACTTCAGTGTTATCTTAGTCCACTTGGGTTGCCAAAACAAAATGCCATAAGCTGGTGGCTTGTAAACAACCAAAATTTATTTATCACAGTTCTGGAGTCAGGGAAGTTCAAGGTCAAGGTGCTGGTGGATTCAGTGTCTGGTGGGGGCCCATCTTGTTGTAACTTACATGGCAGAAGGAAAAAACTTCTACCTCTTTAGTACCCCAGGGTACTAATCCCATTCATGAAAGCTTCACCACCATGATCTAATCACCTCCTAAAATCTCTACCTGATAATACCATCACATTGGGGATTACATTTCAACTTATGAATTTTGGTGGAATACAAGCATTTAGAGAATAGCAGGGGTAGATGTTAAAGCAATATATAGGTTGGTGCAAAAGGAATTGCAGTTTTTAGGAACTGATAGCTGTCACATGCCTGTGACAAATGGAGGATGAGCCTGGTGTTTTCACTGAAAGGTAGTTGAAGCCCTAAAGTATGGATACAAATAACAGAATTTATTTTATGGTTGAATAGTGCTTCATTGTGTATATATATATTACATTTTCCTTATCCACTCATCCATTGATGGACACACAGGTTGTTTCCATATCTTGGCTATTGTGCATAGTGCTGCAGTACACATGGGAATTCAGGTATCTCTTTGCCACACTAATGTCCTTTCTTTTGGACCTACACTCAGCAGTGGGATTGCTAGATTACACAGTAGTTCTATTTTTAGTTTTTTGAGGAACCTCCATATTGTTCCCCATAATGGCTGTACTAATTTACATTGCCACTAACAACATATGAGAGTTCCTCTTTGTCCACATCCTCACCAGCTTTCATTATTGCCTGGTTTTTGGGTAAAAGCCATTTTAACTGGGATGAAATGATATCTCATTGTAGTTTTAATTTTCATTTCTCTGATGATTAGTGATGTGGAGAATTTTTTTTCATATACCTCTTGGGCATTTGTATGTCTTCATTTGAGGAATGTCTATTCAGATCTTTTGCCTCTTTTTAAATAATATTATTTTATTTTTTCCCTTTGAGTTGTTCCAGATTTTAATATATGGGTGCTTAAAACAAATTTAACTCATGGAGATAGAGAGTAGAATGATGATTTCCAGAGGTTGAAAAAGGCAGTAGGAAGGGGAAGATAAAGAGGGAAGAATTAATTCATATAAAAATATAGTTAGAATAGTATCTAGTATTCTATAGCAGTTGGAAAACTACAATTAACAATAATTTATTATATATATAAAAATAACCAAAAGAGTTAAATTGGAATGTTCCTAACACAAAGAAATGATAGATGCTTGAAGTGATGGATATTCCAATTACACTGTCTTGATCATTACATATAGTATGCTTTATCAAAATATCACATGCACCCCCATAAATGCATACAATTCTTATGTATCCATAGAAATTAAAAAATTAAAAAGAAACAGATAGAATTAAAAGTAGAAAATATTTTAGATTAGATATATGTAAAGTCATAGAAGACGGAAGTGAGTAGAACTTATCTGGGAGAGAGTAATGAATATGCTACTTATTATAAGGGAAGAAGTGGGAGAAAGGAATTGGGGTGAGTTAGTGGAAGGGTTTAAATTACATGTTAGTATGTTTAGATAGCTTGTTGCAATAGGGCATGACTAAAATTATGAAACAGAAAGACTGAACAAAACAGCAACCTGAGATGATTAACCTGGCTACAGTGTGCAAAATGGACTGTGGTAAAGGGGTTGGGGAAGATATGGAGGGACGATGTTAAAGAAACTTCTCTTCCTGGGTTTCCTAGGGGAGGGGTTTCAAACGCAGGAATTTCCTGGCTCCCCGCCTGAGGTGGCTGGGACTCTTTGAGCACCTCCTCCAGGCCTCCACAGAGGGGTTTTAAATGCAGGAATTTCCCGGCTCCCCAACTCAGACAGCTGGGACTCTTTGAGCACCTCCTCTCTGTGGGTCAGGTAGGGAAAGCCAGGTAGGGCTCTTTTGTCCCAAATTCCCACCAAAAGCTCTGGGAGGAGGAGGGTCTGTAACTCAGGGTTGTAGAACAACTAGTCAATCTGGTGTCAGAGTCAAAGATCAATCACTCCAGAGGAAGTTCAAAAGAACTCCTCTCATTGGAGAAGAACATGAATGGGGAGGGGGTAATTCAAGGATTAAAACTTCAGCAGCCGCTACCTCAATGGATTTCCCTCTCTGGGATCCACTCCCACAACCTCATCGGAGCTGTCTCTCCTCTGTCTCTGTCTCTG
This sequence comes from Cebus imitator, assembly GCF_001604975.1. Taxonomy (NCBI): domain Eukaryota; kingdom Metazoa; phylum Chordata; class Mammalia; order Primates; family Cebidae; genus Cebus; species Cebus imitator. The sequence continues at coordinate 5,159,479 of NW_016107384.1, forward strand.
TCTCTGTCTCTCTCTCTCTCTCTCCCCCCTCTCTGTCTGTCTGTCTGTCTGTCCAATAAATTGCTCTTCTGCAGAACTTTTTGCGTCCATGATTTTATTCAGACAGTAAACTCACCATGCCTCCAGGACCCCTTTCCACATGCTTCAGAGTTAGAGAGGCTAAGAACCCACGATCTGGGTACTCCCTTAGTAACAATATCAAGAGTAGAAAAGGGTTGAGGATACAGATTGGGAGGGGTTCAAAGGAGACTTCTAGAATATGAAAAATTATGTCTTTATCTGGTGGTTGGGCTCAAGCATATTTATACATAGAATGTCAACAAACTGAGCATTTAATATTTGCTTACTTTACTGAATGTTTTACTTCAATACCAAATTACTAATAAAGAAAAACAGTGCTTATAAGGACGCTGGGGACAATGGAGAGTGATTATCTTTCCCTCATCTCATGTATCTAATCCATCAGCAAACCTAAGTGATTCTACCTCCAAAACATATGTTGACTGCAACTATTTCTTTCCACCTCTACTACTTTCTTCCTAGTACAAGCCAATGCTGTCACTCAGCTGAAATATTACAGTGCCCTTAACTGTCTTCTTCTTGCTTCTACTTCTGTCCCACTCCTTCCAGTTTGTTCTTGGTACAGGGGCCAAAGTCAAATCCTTTAGAAAAGATCATGTCACTCGAGCTGAAAATACCTCAGGCCTTTCATGTCATCTGACTGAGTCTCATACAACCTCCTAAATCTGCTATAACAAGTTCTACATGACCTGACCTTTGCCTAACTCCACACCAACGCATCCTGCTATGCTCTAGATACCCTGCCCTTTCTTTTCCTCAAACATGGCAAACTCTTTCTCAGTCTAGGGCTTTTGAACTAGCTATTATTACTCTGACTAGAATGCCTTTTCCTGTTTTGTTTTGTTTTTTCTGGACTTTTTCTTGTCACACAAATCTCCATTTAAACATTAGCTCTTTAGAAAGTGACTGCTAAATGCTAGTAACAGGAGGCAGACAAGAAATAAATGCATTACTGAAATACAACAAATATCAACAGTGATAGGTGCTAGGCAGAGAATTGAAGTAGCATGATGTGACAGTGTCGTTAAAAAAGCCTTCCAAAGACCTGCTAAATTATCCGTCTGTCTCTCATGTTTATCATCTTCTCCCCCATTGGAAACACTGTGGTATTCACAACACTGGATTTAAATTCCACCTTTCACTACTTCCCTGCTGTGTTACCATTTACATATCACTTAGCTTCTAAGAATGTCCGTGTCTGCATCTTTAAAATGGAAATAATGGTAGTTTCTTCCTCATAGATTTGTTGAGAGATTTACATGAGATATTCATGAAAAGCATTTAGCACAGTAACTATCACTTATTAAACTGTTATTAACCTAAGTGAAATGGGGTTTAATAAATATTAGCTACTGTGATGTTGTGGTAAAAAGTGGGTGAACACAAGGTATTCACATTTTTAGGCTTCAAACTGAGCCACCATCCTTAGCAAATTAACACAGGAACAGAAAACCAAACACCATGTGATCTCACTTACAAGTGGAAGCTGAACAATGAGAGCACATAGACACAGGGAAGGGAACAACACACACTGGGGCCTGTTAAGGCAGAGCCGGGGGGGCAGGGAAAGGGAGAGTATATTAGTTTGTTTTCATGCTGCCAATAAAGACATACCTGAAACTGGGAACAAAAAGAGGTTTAATTGGACCTACAGTTCCACATAGCTGAGAAAGCGTCAGAATCGTGGCAGGAGGTAAAAGGCACTTCTTTCATGGCGGCAGCGAGAGAAAAAAATGAGGAAGAAGCAAAAGTGGAAACCCCTGTAAACCCATCAGATCTTGTGAAACTGACTCACTATTATAAGAATAGCATGGGAAAGACCATCCCCCATGATTCAATTACCTCTCCCCAGGATCTTCCCACAACATGTGGGAATTCTGGGAGACACAATTCAAGTTGACATTTGAGTGGGGACACAGCCAAACCATATCAGAGACCATCAGGATAAAAAGCTAATGCATGCTGGGCTTAATACCTAGGTGATGGGTTGATGGGTACAGCAAACCATCATGGCACGTTTCTATATGTAACAAACCTGCACACCCTGCATGTGTATCCCAGAACTTAAAATAAAATTAAGAAAACATTTTTACAGTACCAAGGACCATCACCTCACATAGGTAACAAACAAGTATTTTGTCTATATCAAATGCACTGTATATCCAAAAATACATAGTATTATCCAAGGCGTGTGAACCAGTGCAACTGTATATAGGAGCTGGGTAAAATGAGGCTGAAACCTACTAGGCTGCATTCCTAGACGGTTAAGGTATTCTAAGTCACAGGGTAAAATAGGAGGCCAGCACAAAATACAGGTCATAAAGACCTTACTGATAGAACAGTTTTCAGTGAAGGAGCCAGCCAAAACCCACCAAAACCGAAATGGCCACGAAAGTAACTTCTGGTCATCCTCCCTGCTACACTTCCACCAGCACCATGACAGTTTACAAATGTCATGGTAACATCAGACAGTTACCCTATATGGTCAAAATCGGGGAGACATTAATAATCCACCCCTTGTTTAGCATATAATCAAGAAATAACCACGAAAACCAGGCCACCAGCAGCTCTCAGGGCTGCTCTATGGAGGAGCCATTCTTTTTAACCCTTTACTCTCTTAATAAACTTGCTTTCACTTTGCACTGTGGACTTGCCCTGAATTCTTTCTTGCGCTGAGATCCCAGAACCCTCTCCTGGGATCTGGATTGGGACCCCTTTCCTATAACAGTATTACATGACCAACTTTATCATTATATCTCAAAGACAATATTTACAGCATCTCAGAGTCTTAGATATATCATCTCTTTCCAAAATGGCACTATTTTTACCCTTGCTAATGAAGTTTGCTAGGTCACCCAAATTACCTTGAAGAAAGTTTCCTAAAACACAGCTTGTATTTGTTCACAGGAATCTGAGAGATTAGTTTTTTTTTAGATTGCCTAAGTGATTCTGTTAACAGACCACAAACCATTATACCAACCCAAAGACAATAAAAAGGCAAGCAGGCAATTCTTTCACCTTTTTCTCCATCTGTGGAATAAGGTTAATGAGACATTGCAACTTAACAGAAAACACTCTTTATAAATTGTGTTTACATCTAAATAGACAAATATGACTCTTTTGCCTTAAATATGTGAAACATGTATGCTTTTGAATCCTCATAGGCCTCGTGGATTGTCTGGGAAGGTTCTATAGGTTTGTGATGATTCTGACAAATAAAATTTCTGCTGTTGGCTAGGTCTAGCAACCTGGATACCAAAGTCCAAGACACTGGTCTTAACATGAATCGCAGCATTTTCTAGGATTGTTTATAATATTTGAAAACAAATCTAAACTCGTGTAGAGAAGGATGAAGACATCTTTGAGAAAGGTATTATTTGAAAGTCAAAAGGAGCATCACATAGGGATAGAAGGCCTCCATTTCTTATGATCAGTTTTCTGTATTAGGTTGCACACTATCTTCTTACTCACTCAAAGAAAAAGACATATTAAAAAAAAATCTTACTACTACCAAACGGCATTAGTGCTAATTTCATAGCATTATATCTGATAAAGAACGCCTTTTATTGTTTAATATTATAATGGATTTTTTCTCATTTAATGTGAATTGGTTTTTGCCATGTGTGTACTGCATATCTTTGGACTGCATTACATTTAGAATATTCCAATCTTTAGAAAAAAAAAGTTTAAGTTCTATTGGTCTTTTATTTTTCTGTTTGATAATGCTACTAATTTTATGACTCTTCTAAGATTCTCTTTCTAGTCTTCATAGTTTCATTAAGGGCTTACATAATAAAGAATAATGTTTTTATTATACTTTTAACGATTTTAATACAAGCGAAAATGATTTTTATTAAAAGTGTCAAACTGTTTTAAAGAGGGAATTGTGTATAATCTGGAAAATTGTCAGATATCTTCGATTACTAAAGATCAAAAGGCAATTAAATACCTGACTTTCAACTGAGTCTCATTTACATCAAAACATTAAAGTATTACTTAAAATATTAAGGCATTTTTAATAATAAAAATTATATTGCTAAATTTTCCTTTTATCAAGCATCTTAAAATATTTCACAGTTTTCAGCAAATGCACATCTTCTTCCAGGAAAGAGACCATGCCTTAGGACTTACTCAAAAATGGAAAAAAGCAACTGTAATAGAACTAATATTTAAATTTTATAAATAATGCTGGGATTAAGTTAATACTTGCACTAGAATAGTGCTATGAAAATCAGGATATCAACAGTTAGATTGATGTCATTTTACAACTGACTCCAAAAGTACATTGGCATGTTTTGACTTTAAAAGTATCAATCTAAATCTTTAATTTTTACAATCTTCATCATAGCAATGACAAATGATGATTAAACTGTATCTGTAATGTTGCCATTTGCCCTATTTTCTACTTAAGATAAACTTCATTTTATGGAGTTTTTATGTGGCAGATACTATGCAAAATGTGTTACATATCTCAATAACTATGACGGCTCTTTGAAGTAAATATAAGCTTTATGAAGGTAAATAAGTAAATAAAAGCTCTATGAATTTGTTTTGTTCACAGATACACATCTAGTCCTTAGTACTGTGTCTGCAACATGGTAGAGGTCCAATATATATTTGTTAAATTGAATGAATTTTACCAATGGGGTAAGTAAAGTACTATGTATATAAACATGAAGCCATATTTTTATTTGGCTAGATTCTTACCTTCCATCTTTATGGTACTATAGAGCAGACTTTCTGAGAAAAACTCTCTTTTTCTTCCACATATAGAAAGAGTAATCAATAATTCTGCATAATTTTTGAGCTTTCTTCTGTGGGTTTACAACAGCAAGGTCTCCAACCTGCAGATCAGATATTAGAACTGATTAGTAGAGAATAAATGGCACTAATAGGTAGGGGTTATAATGATATTAAAAGCACAGTTTTAGAAGATTTTAAACTTAGAAAACTGATGTTCTCTTGAAGACTTTCACTTGGAGGACATCTGGGCTGAACTTCAGCCTGCTGAAGTTATCCCAAAATGATCAGGAAAGATAGTTGGAAGGCATTCTTAAATAGACCACAGGTAGCTAAGTTCACTCACAGATCATCAATCCACCTTGATACCTTTCACTGGAATCAAGTTTTGCTCTATTCCCAATCTAGGATGAAAGAGAGACTCTGAAGGTCCATGGAACCCACGTTCGGAACCAGTGTGGTCAAAGATCAGGGAAATCCACACACAGGGCTAACTTGGGGTTTCAAGGTCATTGGACAAGATCATTTAAGAGATCTCTTTTTAAAATGCAGGTGCATACTGGATTAGGGAAGCCAAAAATAGGCAACACTGGTAAATCTAGAAAGTAAAGACCCAAAGATCACGCTTAAAGTCTCTCTTTATGGTCATTTTCCCTGTATACCATCCAAGATGTCCACTGCTATTTCTTTAGCACAGGTTTCACATATTTCTCAACCATATTCCCAAAACTGGGTAACTGATTTACAGTAGAATGACTACTAGCAAACTTAAGGAAGACAACTAAGTTAGTAAAATGCTTTAATATCAAAAACTGCTTCACTGAAAGTACAAGTTCACATGCTAGTTGTTAGTTTTGGGGTTATAATTTCTGTTGATAATCTACAGCTCTAAAAATGCTCCTTGCCCTATTTAGAACAATAATTTTGTTATATCACATTTTATTTTATTGTAGTAGGAACACTTAACATACAATATACCCTCTTTAAAATTTTTTTTTGCAGGACTCAGTACTTGATCTGTAGGATCTGGTGTTATCTCCAGACCTCTTTACAAATGTGTGTCTGATACAGTCCTGTTGACTATAGGCACAGTGTTGTAAGCAGACATCTAGGATGTATTCATCCTGCTCAACTGAAACCTCGTGCCTGTCGCTTAGTAACTTGGCATTTCTCCCTCTCCTCAGACCTTGGCAACCATCATTTCACTCTGATTCTATGAATTTAACTATTTTAGATACCTCAAATAAGTAAAATTATGCAATATATGTCTCTCTGTGACTGGCTTATTTATCTTAGCCTAATGTCTCTAGGTGCACTTATGTCGTCACATATTGCAGCATTTCCTCCTGCATTGTATCCCATTGTAAATACATTTCATATTTGTAAAAAATTTATTTATTATGCTTTAAGTTCTGGGGTACATGTACAGATAGTGTAGGTTTGTTACATAGGTATACACGTGCCATGGTGGTGGTTTGCTGCATCCATTGCCACGTCTTTTACATTAGGTATTTCTCCTAATGCTCTCCCTGCCCAATACCCCCATCCCCTGCTATTCCTCCCCTAACCCCCACCTCCCAGGCCCCAGTGTGTGATGTTCCCCTCCCTCTGTCTGTGTGTTCTCTTAGTTCAACACCCACTTATGAGTGAGAACATGCGGTGTTTGGTTTTCTGTTCTTGTGTCAGTTTGCTGAGAATGATGGTTTCCAGTTTCATCCATGTCCCTGCAAAGGACATGAACTCATCCTTTTTTATGGCTGCACAGTAATCCATAGTATATATGTGCTACATTTTCTTTCTTTATGCAGTCTATTACTGATGGGCATTTGGGTTGGTTCCCAGTCTTGCTATTGTGAACAGTGCCATAATAAATGTACGTGTGCATGTGTCTTTACAATAGAGTGATTTATAATCCTTTGGGTATATTCCCAGTAATGAGATTGCTGGGTCAAATAGTACTTCTATTTCTAGATCCTTGAGGAATCACCACACTGTCTTCCACAATGGCTGAACTAATTTACACTCCCACCAACAGTGTAAAAGTGTTCCTATTTCTCCACATCCTCTCCAGCATCTGTTGTCTCCTGATTTTTGAATTCCATTCTATCTGGCATGAGGTGGTATCTCAATGTGGTTTTGATTTACATTTCTCTAATGACCAGTGATGATGAGTTTTTTTCATATATTTGTTGGCTGCATAAATGTAAGAAGACATTTATGCAACCAACATTTCACAATTTTAAAAAATTCCTTCATCTGACCAGGTGCGGTAGCTCACACCTGTAATTTTAGCATTTTGGAGGGCGAGGTGGGGGAATCATGAGATCCAAAGATTGAGACCATCCTGGCCAACACGGTGAAACCCCACCTCTACTAAAAACACAAAAATTAGCCAGTTGTGGTATTGCACTCCTGTAATCCCAGCTACTCAGGAAGCTGAGGCGGGAGAATTGCTTGAACCCAGGAGACAGAGGTTGCGGTGAGCCAAGATTGTGCTACTCCACTCCAGTCTGGCTACAGAGTGAGACTCCGTCTCAAAAAAAAAAAAATTATTCATCTGTAGATGTACCATTTAGGTTATTTCCATATCTCGGCTATAGTGAATAATGCGACAGTGCTCACAGGAGAGCCAATATCTCTTTGAGACCCTGATTTTAACTATTTGGAGTAAGGTCCCAAAAGTAGGACAGTTGGATCATATAGCAGTTCTATTTTTAATATTTTGAGTAACCTTCATACTGTTTCCTATATGAAATGCACCTTTCTGCACTTTCACCAACAATGTGCAAAAGTTTTAACTTCTCTACTGTCTCTCACCAAAAAACATGGTTTCTCACCAACATTTGTTGCCTTTTGGTTTTCTGATTATAGCATCCTGACAAATATGACATAATATCTCATCATGGTTTTTATCTGTTTTTCCCTGATGCTTAGTGACATTGTGCGTTTTTTAATATACCTACTGGCCATTCTTAGTATATCTCAAGCCAGGAATTTTAATGTACTGAAAAAAATGCAAGAAATTTCCAAGGGAGTATAGATAAAAAGGCTATCACTTGAAAAAGTTTTTCCTAAAGGTAGTTAGTTACATTAATATGAAAACCCTATATCATTTTACCCAGGGTGACTGAAAAGAGACAGGCAGGAAGCATTAAATGTTGGTAATGACTTCAAAAAATAATTAATAAAGTTCTTAGATGAAAAATCCAGCAATTCTCTAAATTTATTCGTGTAGCTGTTTAATATGATTTATTGTAAGTTCCTTAGCTTCCTGCTGGAATGTTAATTAGTGTATGCACATGCATGCACACACACACGCGCACACACACACACTTATTAATATTTTTGCAAGTCACTTAAAATGTACTGCCTCTCCAATCTTGTGATCTGTTCCTAAGACTGGTGACAAATTGCAATTGCTGCTGGCACTAAGCTAAAAGGAAATTGTAAAAATTATTACATGTCCTTAGGATTAATCAGTGATGTGAAAAACATAGTGAAACAGAAACTATTACATTTTTAGAGCTTTAACAATAGGCTCTGACTCAGACTCTTTTGTCCTGACCTTCCTATTTGAACCTGTGTTTAGGGTAAGTAACCACTACTTCTTCATTTGTAAAATAAATTTTCAATCTCTTTTTTAAAAAGATTTGTTTTCAGAGAAGTTTAAGTTCACAGAACAATTAAGAAGGTATAGAGTTTCCACCTACTCCCTCCTCCACACAAGCGTAGCCTCCTCCATTTCCAGCTTTCCCCACCAATGTGATATATTTGATAAACCAACATTGAAACATCATTACATAAACCAAAAATAAAATTATGAGCCCTTGCCCCCAACCATCTGAATGGACCCTTCCTCTCAGCCAAGGGCATTCCAGACTTAGCCTTCAAAATTAGTTTCAGGCCATGACAGGAAAGGGGAGCCAGAGGCCTCATTATACCCTCCTCCTTGTTAGAATTACTGATAGAACAGACACTTTAAGTCTGATAAGAAACACTTAGAGTCTATTTTCTCTGAAGCCTGCTATCTGGAGGTTTCATCAACATGATAAAACCTTGGTCTCCACAAACCCTTATAACCCAGACATTTCATTCTATTGATAACAACATTTTCAGCCAATTGCCAGTTAGAAAAGCTTTGAATCTGCCTCTGACTTGGCAGCATACTCTTCCAGTCATCCTGCCTTTCTGAACTAAACCAATGTACATATTACATGTATTGATTGATGGCTCATGTCTCCCTAAAACATATAAAACAAAATTGTATGCTGACCACCTTGACATGTCATTAGGGCTTCCTGAGACTGTGTCATGGAAGTATACTTCAGCTTTGCAAAACAAACTTTCTAAACTGTTTGAGACCTGTCTCAGATACTTTTGGGTTTTTAATTGTCACCGAAATTTCATAGTTTACATTAGAGTTTACCCTTTGTATTGCACATGCTAGGGGTTGGACAAAGGAAAATGACACACATCCACCATTATGGCATCATACAGAGTATTTTTACTACCCTAAAAATGCTCTGCACTCTATTCATCCATGCCCCCTATGACTCTGACAACTATTGATATTATTATTGCCCTGTCTTTATAGTTTTAACTTTCCCAGAATGTCACATAGTTGGAATTATACAGTATGTAGCCTTGTCAGATTGGCTTCTTTCATTTAATATGCATTTAACATTCTTCTATGTCTTTTCATGGCTTTCCATAACTAGATAGCTTATTTCTTTTTAACATTTAATGATATTCCCTCGTCTGGATGTTCTAAGTTTATTTATCCATTCACCTACTGAAGAACATCTTGGTTGTTGGCAACTTTAAGCAGTTATTAATAGAGACATTTTAAACACATGTGTCCATGTTTTTGTGTGGACATAAGATTTCAGCTCTTTTGGATAAATACCAAGGTGCGTGATTGCTGAATCATATAATAAGAGTATATTTAGGTTTGTGAGAAATTGCCAAACTGTCTTCCAAAGTGGATGTACCATTTTGCATTCCCACCAGCAATGAATGTGAATTCCTGCTGCTCTACATCCTCACCAGCATTTGATACGTTTGGAATTTGGCCATTCTAATAGATGTGTAGTGGCATCTCATTGTTTTCATTTGCATTTCCCAGATAACATATGATATGGATCATATTTTCATGTGTTTATTCCATCTGCATATCTCCTTTGGTGAGATGTCTATTAAGGTCTTGTCCCATAAAATGTATTTTCTTGGTTCCAGTCCTGCAGATATTACTTTTCTTATAGATAGTGCCTAAGGAATCACTAGATTGCTATTGAAATTAAAAATAAAGTTGGCGAAATTTCAGGAGCAGAGTTTCATATAATTATTACAAACATTCTGAATCATACTGTGTTTGTTACATGCAATATGAGGAACAAATCAGGTATTATATTTATAGTAGGAGAGTTTTTTCTGATTTTTAGAAGTAGCAAACCATTTCTACATTAAATCAATGATGTAATATTCTATACATAGTGAACATCTACAGGTAATTTTTTAAAAATATGTTTTGGGACTAATAGACAAAGAAATTATTATTAAATAAGTCTTTCTCATGGAAACAGATCTTTATAAATAAAATCCTTAAAGTACAATGCAGTTTTGGAGCCTAGAGCTGTTTCTGGCACATCATAAGGGATCAATAAATATTCATATAATGAAATGAATTTTACAGATCCTGAAAGTGCTATGTGTGGGAAACAAAAAGAAATATCCTTGTTAGACTAAATGTTTACTTTTTACCCATATCACATTGAACAGTATGATCTTCCAGAAAGCTATCATATCTATAGAACTATTATGATTCCTTTGTTTACTACTAAATATCAAAATAACTGTATAGAGCAAGCCACGAATTAAGTGTCAAAGATGGCATCATGTTCCTACAAACTAAAAGCTTTATTTGAAATTTTTAAAAGTCTAAAAATGAATAAAACTAAAATACAAGTTTTAAAATTCAGGATGCTCACTAAGAATATCTGTTTTGTTTTGTTTTTTGTTTTTTTAAAGTCTGACCACGAATAAGGAATCTTTCATTTTTATTTCTTTTTATGCAGTGAGATAAAAGCTTGAGGCAAGGATTGGATCTAAGGTCACACTGACCCCAATGCCAAAGTAACTTTTGAGCTAAAATTTATATGACATCCTGCTATGCAATTTATTCCAATGGATTTTTCAGATAACTAATATGTAAGAATGAGACTCAAACATACCCAATATATTTTTATCTGTTAGTAATATTCTTTAATATTAGATGGGTAATTTCTTTTTGCCAAAGAGACCCAAAGGATTGCAGTAAAACAAGGATAATTTAGATATTATTAGCTATTTTCAAATTAGAAAAGCATTTTTTTTATATTACTCTCACTATTATTTATCTTTAGGTACTTTAGTACTTATTTATATCCCTATCTCAGGAAAGAAGAAAAACAGAGAAAGGAGGTAAAATTAAGAGAAGTAATTATGACTAATTGCTCAAAAGTGATAAAACATTAGGAGGGAAGATTGAAAACAGTCCTGAAGCAAACTGTTGAGGAGTCTGAATTTTAGCCAAAGACGATAAATAATATGAATGCTCTGATAGATCTGCCCCTTGTATAATATTGCTTTTACCAATGTGTCTCTCTCTGTAGTCATCTAAAGAGATGACCTGGTCCAGATTTGAAGGCAGTGTAGGTGGTGAAGGAGTGTTGCTATTTGAGCTTCTCACAATGACAATCTATAAAGAATAATTGTGCAATTATGATTTTCTAACATTTAGAATTTCTGGTTCAGTTTCAGTGTTCGACTATTTGTTTTAAACAAGAAAAAATACACAGTGGTCTTTCTTGCACGGGATATGCTTCAAGACCCCCAGTAGATGTCTGAATCCTCAGGTAGTACTGAACTCTATATATACTATCTTTTGTCCTCTACATATATATGATAAAGTTTAATTTAGGAGGGCAGAGCAAGATGGCTGAATAGACGTCTCCACTGATAGTTCCCCCTGCAGGAACATCAAAATTTAACAGCTGTACACACAAAAGCACTGTCATAAGAACCAAAAATCAGGTAAGTGATCACAGTTCCTGGTTGTAACTTCATATCATTGAAAGGCACTGAAGAGGGTAGGAAAGACAGCTTGAATCACTGATGCCACCCCTCCCTCCTTCCCCTGGCACTAGCCATGTAGTACAGAGACAAAAACTGTGTACTTGCTGGAGAAATCGCACAATGCCTAGGAGACTTGGCATTGAACTCAATACTTTACTGCCCTGTCATAGCAGAAAGCAAAGCAATGCTAGGCTCATTTGGCAGTCACCCATGAAGGGAACATTTGAACCAACCCTTACCAGAGTGGAATTACCCATTCTAGTGGCTGGAATTGAGTTTTGGCAAGCATCACCACCAAGTGCCAAAATGCTTTGGGGTCCCATGTATACTTGAAAGCTTGTCTAGAACACAAGGACTACAATTCCTAGGCACATCCTAGTGCTGGGCTGGACTTAGAGCCAGTGGACTAGGGTGGCCTGTGACCTAAGGAGACACCAGCTAGGGTGGCTAAGGGAGTGTTTTCCTCACCCTTCTCCCAACTCCAAGTAGTGAAGCTCTCCTTCTGCGTGAGGAGAGGAGAGTGAAAAGTAAAGAAGACTTTGTCTTGCATCTTGGATACCAGCTCAGCCATAGAATAGGGCTAGCTCATCCCTGGCTGTAGGTTTTAGACATTTCTAGACATACTCTGAGCCATAAGGGAATCTGCCGACTTGAAGGGAAGGACATTTGCCTGGCAGGATTCATCACTTGCTGACTAGAGAATACATAGACCCTAAATAACAAACAGGGATGCCCAGGTAGTACACTGTGGGCATTGGGTGACATTCTGAGAAATGCCTTCAGGTAAGACTCAGCATGTTCCCAACTGTGGAGGCTATAGTGAAAGAATCCTTCTGTTTGAGAAAAGCAAAGAGAAAAGTGAAGGGAGCTTTTTGTCTTGTACCTTAGGTACCAGCCTCAGCCCCAGTAAGGTAGAGCACCCAGTGCTTGGGGTTCCTCAGTCTAGTCCTAGGCTCTTGGACAGCATTTCTGAACCTGCTCTGGGCAAATGGGAGCCCAGTACCCTGAAGAATGAGTCCCAGGTTTAGCAGCAGTAACCATAAGCTGACTGAAGATGCCTCAGGCTTTAAGCCAACACTGGTGGTAGCCTGGCAGAATTCCCCAGGGGCCAGTAATGGTGCTGGCCTCTGGGAAGTAATAAAAGAAGAATGGGAAGGACTTTGTCTTTTAGCTTGAGGGCCAGTTTAGCTTCAGTAGAATAGAACAGCAGATAGATTTGTAAGCTTTTTGACTCCAATCCCTGGTTCCCAAATGGCATCTCTGGACCCTCCTGGGGCCTGAGTGAACTCACTGCCCAGAAGGGAAGGTCACAAACCTAGTTGGCTTCCCCACCTGCTGATAGTAGAGAACTAGGGCTTTGAATGAATATAGGTGGTAGCCACGTAGTAGTTACAGCAAATCTTGGGTAAGACCCAGTGCTGTGCATACTTGGGTAACACCCAGAGCAGTCTCAGTAGTGGTAGCCACAGGGGTGCTTGCGTCACTCCACCTGCAGTTTCAGGAAGCTCAGGAGAGAGAGGGAGAGAGGGAGAGAGAGAGGGAAAGAGAGAAGGAGAGAGAGAGAGAGATTCCATTTTTAGGGGAAAAATTAAGGGACAAAACAAGAGCCCCTGCCTGATAACCCAGGGAATTCTTAATCTTATTCAAGAATACCAAGGCAGCACCTCTATGAGTCTGCAAGAACCCCAGGGTTACTGAGTTTAAGGCCCAAGTACCTTTACATGCCTGAAAAGCTTTCCTAAGAGGAATACGCACAGACAAGCCAAGACTACAAATACTAAAATAAATGTCTAGCACTTCAAGGTCCAGACACTGACAAACATCCACAAGCATCAAGACCATGCAGGAAAACATGACTTTACCAAAAGAACTAAATAAAGTACAATGGACCAACCTGAGAGAAATGAAGATATGTGACTTTTCAGACAGATCATCTAAACTAGCATTTTTTTGAGAAAACTAAAAGAAATCCAAGATAATACAGAGATAGAATTCAGAAGTCTATCACATAAATGTAATGAAAAGATTGAAATAATTAAAAAGAAGAATCAAGCAGAAATTCTAGAGTTGAAAAATGTAATTGACCTGCTAAAGAATGCATCAGAGTTCCTTAATAGCAGAATTGATCCAGCACAATAAAGAATTAGCCAGATGACAGGCTATTTGAAAATATAGCCCAAGGAGACAAAAAAAGAATAAAAAACAATGATGCATGCCTACAAAATCTACAAAATAGCCTCAAAAGGGCAATTTTTCTTTTTAGGATGAACAAGAAAACTAATTTTATTTGTTTTATGCCTAGGGTATCTATGAAAGGGTTAGAACAAGTGAATGGAGAATGGCATTGGTCAATATTTCTAGTATCTACTTTTAAGATGCTTTGAATGAATTTTATTATTATTATTATTATACTTTAGGTTCTGGGGTACACGTGCAACTCATGCAGGAATGATGCATAGGTACACACATGACAATGTGGTTTGCTGCCTCCATCCCCCTATCACCTACATCTGGCATTTCTCCCCAGACTATCCCTCCCCGACCACCCTATAACCCCCCACTGTCTCTCTTTGGCTCTCCCCAAAAACAGACCCCAGTGTGTGATGCTCCCCTCCCTGTGTCCATGTGTTCTCATTGTTCAACACCCGCTTATGAGTGAGAATATGTGGTACTTGATTTTCTGTTCTTGTGTCAGTTTGCTGAGAATGATGGTTTCCAGATTCATCCATGTCCCTACAAAGGACAGAAATTCATCATTTTTGATGGCTGCATAGTATTCCATGGTGTATATGTGCCACATTTTCCTTGTCCAGTCTGTCATTGATGGACATTTGGGTTGGTTCCAGGTCCTTGCTATTGTAAACAGTGCCGCTATGAATAAATGTGCATGTGTCTTTATGCTAGAATGATTTATAATCCTTTGGGTATATACCCAGTAATGGGATTGCCGCTATGAATAAATGTGCATGTGTCTTTATACTAGAATGATTTATAATCCTTTGGGTATATACCCAGTAATGGGATTGCTGGGTCAAATGGAATTTCTATTTCTAGGTCCTTGAGGAATCGCCACACTGTCTTCCACAATGGTCGAACTAATTTATACTCTCACCAACAATGTAAATGTGTTGCTATTTCTCCACATCCTCTCCAGCATCTGTTGTCTCCAGGATTTTTAAAGATCACCATTCTAACTGGTGTGAGGTGGTATCTCATTGTGGTTTTGATGTGCATTTCTCTAATAATCAGTAATGATGAGCATTTTTTCATATGTTTGTTGGCCTCATATATGTCTTCTTTTGAAAAGTGTCTGTTCATATCCTTCACCCACTTTTGGATGGGTTTGTTTGCTTTTTCCTTGTAAATCTGTTTTAGTTCTTTGTAGATTCTGGATATTAGCCATTTGTCAGATGGATACATTGCAAAAAATTTTTCTCATTCTGTTGGTTGCTGGTTTACTCTAATGATTGTTTCTTTTGCTGTACAGAAGCTCTGGAATTTAATTAGGTCCCATTTGCCTATTTTGGCTTTTGTTGCCAATGCTTTGGTGTTTTAGTCATGAAGTCCTTGCCTATGCTTATGTCCTGAACAGTTTTGCCTAGATTTTCTTCTAGGGTTTTTATGGTGTTAGGTCTTATGTTGACGTCTTTAATCCATCTGGAGTTAATTTTAGTGTAAGGTGTCAGGAAGGGGTCCAGTTTCTACTTTCTGCACACTGCTCACCAGTTTTCCCAATGCCATTTATGAAGCAGGGAATGCTTTCCTCATTGCATGTTTCTGTCAGGTTTGTCAAAGATCAGATGGTTGTAGATGTGTGGCATTGCCTCCAGGGCCTCTGTTCTGTTCCATTGGTCTATATCTCTGTTTTGGTACCAGTACCATGTTGTTTTGA
Source organism: Cebus imitator (assembly GCF_001604975.1). Lineage (NCBI taxonomy): Eukaryota > Metazoa > Chordata > Mammalia > Primates > Cebidae > Cebus > Cebus imitator. The sequence continues at coordinate 5,175,305 of NW_016107384.1, forward strand.
TTACTGTAGCCTTGTAGTATAGTTTGAAATCAGGTAGCGTGATGTCTCTGGCTTTGTTCTTTTTGCTTAGGATTCTCTTGGCTATGTGGGCTCTCTTTTGGTTCCATATGAGTTTTAAAGTGTTTTTTTTTTTTTCCAGTTCTGTGAAGAAGGTCATTGGTAGCTTGATGGGGATAGCATAGAATGTATAAATTACTTTGGGCAGTATAGCCATTTTCAAGATATTGATTCTTCCTAACCATGAGCATGGAATATTCCTCCATCTGCTTGTGTCCTCTCTTATTTCCTTGAGCAGTGGTTTGTAGGTCTCCTTGAAGAGGTCCTTTACACCCTTTGTTAATTGTATTCCTAGGTATTTTATTCTGTTTGTAGCAACTGTGAATGAGAGTTTGTAGTTATTGCCCTTAAAGAGGAGGTAGAGAAAGAGATAAGGGTACAAAATATATTCAAAGGGATAATATCATAGATCTTCCCAAACCTAGAGAAAAATATCAGTGTTCAAGTACAAGAAGGTTATAGAACACTAAGAAGACTTAAGCCAAGAAGATTACCTTCAGATTACCTTTAATAATAAAATTCCATAAAGACAAAGATAAAGAAAGGATCCTGAAAGCAGCAACAAAATTAAATAACATACAATGGAGTACCAATATGATTGGCAGCAGACTTTTTAGTGGAAACCTTCAATGGAAAACCAGGAAAAAGTGGCATGACATATATAAAATATTTAAGAAAAATGCTTTTGCCCTCAAATAGTATATACAGTGAAAATATCCTTTAAGTATGAAGGAAAAAATAAAGGCCCATCCAGGCTAACAAAAGCTGAAGCATTTCAATATCAGAACTGTGCTACAAGAAATGCTAAAAGGAATTATTTACTCTGAAAGAAATGCATATTAATGAGCAAGAAGAAATTATCTAAAGGTAAAAAATTCACTGGTAATAGCTAGCACACAAAGAACATATATATAATAATGATATGATAATACTGTAATTGTGGCATGTAAACTACTCTTAACCTAAGTATAAAAACTAAATGATGAACCAATCAAAAATAACTATAACAACTTTTCAAGGCAGTACAATAATACATAAATAGTAACAAGAAATTAAAAAGCAGGGGACACAATGTGTAGAGTTTTTACTGGTTTTCTATTTGCAAGTTTGTTTGTTTATCTTTATAGGTGTTTTTTATAGGCAAGAGATTATTTGTTTATGCAATGAATGTTAAGATTACAAGGGTATTTACAAGCATCATGATAACCTCAAATAAAAAACAAACATACAATGGATACACGAAAAATAAAAATCAAGAAATTAAATCATAACACCAGAGAAAATAACCTTCACTAAAAGGAAGACAGAAAGCATGGAAAGAAGAAAAAGAAGATGACAAAAAATCAAAAAAGCAAATTTAAAACTGGCGGGAGTAAGCCCTTACTTATTAATAATAACATTGAATGTAAATGGACTAACCTCTCCAATCAAAAGACATAGAGTGGTTAAATGGATTGAAAAACAACAACAAACAATGGCCTGTTGCCTATAAGAAACACCTATAAAGATTCACATAGACTGAAAACAAAAGGATGAAAAAAGATATATGATGACAAAGGAATCTACAAAAGAGCAGGAGTAGCTATACTTAGTGTCAGATAAAATAGATTTCAAGACAAAAACTGTAAATAGAGACAAAGAAGATCATTATATAATGATCAAGTATATAACAATTGTAAATATATATGGACCCACTGCTGGAGCACCCAGATACATAAAATCAATCTTATTAGATCTAGAGAGAGAGAGAGATGTCAATGCAAAAATAGCTGGAGACTTAAACACCTCACTTTCAGCATTAGAGAGATCATCCAGATAGAAAATCAACAAAGAAACATTGAACTTAATCTGTACTATAGACCAAATGGGCTGCATAGTTATTTACAGAATATTTCATCCACCAGCTCCATAATACAAATTCTTCTCAGCACATGGATCATTTTAAACAATAGACCTAGGTCAGAAAATAAATCTCAAAACATTCAAAACAATTGAAATAATATTGCGATTTTCCAGCAAGTTCACCCTTCCCACTCCCTAGACAGAGCCAATTTATCAAGACAGGAGAATTGCAATAGAGAAAGAATAATTCAGACAGAGCCAGTTGTGCAGGATACTGGAGTTTTATTATTACTAAAATCAGTTTCCCTGGGCATTCAGGGATTGGTGTTTTTAAGGATAACTTGGCGAGTGGGGGATTGGAAAGAGTGGAGGGCTGATTGGTCAGGTTGGAAATGTAATCACAGGGGATTGAGGTAGATTTTTTTTTTGCTGTCTTCTGTTCCTGGAGGACTGCAGAACTGTTGAGCCAGATTGCCGCTCTGGATGGTGTCAGCTAGTACATCAGAAAACAGGGTCTTCAAAATAACTTAAACACTGATCTTAGATTTTACAAGTGATGCTATTCACAGGAGCAATTTGGGGAGGTTTAGAATCTTGCAGCAGAAAGCTGCATGGTCTGTAACCCATCATTTCTAATCTGGTAACTAATTTGTTAGTCCTACAAAGACAGACTGGTCCCCAGGCAAGGATGGTTTTGTTTGTTTTGTTTTGTTTTGTTTTGTTTTGTTTTGTTTTGTTTTTCAGGGAAGGGTTATTATCAATTTTGTGTCAGAGTTATACTGTGACCTAAATTCATTCCCAAAGTTAGGTCATCCTGTGGTCAGGAATGAACAAGGACAGCTTAAAGGTTAGAATTAAGATGAAATTGGTTAGATCTGATCTCTTTCACTGTCATAATTTCCTCAGTTACAGTTTTTGCAAAGGCAGTTTCAATATTAAGCATCTTTTTTGACTACAATGGAATGAAACTAGAAATCAATAACAAGAGGAATTTGGAAAGCAGTATAATCACATGGAAATTAAAATATATGCTTTTGGATGACCAGTGGGTAAATGAAGAAATTAAGAAGAAAATTCAAAAACTTTAACCAAATGATAATGAAAACACAACTTATCAAAACCAATGGAATACAGCAAATGCTGTACCAAAAGGGAAATTTATAGCTATATGTGAGAAGAAAACTTCAAATAAATAACCTAATGATGTATCTTAAAGAATTAGAAAAGCAAGAGCAAACCAAACCCAAAAGAAGCAGAAGAAAAAAGAATAATAAATATGAGAGGTCAAATAAATAAAATCAAAATGAAAAAAACAACACACACACACAAAGAAAAATCAAAAAAGAAAACAAAACAATGAAACAAAAAGATGTTTTTTGAAAAGATAAATAAAATTGAGTATCAGAATAAGAAAAAAGATAGAGGGCTCAAATAAATAAAATCATAGATGAAAAGAAGACATTATAACTTTTACTACAGAAATTCAAAGGATCATTAGTGGATATTACAAGCAACTATATGCTAATAAATTGGAAAATATAGAAGAAATGGATAAATTCCTAGACGTATACAACCTACCAACATTGAACCAGTAAGTAATCCAAAACCTGAACATATCAATAGCTAGTAATGAGACCAAAGACGTAATAAAAAGTCTCACAGTTAACAAAAGCCTCAGACTCAATAGCTTCACTGTGAGTTCTACCAACTACCAGAATTAATACCAACCTTATTCAAACTATTCTGAAAAACAGAGAAGGGAATACTCCCAACCTCATTCTAGCAGGCCTGTATTATCAATACCAAAACCAGACAAAGACACGTTAAAAAAAGGAAACTACAGGCCAATATCTCTAATGAATATTGATGCAAAACTCCTCAACAAAATACTACCAAACTAATTTCAACAATACATCAAAAAGATTATTCATCAGGACCAAGTGAGATTTATCTCTGGAATACAACAGTGGCTCTACATATGCAAATTAATCAATATGATACATCATATTAACAGAATGATAGATAAAAACCATATGATCATTTCAATTGATATTGAAAAGGCATTTGATAAAATTCAACATCCTTCATGAAAATAATCTCAAAAAAACTGGGTAAGAAGAAACATAACTCAACATAATAAATGTCATATATGACAGACTCAAAGGTAGTATCATACTGATTGGGGAAACTGAAAGCTTTTCCTCTAAGATCTGGAACACAACAACAAGGATGTTCACTTTCATCAGTATTATTCAACATAGCACTAGAAGCTCTAGTTGGAGTAGTTAGAGTAGTCAGACAAGAGAAAGAAATAAAGGCATCTAAACTGGAAAAAGTAAGTCCAGTTATCCTTGCTTGCAGATTATATAATGTTACATTTGGAAAAAGTGCAGGATTCCAAGGAGAACTATTAGAACTGATAAACAAATTCATTAAACATACAAAATCAACATACATTTCTGTAAGTCAACAATGAACAATCTGAAAAAGAAATCAAAAAGTAATCCCATTACAGTAGCCATAAATCAAATTAAATACCTAGAAATTAACTTCACCAAAGAAGTGAAAGATATCTACAATGAAAACTATAAAGACTAACAAAAGAAATTGAAGAGGACAGAAAACAATGAACGGATATTTTATGTTCATGGACTGGAAAAATCAATATTGTTAAAATGTCCAAACTACCCATAGCAATCTATAGATTCAATGCAATCATTATCAAAATACCAATTACATTCTTCACAAAAATACAAAAAAATCCTAAAATTTGTATGAAACCACAAGAGAGGCAAAATAGTCAAAGTTATCCTGAGCAAAAAAAAAAAAACAAAACTAGGGGAATCAAATTACTCGATTTCAACTTACACTACAGAGCTATAGTAACCAAAACAGCATGGTACTGACATAAAAACATACATACAGACCAATGGAACAGAATAGAGAACCCAGAATCATATCCATAACATCTACAATGAACTTTATTTCGAGAAAGGTGCCAAAAACATACATTGGGAAAAGACAGTCTCTTCAATAAATGGTGCTGGGTAAAAGAGATATCCATATGCAGAAGGATAAAATTTGACCCCTATCTCTTGCCTTACACAAAAATCAAATCAAAATGGGTTAAAGACAAATATAAGGTCTCAAATTATGAAACTACAGCAGGAAAACATTGAGGAAACTCTATAGGTCATTTGTCTGGTGAAAAATGTCTTGAATAATACCCCACAAGCACAGCAACCAAAGCAGTAATTGCTAAATGGGATAACATCAAATTAAAAATCTTCTGCACAGCATAGGAAACAATCAACGAAGTGAAGGGACAAATCACAGAATGGGAGAAAATATTTGCGAACTACTCATCTTATAAGGAATTAATAACCAGAATATATAAGGACCTCTAAAAACGCTACAGGAAGAAAATGTAATCTGATCAAAAAATGAGCAAAAGATTTAAATAGAAATTTTTCAAAAGAAAATATATAAATAGCAAAGAGACATATGAAAATGTGCTCAATATCATTCATCATCAGAGAAATGAAAATCCAAACTACAATGAGATATCATCTCGCCCCAGTTAAAATGGCGTTTATCCAAAAGTCAGGCCATAACAAATGCTGGTGAGAATGTAGAGAAAAAGCCCCATCCACTATTAGTGGAAGTGTAAATTAGTATAACCACTGTGAACAGTTTGTCCTCAAAAAACTAAAAATATAGCTACTATACAATCCAGCAATCTACTTGCTGGGGAAGTATCCAAATGAAAGAAAATCAGTATATTGAAAACATATCTGCACTCTGTATTTGCTGCAACACTGTTTATAAAATCCAAGATTTGGAAGCAACCTAAGTGTCCCTCAGTAGATGAATGGATAAAGAAAATGTGGCATATATACACAATGGAACAGTATTGAGTTATAAAAACAATGTGATCCTGTCATCTGCAACAACATGAATGAAACTGGAAGTTATAATGGAATGTGAAGTAAGCAAGACACAGAAAAACAAACTTCACATGTTCTCACTTATTTGTAGGAGCTAAAGATTAAAACGATTGAACTCACGGAAATAAAGAAGAGAAGGAAGGTTACCAGAAGCTGGGAAGGGTAGTGGCATGGTTGGGGGCATGTGGGGATGATCAATGGTTACAAAAAGCAGTTAGAAAGAATGAGTAAGACCTACTATTTGATAGCATAACAGGGTGGCTATAATTTTTTTGCTATAATTAATAACAATTAAATTATACATTTTAAAATAACTAAAAGAGTATAATTGGATTGTTTGTAACACAAGGGATAAATACTTTATGGGACAGATACCCCATTTACCATAAAGTAATTATTAGACATTGCATTCCTGTATCAAAGTACCTCATGTAACCCCTAAATGTATGTACTCACAAAAATTAATAACTAAAAACTTTTTTAAGTTTAATTTGGCCGGGTGCGATGGCTCACGCCTGTAATCTCAGCACTTTGGGAGGCTGAGGTGGGCGGATCACGAGGTCAAGAGATCGAGACCATCCTGGCCAACATGGTGAAACGCCGTCTCTACTAAAAAAATACAAAAATTAGTTGGGCATGGTGGCATGGGCCTGTATTCCCAGCTACTCCGAAGGCTGAGGCAGGAGAATTGCTTGAACCCGGGAGGCGGAGGTTGCAGTGAGCCAAGATCATACCACTGCACTCCAGCCTGGCACCTGGCGACAGAGCAAGACTCTGTCTCAAAAAAAAAAAAAAAGTTTAATTTATAAATTAGGCACAGTAAAAGATTAACAACAACAACAACTAATCAAAATAGAGCAATTATAATAATATATTGTAATAAAAGTTATCTTCCTTTCTCGAAATATCTTATTACACTGTATTCATCCTGCTTCCTTTTGTGATGGTATAAGATGATAAAATGCCTACATGGTGAAATGAGGTGAGGTAAATTACAAAGGCATTGTGAACTAATGTTTAATACTTATGAATTGTTTACTACTGGAATTTTACATTTAATATTTTTGGACTGTAGTTGACTGCAGGTACCTGAAGCTTTGTAAAGCAAAACCGATAAGTTGGGGGGAATGGAAGGAGAGAAATACTGTACTGATTTGTATTGGAAATATTAGCAAATGCGAAACTGAATGTAATATTCAAAGAATTGTCCTTTAGTTTTAAGTCCTGCCTATGTACACATATTTTCTTGTTTTAGTAAGTTGCAATCAAGAAGCAACTCCTTTGGGATTCAACATTTTAGTTAGAGAGTAGAATATGTGAGACTTACAAAGAGGGCATTATCTCAAAAGATAATTGCAAGTACTGAACTATACTTCTTAGGCAAATAAGCCCATAAAATTTAATAAAATGCTGGAGTGCAATACAAGTGAAGTGGAAATCTCTCAGAATTAAACTGACTTAAGTAGGCTTCTCATTTGTAGAGGAAGTAGATTATTTGTCATTGATTTTCAAATCATTGGTTACACATTTAAATAGGCATAATTAACAGATATCTTGGCTTTTTGAGTTATTAACACTTTATATCAAAAATTGCTCTCATAAAACATACTGAGATACTGAGATCCTAGTGTGTATGTTATGACATCTATATGTGTAAGTCTGAGAATCTTAGTGATTATGGACCAGTTAGTGCCATTGGTTAAAATTAAATGATTATGCTAATGAACTTGATCTCATGAATTGGAATCCTACAAAGTAGAATTCCTATTGAATTACATATAATATTTTCCATGGTTGACAATGGCATGCTTTAGCTTGGCTGACTATTTCTAAAATGTTTTATTGATTATGAAGGATAACATAAGAAAGTAGCAGCCATTTTCAGTCATATAAATACAAGTAATAAGCATAGTATCGAGCACATAGTAAGTGTTCTGTAAATAATAACAATTATTGTTGGTACCACTACACAACTGCAGTATTTTAAAGATAGCCAAAAGATCAGTTTCTACTAACAGTAAATAATACTAACTTCACAAATGAAGCTCACACACATTTATAACAGATGGCTACAATTTTTATAGCTATGACAAATATTTGTAGTTAAGTACATATGTCCTTTATTTCTACAAAAAAATTGACCTCTTCTTGATATCTGTAGGAGATTGTTCTGTTGGATAATGCTATCTAGAAGTGATACATTCTATGAGTAATTTTCTTAAGGTATTTAGAATAACACAGAGAAAAGAATAGAAGGTTTGCTATTTTTATATTTCCTAGATGACGTGCCCAGTATCTACCAAGATCTGATAGTATTCAGTACAAATTACACAACGTTCAATATGCATTTCTTCTGACAAAGTCATTTTGACTATAGTCATATCTATAATTTTTTAATGTTAAAATCTTACAAGGGAACTAAACCTCAATTAATTTACATCGTATTAGGCAATTAATCATAGTGTGTGACTATTGAGAAAAAGAGGTGCCTGAAGATTGTCTGGCAGGGCAGATAACATAACTCATATCATTCTTTCACTAGAGTGAAGGTAGAACAATGAGAGGAAGCTTTCAGGTCAACAGATTCATAGAAATCAAAAGCTGAAAGGGCCTTCCGAATAAGTATGTATTAGCTTATAACAGTGACTACAAAAGAGATATCATCCACATTTTAATGTGGCAATTATCAAAATAACCATAGCCTCCATAGCTGACCTTGAGGGACATCAAATTTTATTGTGATTCCATGTAAATTTTCATAAAACATAATTAATTTCATGTTTCAATGACCTCTTTTACATCATTTCTCAGTCTGTTTATCTAGTGGTATAACTTTCAAATTATCCTCTTTTCTAATTTTACTAAAGTTAAGAAATCTTAAGCAATTTTTGATATCCCTTATGGAAATCTACATTCCTTTTTTGGGGGGGAGATTTTTGTCTTAGATGAATCTTGGAAATACAAATTCACATTAAAATATATAAGTGGAAGGCACTGCGCTTAGGTAGAATAGCTTTCATAAAAGAAGAAACTTCTGAAATTTCCATATGAAAATGGTAAAAAGGTAACATTATATTAAGACATAAGAAAATGCCATAATAAAAGGAAATTAATTTTTTCAGGAGAATTCTTTTTAAATAGTATTTAAACCATATAATCTGAAATTGGTAGCAAAAGTGTACAACTGCCAACACTGTAAAGAGCAAATAATAGGTCCTAAACACATTTTATGGGATAGTGTGTGTCATTTTAGCAGGGGGTGCTTAATCCACATCAGTATGAAATGTTTCCTTGACAGCTGACAGAATTAATTAAAAGACAAATCTCAAAATAAAATGTTAAGGAGAAATTGAACCTATTATTTGGTTGACTATGTAGTCTCTAAGTAAATTTACCAGGAAAATGGAATGGCCCATTAACCCTAATGGAAAGGATAGCAAGATGTCTGTGGAGTGGTGAAATTTAATTCATCAGTACCACACACTAAAGGCAATTACTTAAAACAAGTAGTTGGATCACATGGTGCTTTAAATTACAGGAGTCAGACATTTTATTAACCAGGACATCCTAACCTTCTGCTTCTGTCTCCGTAAGCCAGATAAATGAAATCTATTCTAGGTAATGCCTGATGTAGTGTGTTTTGTAGTTAATTGATTACAGGAATACTTATAAAAGCAGTTTGTCGGTGTGCAATGCTAACTGGACATCAAATATGCTGACCTGATTGTACCCTAAAAGGTGAATATAAAAGCTAAATCCAAAGATAAACTTTCCTCTATTATGAGCTGTGTATTGGTAACTGACTTAATCACACTCTTGAACAATGATCCTGTTTCTGAACCTTAGTTTCTTCCATTGAACATACAAGTACTTTAAAGACAGCCAAAAGATCAGCTTCTACTAATAGTAAATAATACTATTAGTACTTTATAAAACATATGTACTCAAATGTATGGCTGAATATCTTGTACCTGCTGGCAAATAATGGGTTCCATTTATTTAATGTCAGATTGGATGAAAAGCATCTACTACTTAATAAGAAACTGGAAAAGCATCTACCACCAGATACAATTTTATTGTGGGTATTCACTGCTTTGGTAAAGTAAGAATACTGCACATATCAAAGGAGTTCCAAGTATACACAACAGCCAGAGTAAGAATGCACAAGGAAGTTCGGGTCATGTCAGTCCTATACTCAAACGCTCCATTCCTAAATGTAACATGGTATTCTAGCTTAGATCAGAATCAAGAAAAGAATACAAAGACATTAGTGGAAAAACTGGAAAATCCAAACGAAGTCTGTAGTTTTGCTACTAGTATTGTACCAATACCTATTTCTTAGTTTCAATAAATTCACTAAGGTTATATAAGATATTAACGTTAGAGGAGGCTGAGTGACATATATACAGAATCTGTATGGTTGTTCAGTAACTTTTCTGTGTATTTAAAATTATGTAAAAATAAAGCATTTATTTAAAACAAAACAAACACCATTTGCTTCCCACATCACACCTAATAAAGCCAAAGGCCTTACCATGTTCTACAAGGTCCTATATGTTCTCTGATCTCAACTCTTACTGCTCTCTCCCATGCTGACTGCTCTCTGGCCACACTGTTCTTTCTCCAACATACCAGGCATGATCGCAATCCAGGACCTGTGCATGTGTTTCTCTTCTCCTTAAAACATCTCCCTCCAGATATCCACAGGCTTACTCACATCCTTCCAGTCTTTACATAAAGACATCAGTGAGGCCACGCCTGGCCTTCAATGGTCTCACTGCTAGAAAGTAAAGTCTAAGACGGTAGGGAAATTAGTAGATTTTTCATTTTTTGCCTTATCTCTGGTACCTAGAAGAGCACTTGATATATAGTGGGCCCCTGATTAATACTTGTTGAATAAATGAATGCATAAATGAAAGAAGAAAGAGATCATGGAAGATAGATGCAGCCAATAGTGGCGGTTGAGTCCTAGGTCCTTAAAATACATTTATAATCATCTAATGTCATAAAATCATATTTTTTGAATGAAGCGTAATATGATTTGGCTGTGTTCCCACCCAAATCTCATCTTTAATTCCCACATGTTGTGAGAGGTAATTGAATCATGGGGGCAAGTCTTTCTTATGCTGTTCTTGTGATAGTGAATAAGTCTCATGAGATCTGATTATTTTATAAAGAGGCATTCCCCTAAACAAACTCTTTTATTTTTTGCCTGCCACCATCCACATAAGATGTGACTTGCTCTTCCTTACTTTCTACCATGATTGTGAGGCTTCCCCAGCCACACGGAACTGTAAGTACAATTAAACCTCTTTCCTTTGTAAGTTGCTCAGTCTCAGGTATGTCTTTATCAGTAGCATGAAAATGGACTAATACAGTAAATTGATACCAGTAGAGTGGGACACTGCTGTAAAGATACCCGAAAATGTGGAAGTGACTTTGGAGCTGGGTAATAGGCAGAGGTTGGAACAGTTTAGAGGGCTCAGAAGAAGACAGGAAAGTGTGGGAAAGTTTGAAACTTCCTAGAGACTTGTTGAATGGCTTTGCCCAAAATGATGACTGCAATATGGACAATAAAGTCTAGGCTGAGGTGGTTTCAGACGGAGATGAATAACTTGTTGGGAACTGGAGTAACGGTCGCTCTTGCTCTCTTTTAGCAAAGAGACTGGCAGCGTTTTGCCCCTGCCTTAGAGATTTGTGGTACTTTAAACTTGAGAGAGATGATTTAGGGTATCCGACAGAAGAAATTTCTAAGCAGCAAAGCATTCAAGATGTGACTTGGGTGCTACTAAAGGCATTCAGTTTTATAAGGGAAGCAGAACATTAAAGTTTGGAAAATTTGAGGCCTGACCATGTGATAGAAAATTCCATTTTCTGAGGCGAAATCCAAGCTGGCTGCAGAATCTTGCATAAGTAACAAGGAGCTGAATGTTAATCCCCCAGATAATGGGGAAAATGTCTTCAGGGTATGTCAGAGGTCTTCATGGCAACCCCTCCGATCACAGGCCCAGAGGTCTAAGAGGAAAAAGTAGTTTCAGGGGCTGGGCCCAGAGATCCAGCAGGCTAGGGACTTGGTGCCCTGCATCCCAGCTACTCCAGCCATGGCTGAAAGGGGCCAATGTAGGGCTCTGGCTGTGACTTCAGAGGGTGCAAGCCTCAAGCCTTGGCAGCTTCCACATCATGTTGAGCCTGTGAGTACACAGAAGTCAAGACATGGGGTTTGAGAACCTCCACCTAGATTTCAGAAGATGTTTGGAGATGCCTGGATGCCCAGGCAGTTTGCTGCAGGGGCAGGGCCCTCATGGAGAACTCTTGCTAGGGCAGTGTGGAAGGGAAATGTGGGATCGGAGCCCCCACACAGAATCCCTACTGGGACATAGCCTAATGGAGGTGTGAGAAGAGGGACACTGTCCCCCAGACCCCAGAATGGTAGATCCACTGACAGCTTGCATTGTACAGCTGGAAAAGCTGCAGACGCTCAACACCAGCCCATGAAAGAAGCTATGAGGGAGGTTGTACCCTGAAAAGCCACAAGAGCTGCCCAAGACCATGAGAACCCAGCTTTTGCATCAGCATTATCTGGATGTGAGACATGGGGTCAAAGGAGATCATTTTGGAGCTTTGAGATTTGACTGCCCTGCTGGATTTTGGACTTGCATGGGGCCTGTAGCCCCTTCGTTTTGGCCAACTTCCCCTATTTGGAGTGGCTGTACTTACTTAATGTCTGTATCCCCATTGTATCTAGGAAGTAACTAACTTGCTTTTGATTTTACAGGCTTGTAGATAGAAGGAACTTGTCTTGTCTCAGATGAGACTTTAGACTGTGGACTTTTGAATTAATGTTGAAAAGCATTAAGACTTTGGGGGACTGTTGAGAAGAAGGTATGATTGGTTTTGAAATGTGACGACATGAGATTTTGGAGGGGCCAAGGGCAGAATGATATGATTTGGCTGTGTCCCCACCCAAATCTCATCTTGAATTCCCAAATGTTGTGGGAGGGACCTGGTGGGAGGTAATTGAAGTATGGGGGCAAGTCTTCCCTGTACTTTTCTCATGATAGTGAATAAGTCTCACAAAAACTGATGGTTTTAGAAAGAGATATTTCCTTACACAAGCTCTTTCATTTTTTGCCTACCACCATCCACGTCAGCTGTGACTTGCTCCTCCTCACCTTCCATCATGAGTGTGAGGCTTCCTCAGCCACATGGAACTGTAAGTCCCAGTAAGCCTCTTTCTTTTGTAAGTTGCTCAGTCTTGGGTACGTCTTTATCAGCAGTATGAAAACCGACTGATATAAAGAGTATTTCTCTTTTCATTATTCCACCACTCAACAGGTTTCTGTAATGGTTTCTATTTATTATAATTGATAACAAAAATGAAAGCAGAGGGTATAAATTCATTTCTAGATCTTGGAGACAGTTGCTTGTAAAAGTAATTTATTTTTTGACCCTCTTACTAATTGATATGACAGTTACTTTACAAAGATGCTCTATTTCATTCCTTCCAGTATACTAGCAAGACACATTATCAACCTATTTTCTAAACTTTTACGTTATTTTCATACTTATAAATATTTCTTCCTTTTGTACCCTTATAACGACGTCTACTGTTACAATTGCTTCTGTTTGTAGTTACGTGACTCAACAAGTAGAGGATTCAGATTTCTAGCTCAGGCAAATATTTAAATGTATACTAAACAATGCAATCCAAGAAAAGTAAAAGAGCATGATGGATACTTCATTTACACCCCATCATCATTTCTACACATAAATTATATAGACCTGAGCATGCTGATATTTCTACTTTCTATATTTCTAAGGCTGTTTTTAAAACAAAAATTCTACTTTTAATATTTTTGCACATCAGACGGATTTTATCATGTGTTCATGTGTTCATGATAAAATCATAAATATTTTCCAGATTCCATGTAAGCAAACATTATGAGTTTGTTATAATGGATCAATTAGGGGAGGGGACACTATTGCCATACAGTCCTTCCACCTCCCCCCAAAAGGATTGACAAATAAATGTCCAAAAAATGTTTCAGCATTCCATGCTAGTATATTCTATAAAGAAAAAAGTATTTCTTTTACTTTATTATCATTACCTCAATGTGGTGTCACTTATCATACTTAGTTTGTGAAAGCTCACAGTTTGTGAAACTGATACACTCATGTGCACTGTCTCTACAAAGAGGTATTTTGGAAATCCTGTCCCCAAGGAAGACAATGGGACACTGAAGCTTAATTGCCTGTGAAGCCGTTGCTCCCAACCTCTAGTTTTTCCATTATTTTACTTTATCTCATGTTTTTCACATTTCCTCAGCAATCCGTCATGGAGATATCATTGCTATGTGTTCTCCACTCTCTAGGATGTGATTCATCCTGGCCAGGAAACTTGGAACACATTTAGAACTGCCAGCTGTTTTCTTATATTGTTCTACCCAGTCTTGGAGTTCCTTCTCTTCTTAACAATAATTTGTATGCTTTTTAGTGCCAGTATTATTCATGACAGAGAAGAAAAACCAGGGTGCTAATCAGAAAGATATTACAGAAGTAAAAAGAAGCGTATTTTAAAGACAAATAATATGCAAAAGTTCATGAAATCATGGAGCTGGAGACAATTTCCAGGATTTTGGTTTATGTGGTATATTAGAGTTACCGAGAGAAACAGGATCAATAGGATGGATGAATAGGTAAGTAGGGAGGTAGATGGATAGATGATAAAGAGATTTATTATAAAGAATTGGTCATGATTATGTAAGCATGAGAGGTTTCAAGATCTACAGTCAGCAAGCTAAAGACCCAGAAGACTACATGGTCTAGTTTCAGTACAAGTCTGAAGCTTGAGAATGAGAGGAGAGGCGATAGTATAGATTATAGTCCAAGTAAAAGTTCAAAGGGAAAAGAAGACTACTGTTCTAGCTCAAAGACAATCAGGTGGACAGGATGAATTCTCCCTTGCTCAGGTTTTTTGTTCTAAGTGGACCTTCAACAGATTGGATGAGGCCCTCCTACATTGGGAGGACAATCTGCTTTACTCAGTCTACCAATTGAAATGTTAATCTCATCCAGAAACACCCTCACAGTCATACTCAGAATAATGTTTAGCCAAACATGGGGGCACCCTGTGGCCCAGTGAAGGTGACATAAAATTAACCATCACAGGTTGGCCCAGTGACTTGTGACATTTTCACAAGCATGAAAAGAAGAAAGATTTGACTTCTAAACAGGCACAATGTGAGGTGGTCATGGAATATTGAGTTGGAAACCTAGATTGGAGCCCAGAAAAGATTTTGAGATTCTAGACTTAAATTTGGTGAGAGGTGAAGACACAGACATGGAAAAAACTGCTTAGGAAGAACACATAGATCCATTGACTCCATTATGTATTGAACATCTATTATATTCAGAATAAATAGGCACTAGAAATATAATAATTAACAAAATAAAGACAATTCTTACCATAAAGAAACTTAACTTCTAGGGAGGGAGAAAAAAATCAAACAACTGAGTAAACAAAGAAATTATACCATCAAAAGTATGGTAAGTACAAAACAGAAAAAATATCTAATCCATAAGAAGACATAACAAGAGAATCTGACTTAATCTTGAGTGATTGGGAAGACTTCCTTGGGTAAGTGACATTTACACAAAGACCTGAAGTTTGCATAGGCTAAGCAAAAGGAGGATGGCATTAGAGGAACTGAAATACAGCTTTATGTCTGCCACATTGCAATGAAGGGAAGAAATGTTAAGACATAAGACTATAGGGGTAGTTAGGGTCAGATCATCCAAGGTCTTCTAGGAAATTAGAAAGTTTAGTAGGTTGAATTATTGGTCACAATTCCTCACTCCCCTGTAGCAGTATTATGCATCCACCCCTTGTCATGGCTTCATTATAAGCACAGGGTACTAATTTCATCCTTCGATTTTGAATTTGACCATATGACTTTTTTGGGAGGTAAGATGCTAGTAGATATAAGCAAAAATTTAAAATGTGCATTTGGGTAGATTAAAACAGTTTTTCCTCTTTCCACAGGGAATACTTCTGTGACCAAATGTGTGGGAGTTTTCCCACCCCAACAGACACACCAAGTATCTTGGCCCATTTTCAGTTGCTTACAACAGAATACCTAGAACAGAGTAATTTATAAAGAAAAGGGATTTATTTTTTACAGTGATAGAGGCTGAGAAGTCCAGGGTCAAGGGGCCATATCTAGTGAGGGCCTTCTTGCTGTGGGGACTCTCTGCAGAGCCCTGAGGCAGCACAGAGCATCTGTGGTGAGGTGGTTAAACATGCTTGCTCAGAGCAAGCTTTTTCTTCTTCTATAGCCAACAAACCCATTCTTGTGATAACCCATTAGTCTATTAATCCACTGAAAGATTAATCTATTCACTTATTAATGGTTTAATTCACTATTGAGGGCAGAGCCTTCATGATCCAAACAACTCTTAAAGGCCCCCTCTCAATATTGCCACATTGGGAATTCAGTTTCACATAAGTTTTGGAGGAGACAAACATTCGAACCATAGCACCAAATAGTCAATTCTGCAGTTAACACTGTCTGAGTATCCTCTGATTTGAGTCAGTATTTATCTGGAGATAGCATCAGATCCCACAGGTTGAAGGCTCAGTTCTTAAGACTTTCCCCTCATGGCTTTTTAGATGCTGAACAAGAGCCCCAGATTGTTGTACCTGTGCTTCTGGCTGACCAGCTATACATCAAGCTTTCCACAACCTCCCCCATGGGTTTGATTAATTTGCCAGGGCAGATAATAGACCTCTGGGAAACACTAACTCATGTTTACCAGTTTATTACAAAGGATATTTTAAAGGTTACAAATAAAAAGCTAGGTTAAGAGGCACACGGGACAAGGTCTGGAAGGATCCCAAGACCAGAAGCATCTTTCCCCATGGAGTTGGAGTGTATCACCTTCCTGGCATATGAATGTCTAAGACCTCACGTGTTCAGCTGTCTACAAGCTCTCTCAAACCAGTCCTTTCAGCTTTTTATGGAAGTTTCATTACTTAAGCATAATCAATTAAATTACTGGCCACTAGTGATCAACTTAAGGTTTATTCCCTCTCCCCTCCCTAGAGACTGGATGTTGGAGCTGAGTAGCTGAGTAACTCCTCTAATCCTGCTGTGTGGTCTTTCCAGTGACCAGCCCCCATCCTGAAGCTACCCAGTAGGTGTCAGTCATCAGTCAACTTACTAGCATACAAAAACACACTTATCACTATGAAGATTTCAAAGATTTAAGGAGTTGTGTGTTAGAAAACTGGGGGCAAGGACAAAATATATATTTTACAATATCATTGCAGGCATGGTTGGGCTTACCCTCTTGCACTTTTGTCAGCACCATGAAAAGAGTACGCCCCAGCCAGGCTACTGGTCAAAGGAGGATGAGAGACTTATAGAGCAGACCTAGACCCAACTGCATTTGGAATGGAAACCAGTTTAATTCTGTCTAGATGACGTTACCTTTAGCCAACTTGCAGACATGAGGATAGAGTAATGCATTGTTGTTCTCTACCACTGAGCTTTGAGATAGTTCTTTTACACAGCACAAAAATGACTAATACAGAGGCCTTAAAGAAAAACAACGTTTAAAGTTTTCCTAAGGAAAAGGAACCAGAGGGGAGGAAAAGACTAAGAAGAAGAAATCAGAAAGGCAGAGGAAAAAGTATTGAGGAGATTGGGATCAGGGAAATTTTTAAGGCAGAAATGGTCAAATTCCACAGAGAGGCCACACTGGACACAAGGTTAAAATAAACTACTGGATTTGTAAATTATGTGCCCGATATTTTTGAGCTTTGCCAAAACAGCTTCAGTTAGTTGGTTGAAACAGAAATCATATTGCTGTGGGTTAAAGAAGAAGTATAAAGGGAGAAATTAGAGGCAGGATATGTAGACCATGCTTGAGTGTTTTAATTAGATGGAGGAAGGCAGGTGTCAGAATAACACAAAGACTGCTAGAGAAAAGTTAGACTTGAATTTGCCTCCTTTGCAGACAGAGGAGAACCAAGTCACTCAGCAAGAGTTCAGTAGGTCTCCACAAGCTGAAAGTGGAAGGATGACATATGAGGCCAAAAAGAGAGTTAACTCCATATGAGAAAGGATTATATACATTAAATGCTAATTTATCAATGAAAGTGTTATAAATTATCTCTTTGAATTAGTATTTTGTTTTATGTCACAAAAATATAACAAAGTGATTTAAGAGTCTCAGAAATGCTGTGTTAGGCTTAAGATCCTGGAGTGGTCATTTTTGTATGCACTTTTAAATGCTTGACACTTGACATATTTTTCTTTTCCCCAAGGTGAAGACTTGAAGAGGAGGAATAGCCAAATGAATTGCCTTTAGAATGAAGATATTTTGAACAGGTTTCTAGTTTTAAGAGAAGTTTTGGTGGAGAGAGAGTGCAAGAGTGACAAATCTATGAAACAGAGTTAGACCAAGAGGTTGAGAAAGAGGTAGAGCTACCTCTTCCTCTGATCCAGTAGGTAAGTAACCTTGAATGAAGATGAGGTTGAGGGGTAGAAACTAAAGACAGAAAGACTTCATTCCTGTTGAATGCTACTTTCTCTGAGAAGGTAAAGGTGGATTATCTGTAAGAGTGGAAGGACAGTGGACATACACCATTCCATAATTGCCCTCGTGTTCCAAAACCAGGGGTCACAAGTTTAAATCTCGCTGGGGCCTCCAAAATGTTGTACTGGAGCAAGCATAGAAAGTCAACACCAAGACAAATGTATGCCAAATTGCAGGGTCTTTATTGGTGGCCACAGAGGACTCACGTCTTTCCAAACTGTGGCCCTGAAAGGAGGGTGTCAAGACTTTTTATGTCTGTAAGCCACCTCGGGGGTAAGGGTGAGGGGCGGGGGTGGGGGTGAGGGGCTTCAGACATTCCAAGGGCCAGTGGACTTTGGACATTCCGTAAATCACCTTCTGGGTGGAGATGAGGGTGAGGGGCTTCGGACATTCCGATTGCTACTTAAGTGTTTCACAGAAGTCAAGATAAGCATTAGCTTACACATTGCCTGGGTAGGGTGGAAATTATAGACCTTAGTTACTTATTACAAGTCACAGAGGCCAAGATGGCGTGGGTTTGGACTGCTTGCCTGTCACATCAAGGTTACAGAGAGCAGTTTCAACAGAAAGCCAAGGTATGGTTGAGGTATGCAGTTTTATGGGGCTTTTACCATGTCACACATATACCCTTCTATAAGTGCCCTCTTGTTCCAAATATAATTTTAAGAGAAAAGTTTTCCCCGTAGCAACTTTTACATGTCTCAATTCATTTTCTATTTTAACTTTCATTATTATCCCTCCTAACTTAATCTAAAGTTCATAAATATAACATGAAGAATAAATTGATAAAAATTTGGAAGGCAACGTGGCAACCGGTATAAAAATGTTAAGCATGCATACGCTTTTTTTTTTCTATATAATATCTGCTCCTGAAAGCATACACTTTGATTCAGTATTCTACTTTTGGAATTTAGGAAAATTGGAAAATGATGTGCAAGTTTGGTAATTGAAGAATAGTTCATATTAGTAAAAAAAAAATGAATTAACCTAAATATACATCAATAAGGATTTTTCAAAGTAAACTGTAATATAAGCATACACACATTAAAATTCTATGCAAAAACAAAATTATGATGCAGATCTATGCTTATGTCTACAACGATGTGTTTATATTTGTGTGTGTGTATGTATGTATCCACATGTACAAATATGAATATGAATATACCAAAATGTTAATAGTACTTATCTATGGGGTGAAAGACCTGGAGTAGTTTTTCCTTTCCTTTTTTTATTTTTTGTATTGTTTGAATTTTTTATAATAAACATTTATTATAGCTGTTAGTTAAATGAGCCAAAGATGGTCTCTGTGTATAGGTCAGTTTGTTCATTTCTTCACTGTGGGCTGAGACCCATTAATTCAAAAGCCCACCAGCACCAACCTTAAACGTGACACATCCAATTGTTTCAAAAATACAGATTTTTAACTATTTAGAGCCTGCCTTCTTTGCATATTCTGTGAAACCTTACCTGGCAGCTGTTACCCATTGATAAGGTAGAACATTGTGGTTATAAAACCAAACTGCTATGGCCCTTTGGAGCTCTCTGACTCAGAGACCTCCGTCAGACTGCTGAGTGCCATCAATGATATAGAAAGCACTCTTTCTGATCTTGCTGTCACCCATGGGTTCCTTTGACCTCCTCCTCTCCTAGAGGATGGCTCCTCATCGGAAGCCTCTGGATGATCGTGTGCTGTGACAGACTTCCCCTCTTATGCAACTCAGTGGAAATGCTGCTCAATAAGGCATGTTGGGTGTTACTGCCTTTCACGGTCACATCTTTTACGTTGATCATCCCCCAAACCCCTTGAATACCATCTCCCAACCCCCCAGGCCTTTGTAATAGCACATAAAAATAACAAAGTGGTGTTTTTAAACCAGTTTTTTTTTTTTATAAGAATTTAAATGGGTCCCTATCCTGTGCCAAAGAAAATCTGGGCGGGATCAAGCTTCCAAGAAAAGGTACCTTGCAAAGCATGGACCCAGGGAGGGTTAAGCTTCCAGTCATAGGGTTTCAGTATTGACAACCAAGTTCAGACAGCAACTATCCTGCAAAATCTGAGCCGTAATCACAAAATCACATTGTCCTGGATTTTAATCTCAAATAGTCTTTGTTTTTAATATTACCCAAGTTCTATGGCTGGTATGTATGCAGGCAGCAGATAGTCTAAGTGTTATTTCAGATTAGTTTTCTACTTCTTTATCAATATAAGTTATCAGGGACCTGCCTCCCTCCTTCCTCTCCTATGATATTTGCTCCTTTTATCAAAGTTGGTTTTGTGGATTCACCTGAGTGTTCTCCCCCATTCCCAGTCAGATTTTAGACCAGCAATCTCATATGCTCCCCTCAAGGAATGCTCCCCTCCATTTGGAAGGGTTTCTCATCTCAGTATCTTCAACTGTGTTTCAGTATCCAAATACAGTTTGTTGATATCTTTCAAGTCTTTCCCCATTTACAGGGCAGAGAGCTTCTCCTGACTCTCCATCCATGCTCCTTAAACTAACCTTGCTGATTAGGTAAGGCATGGTTACTAAGTAAAAAACCATCATGGATTACTACTGGACTTTAAGCATACTACATTTATGTATCTATATGTATATTCCTATCTTCCAGACTGTGGTACAAATTTGCAAATTCAGCAGACTATTTTTAATTGAACATTCTAAGCTGCTATACAGCTACTATGTATTGAAACTTTATTTAACTTAAATAGATGAGATAGGTGGAATGAATGATTTTCATTTTATATTTGGGAACCTGACTCATCTTTGAGTAAGCAGGAGAGAAACTTGGCCACTGTTAGAGGGAAGGCAGTTACTTTCCTGAATGCCAATTCCATGTTCTTTGCATATTTTCCTTGATAATCTTTGTTTCCTTTCTCCTCAACTAGAAAGTGCTTAGCATTACTATTACTCATGTGAGACATTCTGTGATCTGACCTTCAATGGAAAATGAAAAATCATACTCCAAGGTCTATTTTTGTTCGCTTCCAAGCAAAGTATAGATAAAGAAGATCTAAAGAGGTGCTTGAAGGGAATTTTCAGTTAAGTGTCTACATTTCTCTCTCCTAGACTACTGCAAAAGTGATTGCTAGTTGAATGTGCCTTTGTAGCATGTCAGCATAAACCATTTTGATAGAAATATGTTTCCTTTTCACCTAAGATCCTCCTTTCCCCTAAACCTTTTGTTCCTGTCCCTGTCTCTAATTCTGTTTCTTCATTGGAAACGATTTACTCAGGATACAAAAGTCACTCTGCTTCTTTCCAAATGTCAGTCCTCAGAACTTTCTCACACACTCTCAGAACAATATCAGAAATAAAAAAGGGTCCCAAACCAGGCTCTAATTACAATCACTCTTGAGGGCACATCAGCCTCTCAATAACAATAAAGTTAAGTGTTCAAAGTACAACTCAAAGTACAGCATACCTCAGTGCCCCACATTTTTCAGGTACTAAATGGTCTCATCATTTTCTTCTTTTTTAAGAAAGAAATATGCTTCAAAGAACAAATTTACAGACTTCAGTTTTTACACTCGGTTCACTGTTATGTATAATTAACACATTCCTGTTCTCCTTTCTACTTAATTTAGAACAAGATTAAATTTCCATGCAGCTCACAAAAATATATTTAGATTATTAGAATGTAGTTAGAAAACTCGATCAGTAGGAATTTCATCCAGAAACATCTGGAATCCAGTTTATCAGAAACAAGTCTACGAAAACTTGTGAAGGAGACAGTTCAGCATGTTTCCCTCTGGTTTAGCATGTTGGCTCTTCTCTTCCTTGCCACCTCATCACCATCCTTGGCTCAGACAGCCTCCCGGAGATGAGAAGCTTCCTTTACAGGAAACTTATCTCCCACCACTAACACTGTAAAGTACCACTTCACCAACTAGGTGACTTGGTAAAGCATGTATGGTATTATACAGCTGCTCTTGCAGTGCCTTCCTGAACATAATGCCTTTCCCTTGCCTTATAGTCCCATTAATAATTTTCATGGGAGGAATTTTTGTTTAGGAGACAAGAATATCTTTTCCCCAGCTGATTATTAAATATTCCTCGGTATAAAAAAAGCTATGTGTTAATAACAATAATCATAATATTAATGAACAATAACAGTAACAGACATTCATAGGTGGCTTATTTTGTTCCAAAACAGTGTCCTAAGTGCTTTCCACACATTTTAACTTATATCATCATCATAAAACATCCTGTTGGTTGAGACCATCATTATCATCATTCTACAGATAACCCTTTGAAGAGGAGCAGAGATTGCCTTACCACTGACTAAGGAGTATCTTTCTCCTGTTTAGGATTCTGTAATGATGTGAAAAGCCTTTTTAAAAAGACAGTAAATAGGACATATTTGGAATATGCATTTTAGTACTGCTGGTGTCAATATGTGCCACAGTGAAACCTCTGCCAAGAAAGAATAAAAGGAGTCAGCTCAGAGTGGGTGGAAACCAGAACTAGACAGAGGCTCAGACAGACATTGTTTGGGGGGATGGGGAGATCTCATAGTAAAGGGAGACGACTCAGAAGGAATTTCATTGCCCAAAAGACGTATGAAGCCGTCGCCAAGAACAGAGACTCCCTAGGACAGTGAGAGCCAGCTTCCTAATTTCCTTGCTCTGTTACTGAAAAGTAATGAGTACAGGAAAGAGTTAAATCAATAAAGAAGGTATCAGCAAGTGAGAAATGCCCCCCAAAGACCAGATGAGGTGACAGAAGATTTGGGGACGGCCCCTCGAAATCGGACGAGTGTGGTGGTGTACACCTGTAATCCCGGCTACTCGAGACCCCGAGGCAGGAGAATCGCTTGAACCCGGGAGACAGAGATGACAACGGCAACACGACAAGAAGTCCTTGGCCTCTACCGCAGCATTTTCAGGCTTGCAAGGAAATGGCAGGCGACATCAGGGCAGATGGAAGACACCATCAGAGAAAAACAGTACATACTAAATGAAGCCAGAACGCTGTTCCGGAAAAGCAAAAATCTCATGGACACAGACCTAATTGAACAGTGTATAGATGAAAGCACAGCCAGGATTGAAGTCGGACTGCATTACAAGATTCCTTATCCAAGGCCAATTCATCTGCCTCCAATGGGCCTCATCCCACTCCGAGGCCGGGGACTTCAAAGCCAGAAGAAACTGAGGAAACTCTCCAAACCAGTATATCTCAGATCTCATGATGAAGTTTCCTAATCTAGAAGAAAGTTTATTTCTGTGAATGATGAGCCAACTAGTTCTTGGATGTAAACCAGATGGCAAAATACTTCTTTTTTTTTTTTTTTTTTAAATAAAAAGACAGGGTTTCAACATGTTGGTCAGGCTGGTCTTGAACTCCTGACCTCAGGTGATCCACCCGTCTTGGCCTCCAAAGTGCTTGGATTACAGGCGTGAGCCACCGTGCGCGGCCCAAAATACTTCTTGGTTAGGGGCAAAAATTCAAATGTCTTCTTAAAACTTCCACAATTGATTCTCACCTCATCATGTGCACTTAGGATATCCCTAGAATTTCTCACAGCCCTTCGAGGCTGTGGCCAAACGCTTCAGGGAGCAATACAGGACGTTCGCCACAGCCCTGGACACCACCAGGCATGAGCTCCCTGTGAGATCCATCCACCTGGAGGGAGACGGGCAGCAGCTCTTAGATGCCCAGCAGCGTGAATTGACAACCACTCAGCGTCTCCTGGGAGAACTTGATGTTGGCAAGTCAGAAGAAAATGTGCAGATGCTGGACTTACTGAGTGAACTCAAGGACGTGACAGTGAAAAAGGACCTCGAGTGCCGAAGGAGTTTCGCCCAGGTGCTGGAACTCTCCGCAGAGGCGAGCAAAGGGGCAGCCTTGGCAAACCAGGAAGTCTGGGAAGAGGGTCAGGGCCTGGCGCCTGCTAGCCAGTGGTATTTCAATCAAGACACCACCTGCGGAGAATCTTGGGGAGCACCCAAGAACACGCCCCTGTCTGAGGACGACACCCCTGGTGCCTCCTCAGCCCCTACTCAGGCCACGTTCATCAGCCCAAGGGAAGAGGTATCTTCAAGCAGCCAGGGAGAAGCCACATCCTCTGCCGCTCACTCAGGGAGGGACTTGGGGTGACTCGTGACATTCAGGACACTTGAGCACTTTATACACTACCCTAGCACTGGAGCCGTTTTTTAACGTGATAATCTTGTTTGACACTTAAAAAATAAACCCATTTTGCAGTTGAAAAAAAAAAAACGTTTTTTTTTGGTTTTTGTTTGTTTGTTTACCATGCAACAAAACCTTTATTAACATTTTGAACAGGTTCAGCTATTAGTGAAACTTGTAACTTCTAAACTTAAGTTGGGGCAAATGGCTATAGTGCAGAGCATTGCCATCACGGGGCACTGCTTCCTGAGTGGATGACATTATCCCTAGAGGTTATGGACTTCACATCCTCACTACAGTCACCTTTGGAAACAAGACTAAGGCCTGTGGGAAGAAGGCAGAAGGGTGCAAGAGCTTTTCATGGGAATGCGGTTCACCACACATGTGAGCTAATGCAAAGAAATTTTCCAGTCACGGGAAGTTACTGTGGGCTACTATAAAACTATGTACTACTCTCAAAAAAATAATAATAATAATAATAATAATTTCATTAGCCCAGACAGTTTAGAATGCCTCCTATTATGGGAACATTCTCTGATATCCACTAGAGAAAAAGCCTAGGGGTCAAAGTGGTACATAGCATAGATTTTTCATTGCTGCTTCAACATTCATTTACCCTTTCTTTATTAGTAAGAGAGCTCCAATTTTATTTAGGGTAGCAATGTGCCTAGCTAAAATAATGCATTTCCCAGCTTATCTTGAGATTAAAGTGCCCACTTCACTGAGCTATGAACAGTGAGAAGTAAACAAAAGCTATTAGGAGAAGATAGACAGCTGTCATGTGTCACTTTGCCCCTTCCTTTTCCCACACCATACCTCCCAGAATGCAGATATGATGCATGAGGCTCTAAAAGCCATGTTGGACCATTGCGATGATTCTGCAGACAGAAACCAAATAATAAGAATGGAATAGCAGAAATAAGAGATGGAGGATGCGTCCCTGATGACCATGGGGTCACCATATCTGCCCGAGTGCACATCTCCAAACTTATTTTACATGGAATAAAACATATCTTCATAAGTTTAAGCCAATGTTATCTCTGATATTTTGCTATATGCAGCTGAACATGATTCTTTTTGGATCCACAAAGTTAGCTGAAGGTTTTACGGGCAGCAGAACCTTTTAACACTTTACAAGGGAAGAAAGCTCAAAAGACTTCTCTACCAATAGATATCAAAGGTCCTGTGGAGAGAGGCCAAATAAAGAGGTACAAGCCAGGAATTTGCCAAGCCCTTGAACAAGACAATCAACCTCCTTGCTTCTCAGTCCTCTCATTCGCAAAGTAAGAAAGCTAAATGTGATTATTGAGGTTTCATTCCAGATAGAAAATTCTGCAATTTTGCAATTATGAGAGAACAAAGACACACCAGTGTTGCTGAAACCCTGCTGAAAGAGTATTAGACTAAATGTGCATTTTTCTGCTGGTAGGGAGGGGTAACTTAATCAGATTTGACTGAAACCCAGTCCAAGGCTGGTTGGCCACTTGGTACGGGGTTGCTACTATTTTCGGAGCAGCTTGTGATTGCCATAATCAGGGACTATTTGATTGGAACAAATAGAAGTTCATTTCAACAGACTTAAGCATTCCTTATCCTAGTGACACAGGATATCTTACTGAAGCAGGGAACATCAGGGCAGGAAGTCCGAACAGTGAAACTGAGAACTGGAAAGCCAAAAAGTCTCTCCCCCCAAGTCTGTGGTCAAAGTGGTACATCACCTTGGGCTCCTCCTCCTATTTCCCACCAGTGCCCAGCTTCTCTGCTGCAGGTCTTAAATGGCAGAAATATGAAAATGGCTTTCCCAGCTCTACATAATCTCTCTTTCAAGCTAGTACATAGGTTTTGCTGATTTAGACTCCATGTCATTCAAATTTATAATGGAATCTGATTGGTTCATCTTTAATTAGCAATGGCCCTGGGAGAGTACAAAGTCAGAGTACAGACAGGGTATGCAGGGCTTGGGGGCTGGCTCTCTAGGGAGGAGTATCACTGGGAAGGGAGAATTTGTATCTTCACAGTAACAGCAAGGAAGTTTTTTCAGCATTCCTCCTTAGGAGGGGATGCATGTCTTTCAAATCTAAGAGCTACATCCACAGGACTCTGCTAAGGTAGGGCAGGAGGAGTGTCCATGGATTATATCACGATATATCTAATTGTGCCTCCTAACTTGCCTGGAATGATACAATGTATCACTGTTTTGAGTTTCTAACACTTGCTACAGAAGTGTTATATGGCATGTGTATGGGCACTTGGAATGATTACAGTAAATTGAAATAAAATCTGTTACAAAATTTTTGTTGAGAATCTAATAGCCTAGCATCCCTTCAGATAATTAAAGTGCTGGAAACAGGAGAGAAAACTGCTAATTTAATCTTCCTTTTATGTATTTCTCTAGCTCCTGTTATAACCTTCCCTACTTTAAGCAGAACTTGTCTTTGTAATTCAGAACTTTTTAATTACCACCTTGACTAGTTCTGAACTCTAGTATTTGTAGATCATCTTGATAATATACTGAATGTTTCTATATTTTAATTGGATAGACTTCATTGCTTTATACTATATTTATAATTGTTATGGTATGAAAGCCATTTCACTAATAGATGTTTTTGCCTTTTTAAAACTGTAATAGTATGTGTAAACTTTTAGTATTTTTATTTATTTTAGGATTTACCTAAAAATAATAGTTTTCATGACATCTTCTATCCCACATTAATAATTATTTTACCCTCAAGAATATAAGAGATTTGGTTTGTTGTCAAAATTTTGTTTTCTCAAAATTCAGTTTCTCTTAGTCTTTAGTCTCTCAGGCATAAAATGATGAAATATAATACAGAAAGGGCTCACTAAAAAATAAAATCCAGATTTAAACTTACTAGCCATGGTAGCTTAGATGGGTCCCTTAATACTCTGAACTTCAATTTTCATTATGTAAAGTGGTCAAAATAGTATCTGAATCTACTCCACATAATTTTTAAGTTTGTTAAATGAAATAGGGTTATAAAAATAATTTATAAAATGTAAGAATGTGCAACATTATTAGATACTATCAACAAAAAGCTTACCTATTCTATGTCTCATAAGATGATAAATTGCTGTTGTCAGAATAAAAGTAGATGAAGCTTAAATAAATCAGGTCACCTGGGCTTACAATGGTGAACAACACAAGAGTATAGACACCTCTCTGTGTTAAATATGAGTGAAACATTATGATTAGGAGTAAATTGGTCTACTATTTCATCAAGACAGCACACCCATATAATATATCAGAAGGGCTTTTAGGGGAGACCCTCTATATTTAAAGTGATGTTTGCTAATCACTCATCAATTATTTTTTTATTATTTAAACTACCAGATGACTGATTCGACAAGAATCTTATAAATTAGTTTAAATGCATTCCTGATGTGTACTCAGTATCTCCAGCAGACTTCAAGAAGGCATTGCAGTGTGTTACATCCCTATTAGACATATCAAAATGAGACTTAGCTGAAGCTAATATCATCAAATCACTCAAGAGCTTAATTTTAGTTCAGTAATCAACTTCCATAAAATTGTCACTGGAGATGCTGAAGGGACAGCCCAAAAGAGTATAAAATTGGAGGTTTTTTCTCCTCATCTTTCTTAAAATGCACTAAAGCAAATCTAGTTAGACACATGAAAAATACCATGAGTATTACATACCTTATCTAATGAATTTCATATTCTGAAATCAGAAAGTATTCAGAGATGGTCAAGATCAGAAATTATGTAATATTTCACTTACTTTTCTTGAAATCTTTCAGTTTGTAGCTTGCTGGTGTTTAGCCCTGCCTCCTTATAATTTTTTTGTTTCAACTCTCATACTATTAAAAAGTGTCACTTTGGTAGTCCATTTAGTGCCATATTCTTTTCACATTTGTGTGTTTTTTTATTTCTGGAAAATTTTGCTGTTTAAAATGACCCCAAAGTATAGTGTTGAAGTGTTAACTAGTGTTCTGAAACACAGGAAAGCTGTCATGGCCTTTTGAAAAAAGTATGTGTTAGATAAGTTTTGTTCAGGCATGGGCTACAGAGCTGTTATCCGTAAGTTCAACGTTAACAAATCAACAACATATGTTAAAGTGTCTTTATATCATAACACACAGAAAACAAGTGTACATGGCTTATTTTTTTGGAGGATTTTATGCCTTTAAATAATGGGGAGAAGTTGGTCAACGTGTACAAAATTTCAGTTATACAAAATGAATTAAGCTCTAGAGATCTAATGTACAGCATGATGGCCATAATTAACAATACTATAATGTATACTTGAAACTTGCATAAAGGTAGATCTTAAGGGTTCTCACCTAAACAATAAAAGAAGGAAAACGGTAAGAAGGTTATGTATTGATTGACTGATGAAAATTTTGTGACCAAAGGGCTTACAGGAACCTAGCTTCATACTTACTCTAAGAGCAATTGTCCAGTATTTACTAAATCACTATTCAAAGAAACATTAGAGAACATAACTATCGCAAATAACAATCAGTATATACACATATTATATACACATATGTATGTATATAGTTTTAAATGTTACTATTCAGTTAAAAAAAAAAAGGCAATAATGAGCCAGGCTTATGGCTCACACCTGTAATCTCAGCACTTTGGGAGGCTGAGGCAGGTGAATCACCCGAAGTGAGGAGTTCAAAACCAGCCTGGCCAACATGGTGAAACCAAAATCAGCTGGGTTGGTGCCACGTGTCTGTAATCCCAGCTACTCAGCAGGCTGAGGCAAGAGAATCACTTGAACCTGGGAGGCGGAGGTTGCAGTGAGCTGAGATTGTGCCACTGCACTCCAGCCTGGGCGACAGAGTGGGACCCTGTCTCAAAAAAAAAAAAAGTCAATAATGTTATGGTCATCCCATCCCAACAAATTTCTGTCTTAAATATCACATCCCTGAAAAATTCAAAGTTTAAGAACTCACCTTCATTCATTCAAAAATTATATGTTGTTTATCTCTTATTCTCTAATACATTTTGCTGAGAGAATAATAGCGAAGAAGACAGTGACAGTACCTATCCTTTTGGAACACATATTTTATGGGGAGACACAATACCCATCCCCCAAAAAGACAAGCAAATATATGCATAAAATGACTTTACATGGAAATTTGTTACAAAAAGACCAAAGAAGAGACAAAGATCAAGAATGAGAATGGGGGAACATATTCTAGGCAGTTTTGGCAGACTAGGTCTCTGTAGGGAGGTGACTTTTAAGATTGACACCCAAAAGAACAGGAGGAATAAGTCACATGACATGTGGGGAGAATGTCCATTTAGAGGGGAGAGCTTAGACTGTGACCATGAGGTGGTGATGTGCTTGGTTCATTTAAAGGATTGAAAAGTGAGCAGTGTGACAAGATGGTGGGTTAGGGACAAAGTAGAAGTGGAGACATAAACAGGGGCCAGAGGATGCAGAAATTATGCTCTTTGTTCTAGTGTATAGATTTTATTTCACTACTGAGAAGCCACAGGATTTTAAGCAAAGTGTTGACATGATTCCATTTGAATTTTAACATCACTTTTGCCACTGGTGGAGAGTGGATTGAAGAGGAGAACTGAACTGAGGAGACCCAGGGAAAATTCTGTTCCAATAATGTGCGTGTATGAACATGATGATTTAACAAAGGTGGAGCAAAGAGGCCAAAGAAATCACTGGAATTAAAACCACAGGGATGCTGCTAAATTGGATGTAGGGTGAGGAAAAGTAAGTTTTCAAGGGTGGCCCTATATTTCTGCCTTGAGTAACTGAATTAATAGTGGATTATTTACTGAGATAGGGAAACCTTGGCAGGTACCTCCATAAGTTTCAGTTTTCTTATCTATAAAATGGAAAAAATAATGTCCATTTGACAAGGTTGTTCTGAGGATTAAGTAAGGTATTCCATGTAAAACACTTATAGTGTTGACATATTAGCTGTTACTATTAGATATGGTATAGAAAAGGTGCTGTCATGTTTCAGAAGCAATATTTCTCAAGTAGTTAAATATTTCCCTGGATCTGTTATTATAGGGAATGATGGTGAGCTTAAGGTGAATAGAATGCTATTTTACCAAGGGATATTGAAATCTTGACTTGATTCCATAATACTGCCTTCATATGAAGTTAACAAATTATAATAAATAGAAATAATATCTTGTTTACATCTGGAATTTTGGCCCCAAAACCCAATATAATGTAAGCTTCACCATGAGGATGGACTTTTTACTTTCCCAAGTAAGCCTAGACTATTATGCCTTCTAACTAAAGCAAACTCTCATTGCTGTAACTTGTGACACCTCTCCCTGAATGAGGTTTGTATCAAAGTTTGGGTTATCTGATTATTAGCCATAATGAATCTCTTTGAAAACTCCACCTGCTATATTGAAGCACAATTAGGGCTTTGGACTCCTCTTGGGGATATCAAAAGGGCTGGAGCAAGGTGGTACAGAACGGAATATTTTTTTCAGTCACCCTCAGAGGACAAGAGGTATACTTTAAGTTGACTTAGAAAATTCTTTTTCTCATAATTTGAGCTAAAATGGGTTTATTTTACTCCCTGACCAAATTAGCATACATCCTAAAATTATTAGGGAGTGATATGGATATACTAGTTAAATAGGCTGCAGTAAAAACCACCTCCCTTAGAGAATGTAAGGAAATTGAGGGCATGTGAGTTTGTCACCTTTAAGAAACCCCTAGCAATGGCAGAACAAGCCTGCAGGCTGCAGATGTACTCATTCTTCCAACAAGCATTTACTGAGCACTCGTTTATCAGGTCCTTCCCATGATAATCATTACTTTGAATCTTCATAATTTTCATCATAAAAATAATTAGACAATATTACTCCTTTTTGGTAAAGGTGAGTGTGTCTTTTTTTAAAATCAAGCAAGTTCGGTTTAATAAAATGCAGCTAAATCTATACAATTTTGAGAAAAGTATAACAGAACAAGTAATCCTTTTTCCCTTTCCTAAAAAATGATTTATCTAATCAAGCTAGCACAAAATTCTTATTTGCCACTCAGGTTAAAGCTGTTGAAAAACTTAACAATTAATTTTTATATTCATATTATAAAAATTAATAATTATTAATAATTATTAATTTTCTGCTGCCTGCTTCTGGTTAACATGTCACTTCCCCATAAGGAAGCCACTTTTTTTTTATTTGAGACAGAGTCTCACACTGTTACCCAGGCTGGAGTGCAGTAGCACGATCTTGGCTCATTGCAAACTCTGCCTCCTGGGTTCAAGCGATTCTCCTGCCTCAGCCTCCCGAGTAGCTGGGATTACAGTCACACACCACCACGCCTGGCTAATTTTTGTATTTTTAGTAGAAACAGAGTTTCACTATGTTGGCCAGGCTGGTCTCGAACTCCTGACCTTGTGATCTGCCTGCCTCTGCCTCCCCAAGCGCTGAGATTACAGGCATGAACCACTGCTCCTTGCCAGAAGCCACTTTTTTTTTTATTATTGCAATTGCACTTTATTTTATTTTTTATTCATCAGATTTTTTGAAATTGTGCCTGTTTTAAGACAGATTTCATAATAAAAATATATTTTTTAAAGCCTGTCATATTAAAGCCCACCCTAATGACACACACACATGCATGCACACACATATGTACATACACATGTTTAATCTTGGACTCTCATCTTGTTACTCCAGAATGGTAGCTAGTCACAGAAGAAACACGTTGAAAATAGAAAGGAAGTCTAGAGCTTTAGGCCTCTCCTATATAGCTAGCTGATTTCAGCTGCTTCTGGCTGTACAATGTAAGTTAATTCAATCAATGCTCACAATACAAATTAGTCATCAGAAAGAACCAGAGACTGATTATGTATGAATAAGAGCAGAGAAAATAATGTACCTGGACATACACTACAGATCTAGGAAATTTCTATTCTAAGAACCAATTATTACAAAGTCAATGAGTCCCCTACTATTTTAATGAGTTTAGTTGATATTCATCAGAACTTAAAATACACAGTAATAGTAATGATTAATTGTTACAGTTACTGAGGCATGAGTGTATAATAAACCAGAACTCACTTTAGATGCCATCTGTGATAGTGCAAACTTCAGTAGAACATTCAGTACAATATAGATTATTTTAGACTCATTGAGATTACAGACATATTAATCATAGCAAACTAATTTGTCCCAAGTGACTGAAAGATAATCAACATTATTTAAGAATATAGAGAATACACTATATTATACATGTATATATCAATGTAAAGTATGAATCTAAGAATCTGAATATAATAAAACATAACTAACATTTCAAGAAAAATAATTGAATCTTCTATTGCCTAGAACATTCTAATTGTTTCAAGGTTATTCTTTCAAACATCAATTATATATACACTGTACAGCAGCAAAGGTGTACACTAGTTTTGTGAATACCAGATAAATGGTTTTGTTTTGTTTTGTTTTTTGCATTCTGGGACAACTCAATCCCACAACCTAGACCTTGAACACTCTTCTGTTAGCCCTATGGTTACTGCACTGGTATTTCTGATCTCCCTGAAATTTTACAAGTTCATTTACCAGCTGTCTCAGAGTTCTAGAACAGCTTTCTCCTCATGGTGAACAGCTTATATCTAGTATTTTTACCCACGCAGAAAAAGGACAAAACAAAAACATTACAAGTTACATTAAAATGTAATCACTACACTGTAAAATAACCAGGAATACAATTTCCACCCAATTAGGTAGCACAGAATACATTCTAATGACTGCATTTATAGAAGATACCAGCAATACTTAGTAAACAAACTGCATGCTAATTCACCAGGTGACTGGGAACACCAGGGTAATAACATGTCTAAGTGCACTGAATAGGAAAACAAACAAAAAACAAAAGTGGGCAGCAAACAAAGCCTGTATTCTCTGTAATGAACCTTATAATTACCAAAAAGGCTAATGTTAATAGAGACTGAACAGTATGCTATCTAAAATCTTTATGGAGTGAAATCTAGTTAAGTTTTGTTAAGACAATAATGCTATGTAAATCAAGTAGAAATAAAAAAGAATACCATTTTCTACCTCCTGGGAGGAAAATACAGAATGTGCTGACAGTGGGCAAAGAGGCGGTTTAATTGCAACAAACAGTAATGGAGTCAACCATCCAGCATTCTGGTTGTTTATACCAGTTCCATCTAGTCTAATTAAAGGAGTAATGATAATTTAAAAATGTATTTTGACATGGTCCCTCTATCTTCACTGCTGTAATAAAATGTTATGGTATTCATTTAAAAAGGCAAACCTGAAGCATATACTTTCATATTGAGGGACATTTTCTTGTCAAAGTGTTCTCATGTAATAGCTTCATCTCATAAAATAATTAAACAAAAATGAGTATCAGGCAAGGTAGTCAGCTGGCCACACAGGTGCTTATATCAGCATTTGTGAACAAATAATGATGTCAGCAGCATGCCTGACAATGTGGCCTTCCCTGAACTGGACCCCTCTCAGAGTTAGTGAGCTACATACAGGTGGAGTGTGCCATAATGAGCTTCTTAGATATACAGTTAGGTATGTTTATCACTAGATCAGCAATCTGCTGGTTTAACTGGATGTTACTTCTGTGTATATTACATTTGGAATATTAGATACCTTCACATAGTAAATAAGTACATTAGAATAGCCAAGATGCACTTACTCTGTCTTCCACCAAAGATGAAATATGAAAGGGAAAAAAGCACTGTGGATGATTCACAGCTACCCCTGCTACAAAAATCTGAAAAAAGCAACCTAAAATTTAAAATCTAGTTTCCCTTCCCTCCATCTCCTCTCTTAAAGAAGAATGCTTCTCACTAAGAGAGTAGGAGGCTAGACTGGTTGTCATTATAAAGAGATCAAGAAGAGGGTCATGGGACTGGAGAGAAATACTCCTGGGGGTTGGGGTTTTCACCTGTACAGAGCTCTCAGGCTCCTCCTGTGTGCCAGAAAATTGAGGAATGGAGTGATCTAGGATGAAAAATGCTAGTATAGGTTTTGGCTTGGCTCTTTCTTAATTGCCAGTAATAAATGGGATGCTTTTAAAATTACCTGTTGAACTGAGCCTCTTCAAACACAACTCAGCCTAGAACTCAGAGGTCTTAAGGATTCATTTGGGTTATCTATGTCATGGCTCCATTATCTGAGGCCATGATCTATAGAACTAATTTTAAAAATAAAAAAAGGCTATATGCCTTCTGAAGTAAAGTCAAGTAGATAAGATGGCAACTTTTGAAAAAAGTCATTGACATTACCATACAAACAATAGAAGGAAAAAGCTTCAAAAGTTATTCTAGCTCTTAAATAATGATTCGATGACATAATTGAGTGAAAAATAAGTGGGATTTTAATTTTTTCTTATTATAGTGGTAATATTCTTAAGAACATAATTAAGACGCATATAATGATTTGGTTTAAGTTCCCCAAAGCTACATTTAATGGCAAATATGCAAAGGCATCTTCCAGATTAAGAGAACTGTGTGTTCCTATTTATTTTTACCATTGTTTAGGAATGGCCATGAGTGGTATCTTTTTGCTAATGTTTTGAATTTTAAATTCATTTAGAAAGTGAATTCAAAGATACTTTGGAAACACAGAGATATCTTAAACATTTTATGCTTTCTCAAGGGAACGATGGCAATCAATTTTTTCACTCTCCTGTGGCACTGATCATGAGTTGCAATTTCCTCTTATCAGATTTTATATTCATATGAAGATTCAAAGGAAATTCCTTAGATATTTTAGATATGGCTGAATATCTCTCATTTTTTAATCTTCTCAAGGAGACCATGACAATTCATTTATCTCACAAAATGAATCATCTGAATGAATCTGTCACTGTTAAAGTACCATCTCCTTTTAACAAAAAAGAAGTACCTACTTATGTTAAAAAGCATCACTATTTAGCTAGGAGTTACTTGTACTAAAATATGTTTACATATTTGGATAGAAGTGGAGAAAGAAAGACGTAAAGCCTTCTGACACCCATTGGCCAGAGTTGGGCCAAACTTCGCAAGTTAAGGATACAGTGTACCTCAAGGAGGCTCTCACTTCAGATTTCAGCTGCAAATTAAGAGAATCCCAGGCTATTCTCATCTCATTTCTGACCAGCTGGTTCAAATTTGGGGGTTCTCATTGCCCTCTCAGTTTTGATAATTTACTAGAATGATCTATGGACCTCAGGGTAGTGCTACGCTTCTTACAGTTTTATTATAGCAAAAGGATACAAATCAGTCACAGCCAAAGGGAGAGAAGCATCGAGTGTAGTGGGAAGGTTCCATACATGAAGTTCATATTGTTTTCTCCACACGAGAGGTCCTGTTATCCTCCTGCCACAGGAATGTGCACCCATACCCAGAGTATGGCCAACCAGGGAAACTCACCTGAACTTTGGTATCCGGGTTTTCATTGAGGTTTCATTATGTACGTATGACTGATTGGATCATTGACTTTGAGGTTGAACTCAATCTCTAGCTTCCTTCTCCTCCCTGGAGACCAGACTGATATCATGTGGCTGAATGTTCTAACTCTGTAATCACATAACTGGTCTTTCTGGCACAGCCAGCCCCCATCCTGAACATCTTGTTAACATAAACTATCAAAGGTCTCACACTGAGTAACAAAGAAATGTTGATTATTCAGGAAATCCCACAGGTTTAGAGGTTACCTCTCGGGAATGAGGGACAAAGACCAGGCAAATTCCCTATTACACAAAGCCTGTGAGATCTCATGTCTTACTAAATTATTTTATAATAAATTTTAAACATTTTGGCGACGTAGTAATGTAGTATTAAATCAAACCTACAATTGGTCTTCATCTATTGGCTTGAACTCAAATTAGGCAAGAAACAAGTTTCCAGAAATAAGTACAAATCTTTCTGTTAAAATCTCACTATAAAATTATGACTTCCTAGGAATTTTATTTCAAATAATGATGAACATATTATATATTTACTAAGAAAATATCTATATCACCAACTAGATGGTACCTCACAGTAATTGTAAGAACCAAGTTTTAAAGGTAGCTCTAGATATAGATTTCAAATCTGTACATAGATCCCAGATCTATCATTCATTTCCAAAGTAAACATTTTTGCATGATCAGATAAAATAGTGTAATTTTTAAATATATTTAGTAAATGAATTCTATTATAATTGGTATTTATACATGTGAGTGAAATCTACCCCTCACCCTTTTTAGTAGATCTACATAGTGGTTTATTCATTTTATTGGTATTAGACATCAAAAGGAAGGATTTTATTTAAGATAATGTTTCTATTCATTTATTCAATGTATTTTTTGAACACCTATCACATGCCAGGTACTGGGGATGTTGTTACTACAAGGTACAAAGAACTTATATTTTAGTGAGAAAAGATAGGTAATTAGCAAGAGTTTTTAAAACTATAATTTTTAAACGATAAATACATGAAAAAACAATCTAAGAAAATGAAGTTCAAAAGTTGTAAATACCAATAGGATTCCCAAGGAAACTGCAATTTGAGAGTGGTGAAAGGGAGAAACATGGAGTTATCTGGTAGAAAAATATTCCAGGCAGAGGAAATAGCAAGTGAATGGCCCTGGGGCAGGAGCCTCCCTGGTGTGTTCAACAAGCAGCTAACAAGGTCAGTGTTGCCCAAGTG
Source organism: Cebus imitator (assembly GCF_001604975.1). Classification (NCBI taxonomy): domain Eukaryota; kingdom Metazoa; phylum Chordata; class Mammalia; order Primates; family Cebidae; genus Cebus; species Cebus imitator. Next base: position 5,212,528 of record NW_016107384.1, read on the forward strand.
AAGTAATTTGAAAGGGGGAAGAAGTAGGAAATGGGGTCAGATAAGTAACATAAGTTATGAGGGTGTGCAAATGATATGGTACCTAATAGGTCATTGTAAGTTTGGTTGGTTCATACTTTGGGAAACTATTAAAGATTTTGGGCAAAGGAGTGACATATATTTTAAAAAGAGTCTGGTTGCCATGTTCAGAACAAACTGAAAGGGAGAAAGAAAAGAACTAGGAAGACTATTTAAGATGCTGTTAAAACAAGCTGGATGAGAAACGAGAGTGGTTTGGATTGTGGTGGTCGTGGGGGTTGGGAGATAAAAAGTGGTTATTTTCCAGATATGTTTTGAAGGTAGACTCAACAGGATTGAAAAAGAATCATCAAGGATGATACCAAGATATTCAGACTGAGGAAGAGGAAGGATAGAGTTGCCATTAACTGAGATGGAAAGACTGTGAGAGAAGCTGACTTTGGGGGAAGGGAGAGAAGGAGGAAGGAAAAGCAGCCCAAATGGTAATCTCGACTTGCCTAATTCCAAACCCTGTGTTCTTTACCACAACAAGTCAGCACACTATCTTTAGTTTATGGAACACCTATACTGCTGCAAGGACTATGCTTTATATAATTTGCCTTATTAAATTCTTTTAAGAAGCCTATGATGATGAACAAACAATAAGGTAAACACATTATACTCATTATGTGTCCTAAGCTGTTCTCTCTCTCTCTCTCTCTCTCTCACACACACACACACACACATACACACACAAACACGCACTCTCATATAATCTTCACAGGACTCATAGGTACTATTATTATCCATAGTTTACTAATGGGAAAAGAGAGGTGGAGTAACATGCCATTGGTTACACACTGAGTAAATGGGCAGAGAAGAGACTTGAACCTAGGTGAGATAGCTCCTGCATCTGTTATGTTGTCATCTGAGAGAGATGTAGGGAGGAGAAGACTAAGGATCAGAGGGCTTATCACCTCCTGGGGATTACATGGTAAGAACAGGTATTTTAACTTTGTTCTTACTGCAGCCCTTTGACCAATGGATTATAGAGAATAGCACTTTTCAATTTCAATTTTTTTTTTTTTTGTGGAGCCCGATACTTTATTCATTTCTTGGGTGATCTGAAACAGCCATCTCCCTTCCTCCCTCCCCCACCAAGGTACTTTCAGCTGCATACTGATTCCAAAGTGACATGAGAACCAGTGATAAGTCTGAACTGTCCTGCCTCTTAAATGCCATATCATTGGCCACAGTTGGCAAATACAAAATATCAAGCCCTCTACTGAGGAAAAGTGAGGTCCCATCATTTCCTGTCCTGCAGGAAAATTTCAGGTGGGAAGGGGGACAGAGAATAATAGAGTTGGGTATAGTGGTCTATTTTTGAGAACTCTGCTGTGGACACTAAAATAATCTAAGAGAGACAGAGTGTGTGTGTTTAATTTTACTGTATTAGTCTTCTAGGGCTTCTATAACAGAGTACCAAAGACTAGGTAACTTAAACCACAAAAAATTATTTTATCACAGTTCTATGGCTAGAAATCCAAGATCAAAGTGTTAGCAGGGTTGCCTTATCCTGAGGCTTCTCTCCTTAGCCTGTAGATGGCCATTTTCTCCCTATATCTTCACAAGATCTTCCTTCTGTCCCTTTGTCTGAATCTCTTCTTCTTATAATGGTACCAGTCGTTTTGGGTTAGGGTCTATTTTAATGACATCATTTTACTTAATTACTTTTATAAAACCGTGTCTCTAAATGCAGTCACATTTTGAAGTACTGGGGTAAAACTTCAACACATGAATGATGGGAGACACAACTTAGCTCATAATAGTTACCTAGCATTGTTATTTAAAATCTCCTTTCTACGTTAAAATTCATATGGAAACAAAAGAGAACTAGTATAACCAAGACAATCCTATGCTAAAACAACAAAGCTGGAGGCATCACACTACCTGACTTTAAACCATACTACAAGGCTACAGTAACCAAAACAGTATGGTACTGGTACAAAAACAGACACATAGACCAATGGAACAAAACAGAGATCTCAAAAATAAGACTACACATCTACAAACATCTGCTTTTCAACAAAGTTGACAAAAACAAGCAATGGGGAAATAATTCCCTGTTTAATAAATGGTGCTGGAAAAACTGGCTAGTCATATTCAGAATATTGAATCTGGATCCCTTTCTTACATCTTTTACAAAAATGAACTCAAGATGGATTAAAGACTTAAATGTAAAACCAAAAATTATAAAAACCCTAGAAGAAAATCTAGGCAATACCATTCAGGATATAGACATGGTTAAAGATTTCATGACAAAAACATCAAAAGCAATTGCAACAAAAGTAGAAATTGACAAATGGGCTCTAATTAAACTAAAGAGCTTCTGCACAGCAAAAGAAACTATCATCAGAGTGAACAGACAACCTAGAGAATGGGAAAAAATTTTGCAATGTATCCATCTGAAAAAAAATCTAATATCCAGAATCTACAAGGTACTTAAACAAATTTGTAAAAAGAAAAACAAACAACTCCATTAAAATGTGGTCAAAGACATGAACAGACACTTCTTAAAAGAAGACACTTATGCAATCAATATACATATGAAAAAAAGCTCAACATCACCGATCTTTAGAAAAATGCAAATTAAAACCACAATGAGACACCATCTCATGACAGTCAAAATGGTGATTTTTAAAAATTCAAGAAACAACAGATGCTGGTGAGGCTGTGGAGAAATAAGAATGCTTTTACACTATTGGCAGTAATGTAAATTAGTTCATTGTGTAAGACAGTGTGGTGGTTCCTCAGGGATCTAGAATCAAAAATGCCATTTTACCCAGCAACTCCATTATTGGGTATATATCCAAAGAAATGTAAATTATTCCATTATAAAGATACATGCACACGTATGTTGTTTGTAGCACTATTCAAAATAGCAAAGACATGGAATCAAACCAAATGCCCATCAATGATAGAGCAGGTAATGTGGTGCATATACACTAGGGAATACCAAAGGAATGAGATTGTGTTCTTCGCAGGGACATGGGTAGAGCTGGAAGTCATTGTCCTCAGAAAACTAACACAGGAACAGAAAACCAAACATTTCATGTCCTCACTTACAAATGGAGCTGAACAATGAGAACACATGGACACAGGGAGGGGAACAATACACACTGGGGCCTGTGAGAGAACAGGAGGAGATAGGGCATCAGGATAAATAGCTAATGCATGTGTGGCTTAATATCTAGGTGATGGGTTGATAGGTGCAGCCAGCCACCATGGCACACATTTACCTGTGTAACAAACCTGTACATCCTGTGCATCCTGGAACTTTAAATTAAAAATATATATATAAACAAATAAAATCTCCTTTCTGTAAATGTTGGAAAACCTCATTCCCAGTGAACATCAAGGTAGATTCTAAGCTTACATATGATGACAATTGGCTCTCTTTTACTCTGATAACTTGAATTCCTCCACTTACACTCTGTGTCTCAGACACAAGAAGAGAAAAAGCAGGAAGCAACAGTCCCTGGTTTACTCTTGGATACTGCAATGGGTGTGAGGGTGGGAAAAGTTTAGTCAGAAAATAGTTAATTCGTTCAGTCAGCTAGTCAGGAAAACTTCCATCAACCACCCTCTATAACATGATGAAAGAGGGGAAAAAATGCTTTTAAAATCATAGAGGTAGCTCCTTTTATATTTTTGAAGTGAAGACTAATTTGATAGACATCTATCAATGTTGAGCTTTTATGTCTTTAGGTTGGTTTTATACATTTTTGAAGTTGAATACCTCAATTTTGTCTATAAAATATATTGAGAATTATTCAGAATGCCTATTGATGGAAAGATACCAGAGATTTTTATTAAATATCTATACGTTAATGTATTCCCCTGAGATTGTATTTTATCTTGTAAAATACAAAGTTGGTTAAATCCCCACAAAAATAATCTAGAGTTTTTTTTTCCATAAATGAAATGAGTATACTTTTAGCTAAGGGGAAAACAGACATTGTATAATTTCCAGGAATTCTATAGAAAGAGTAGACTCACAATAGTTCACTGAAACAACAATGTGAAAGAGACATGCAAATTGCACTCAAATCCTTTCACGCTAAATAGTAACTGGTGACCATAACCCTGGAGATGGAGATACTGGGCCAATCTGAATGGTGAAAGGGCTATGAATATGTAAGCAGATGTGTCTAACACACAGCTGAAGGAAGCACAATAGGAGAATGGCATCATAAAATTGTAAGGTTCTTAAATTCCATTCTGAATAGGAGACATTAGGTGAAGACACCTTGTGATCCACAGGATTCCAGTATCTAATTCTGTATTTGCAACCAAAGTTTATAATGGGTTATACATGTTTTCTGATCTAGTCCTGGGAAACCCGCTTCCTCAAGACGTTTAGAAGGCCTTGAACATTGGGTCTCTTCTAACCCTCACCTTATATTACACAAACCTCAAGGAAATACAGATTAGTTTAGAATAAGAACCAAGATTAAGGTCATCTGAGAAGAGCTCAACCTTCTGGAGCTTTTGGTAGTAGAATTAAATGCTTCGGTTTTAACTATAATAGGTAAATTTTCAGTTCTAGAATTTATTAAATTGTCTACACCAAAATAAGAAAATCACAATAGCTACTTATATTTTCATAACACTTTATGGCTTATGAAGCTTTTTTACATTCATTATTTCATTTAATCAAATTTTTACAACGTAGAGGGAAAAGCCCAAGATTCAAGTTTGTTTACATGTGCGAGCCTTGTTTCCTCACCCATGCTAGGGAAAACCACAGGAACTCTACTTATCTCAAAGGTCAGTTGTCAATGTCAAAGAATAAAGTGTTATATAAAAACAATTTTAATTCCATTGTTAGATGTTATTTTATAACAGATTCTATTAAATTTACAACCTCTGAATTAATTATCTAACACTTTTTGTTGGTGATTGATGCTAACAGCGGCTTCTTTGCTCTTACATTGGAACTGTCAAAGCCTTTAAAAACAATGACTTAATTATTTTATTACATTGACAGAATGTAATTCCTATAGTCATTTTATTGAGGAAGACTGAGAATTTAATTTACTTAATGATTGTCTTGGAATATATCTATCCATTAGTGGTGGAAAAATATGAAACATTGCCAGCAGACAAAGGCAGCTATTTCTTCTTTCTAGAGATGTGAAAATAACAATACCATTTACTAATTCCCTATTGAGTACCAAACACTGTGCTAGGTGTTTTGTATATTTCATCTTTTGATCCTTACACAATGGCTTGTATGTTACTGTTCATTACAATTTAGCAGAGATTTATTCAATTAGTATATGATGAAGCTGGGATTTGAGCCCACAGATGTTCAACTTTAAAGACACTTGCTCTTTCTAATCAAGATTTTATCACATAAACATTAACATGCTCAATTTTCAGGTGTTCTCGTATCTGAATGAATGGAGGCCTGGTAGGACTAAATGAAATATATATATCTAGGCATGTTAGAATACCTGTTACAAAGCAGTGTTAGAATGGACACCTCTGCGTGGGCTACAACTATATTTGGCTTTCTCTCAGCTTCTTTATTCAGTCCTTCCCCTCTCATGTGCTTCCTAAGAGCTCTCTCATACTAATATAATAAGAAGAGGACTAAAGAGATTATTCATCAAAATGCTTCTTAGGGAAACCACCATTTGTGATAGGAAGAAATACTTTTGAGAAATTACTAGAAGATAAAGCTCCAAGGTGGGAAATTGTCGCAAACATGGTTTACTAATATCCCATGCATAAGTCAAGGAGAGGAAATGTTGGTGTACATGTAAGGTAGAAAAGTAAGAAAAACGGAAACACAGGAAAGAGAAATAGGGAGCTAACAAGCCTGGGTTCTAAGCAAAGAAAAGCCGAAGAATGAAGTCCCTGAAGCAGGGAAGCTAAAGGAGTGCTGAAAAAAAACAAAAAAGTCTATTAAGTGTTGTCTAATTCGTTGGTTGACAGGTAATTGTGAACAGCCTCTTCTGCTTCCCTAGAAAATCTTCAGGAACATTTGCTATAAAATTCAGTAAGTTTTGGGAGAGGCTAAGGTCATGTGGAGGAGTCTAGAGTGTTGCATTCTGAGTTTGGGTCAACATAGGGTGAAACAGATGGCATATGCAGATGGAAAACATGGAGGATGAGGGACAGCCAATTTCCACATTACCTGACATCCATAGTACTCACTAATAAGAAATGAAGTACTAAAATATGCTACAACATTGGTGATTCTTAAAAATATTAGGCTAAGTGAAAGAAGCCAGTCACAAAAGACCACATATTGTATGATTATATTTATATATATAAATGTCCACAAAACCCCAATCTATAAAGACGGAAACTACATTAATGGTTTCCTGGGGCTGGAGTGAGAACAGGAAATGATTGCAAATGGTCATCATGGATCTTTTTGGAGTAATATAAATGTTTTTAAATTGGACTTTGGCAATGGTCACATGACTCTGTAAACTTACACAATCATTGGATATTCACTTAAAAATTGGTGAATTGTACAGTGTGCAAATTATGCCTCAAGAAATTTTTTTTTTTTTAAAAAAGGTGCTGCACAGCAGTTGTGTTTGCAATGCTACCACTCAGGGAACTAAGAGCAGAGTGCCTCTCGAAGCATACCCAAGAAACTGGCAGCAGAGGTTGCCTCTTAAGAGGGAAATGGGCACAAAAGTCGAGAAGAAGAGGAGAGTTCCTCTGAATGTATAATGTTTGGTGGTCTTTGAATTTTACACCATGTGCCATGTAATCACTATTCAAAATTAACATTAAACCTTTTTCATCTTTTAGTTACTAGGAGATACTTGGCTGCTGTTCACAATGAGGAGGTCATTAATGGTAATGGGATCAGGAGAAAGGAAGGTCTAAGGGGAAAATGCTGCATTACCTATTTTCAGAAATGATTGTTTTGATCTATTATTCAGAATAATATTGATTTGAGCAGCAATACCCTATAGCCAAGAGACGAAGGGAACAGTGTGCAGAGCCTAAGATAAAGAAAACTATACATGTTGTTGTAGTGGGAATGCTGAAAGCTGACAGTGGAAAGTCTGAGGCCTTTATGTTTTTGATGCCAGAGTAATCATTCAGAAGCCTTTTGAAGAGTAATGTATTGACTACACTGTGTTACATTTCAGTCATTTTGCTATCATCCTTTCTTCAGTAGATGCCATAAATGTAGCAATTCAAGAGCAAACTGTTGGAAAACATGCTCAACTCATCTTCCTCAGCTTGTTATTTCTTCAAATTATCTAATTTGCTGTGCTTTTTGGATTTCTTTTTGCTATAGATGGTTTTCCATACAACTGAAATTGCTAAATAATTGTCAAGCTTCTGCTCCACTTAGAAAATATTCACCAGTTATAACAGGTTAAATACCAGTACTCCTAATTCCCTAGTAATATATGTCTTTGGAATCTTGAAGATTTTCAATTCTTTAATTCATAGTTCAATTCTTCTGTCTGATGTTAATGCAGTCATCTTCCAAGCAAATGAATGTATTTGAGCATTCCCTTAAAACAGTGATAATAAAATTTCAAAGTACTTGATAAGAGAATGCATACTATAAATCACTGATATTTAGAAATCTCTGAGACTATGTCCCTTAGAAATGGATATGTATTGGTTAACATGACTATCTTCTTTCTATTATTGAGAATATGTGAATCAAAGCACGATGCTAAGATTTCCTTTCTTTGTTATTAATACCTGTTTAAACTAATGTTCAATTATGATGAACTCTCCTCACTGGCCTGGAGGAGTATCATATTATAATCTGAGCAAATGTTAACTGATGCTTTCTAAATTAAATGCTTCATTAAATTTCAGAGATCCATTCTAAATTTTATTTCCCACATGATAATTTTTAGTTAAGGCTAAAGACGAAAGGTAAAATAGATAATGTATGCATAGGTAACTAAGGGGAAGCAATATGAGCAGAGCTAGGCTTAGCCTCTAAAAACATTGTGATGCACAGTGAGTTAATTAAGAGTATGGTCTCTGAGTTAGACAGCCTGAGTTTAAATTCGGTTAGCCACTAACTATAAGGTTGGTGCAAAAGTAATTGTGGTTTTTGCCATTGAAAGTAACAGTAAAAGCCGATATTACTTTTGCATCAACCAGTTTGTGTAATTAGATTGAGCAGCTTACTAAACGATTTAAAATTCAGTTTTTCTTGTATGTTTAATGGGAATAATAGTATCTAATGCAAAGGGTTATTGGGATAATCAAATAAAATAATCCATTTGAAGTATATAGTAAATCACTGATTATTGTTCAAAATCATAGTTTTGCTGGAAGCTTCAAAATTTATAGCAAGAGGATAATAAGTTTACCCATAAACCAGGCTGCCTTCATTCAGACATGATAAAGACTTCAAATGCTATACAGAAAGCCAAAGAGATGCTAGAGAGATGGCTCAAGATTCATCTGAATGATAATAAAAGAACTCAGAATTACAGGAGAAGAAAAAATGACTTTGGAATTTTAAAATTAACTCACTTGCAAGTTAACCTTCTGAGCCTGTTTTCCATTTTGGAAATAATAACACATGTCATGGGAATTCAGTAAGCCGATGAATCTGATACAGATAGCACAGCACTTGGCACAGTCTGAGAGCTCAATAAATGAGAGGAATGTTTACTAGGAAGACTATCATAATGACTGTGTATGTGCTTTGCAGTATGAAAGAAAAGAACATAACTCACATAAAGTAAATTGTGTATAAGCTGTTTAAAAAAAATAGATGGTGTTTCTGAAACTTGAAAAATTAAATTAAGAGGGAGGGAGGCAAAGGTGCACAGGGGCCAGGTCACCATGAGGAAAGGGGGTGTCAAGCAATACAACAGCAACTGAACATCTGCCTACATGAATTCACAGAGCCTCCTTGGGGAGCCAAGAAAAGAAGAAGGAGAATGAATACACTAATTTCCAGATGGTAGAGTGGGTGGGAAAGGGAAGGAAAATAGAGGAGTTAGAGATACACAACAGCTGTAGCAAAAGAAAAATGAAAAAGCAGCATGACTATGCTAGGTGAGCTTTGTCAGAAGAGATTATTCTGCCTGGGACTAAAATCCTCTGCTTAGGAACAAAGAAGGAAAGGGAAGTATTTTCAGAATCTGTGGTGGTAAAGAGAGGTTAGCCACAGTGAATGGAGACAGAGACAGGCTCCTAATGTGGTACAGCATAGGCATTTGACTGGGACTTGAGAACAGTGGAAGAGATGAGTCAAAAGGGAAGGAAATGGAGTCTAGAGAAGCTTTCAAGCACTAATTAAAAACATACATGGAGTAAGTACCATTAACAGGAAGAAAACAACACAAACAAGAACACAAAAACTGGAGATGTGGCCTAAGGAACTCTCAGAGAAGAGAAATTGATGTATTCTTAGGGAAAAAACAAAGGCTGATGGGGCAGGAGACAGGTTTTTCTGATAAAAGAATACTAAATAATATCTATAGATACTCTCCATTCCAGGAGGAGGATCACTATTCCTAGAAGGGTGAGCTGTACTTAGTGACTTGCTTCCATAGAATAGAGTAAGAGAAATCCGGCAAACACTATTTTAACCAAGTAATGAAAGTTAACATCACCAGTGACTTCATATGGATATTATGTACCCCTGATACAATGTGGTGAGAAGGGCACTTCGGCTCCATGGGATTCCTTCCAAGAACCCATAACCTAATTCTAATTATGAGGAAAACATCAGACACATCCAGAGCTGAGGAAATTCTACAGAATACCTGGACAATACACCTCAAGACTCTTAAGGTCATGAAAAACACAGAAAGACTAAGAAATTGTCACAGACCAGAGGAGACTGGAGGGGCATGAAAACTAAAGGTAGCGTGATACACTAGACTGGGATCCTGAAACAGAGAGAGATATTAGTGGAGAAACTGGTGAAATCCGAAAGTATAGAGTTAGTTAATGATACTGTGCCAAGATTGATTTCTTAGTTTTGATGACTGTACCATGGTAATGTAAGATGCTAACAACAGGGGAAATGGAGCGAAGGGTGTCTACTAGGGGACTCGCTGTACTATCTCTACAATGTTTCTGTAAATCTAAAATTATTCCAAATTAAAGCAGCTTTTTTAAAAAGATGATAGCATGTTAAAAGGACACAAGAGCCAACTGAAATAGCTTTCTGTAGATGAATGGTGATAAAATTGGATTATAACCCAAGGAATAAAATAAATATCCATGATTTTATATTAATATGCATAAATAATAAATTAATTATTGGGAAAGAGGACAACTGTTTCTTACAGAAGAATTCCAATTAATAAGAGCAGAAGAAATGAAGGAAATAGAAAACACCATTAGAACACTAGAGTAATAATTACCACAGGCATAGTCAACAAATAAATGCTAAAATTAGTGAAAGAAAGTTTATGGTGAAACAAGATAGCTTCCAATTACCTTCCTGAAAGTATTTATTAATTATAAAAGGGAAAGCAGTAACTTTTAGTGGAGAAGCCTGGCAGACACCATCTTAAACAAGTGATCAAGGGTAACATCACTTCATTTCATAAGACTTGAGGAAACATCAGACAAGTCCAAAACGCAGGACATTTTACAAAACCCTGAATAGTTTTCAAAAGTGTCAAGGTTATGAAAGTCAAGGAAAGACAAACTGACATATATCAAAAGCAGCTAAGGAGAAAGCTAAATACAATGTAGGATCCTGGATTGATTACTGGAACAGAGTAAGAACCCACATGAACCAATAGTTTAGTTAATAGTATTGTACCAATATTAGCGTCTAGGTTTTTATGAACATATCACTCTATGGCAAGATATTAACATTAAATCGGAGAAATGATATGTGTAAAGTCTTTGTACTGTCTCTACAACTTTTCTGTAAGTCTAAAATTATTTCAAAATTTAGAATTAGAAAACATAGGAAACACACACACACATAAATAAAGGCCAAAGAAAGCTCCCTTGAGGTTTGGCACCCAAATACTACCTACGAGATGCTCCTCTTCTGCTTCAGAATTCTGACTAATAGCATATGTTCACAAAACAACGGAGATAAGTGGCTGATCCATGTGTTTTACTCCAAAACAACTTTGATAGTATATCTAGAGAACACAGGGGTCTCCCATGACCCTCACTAAACCTAGTCTCTGGGAATCACATATCCCACACTTAAATATCCAATCCCATCAGACAAGACAGAAAATGGCATGCCTCCTGCAACACTGGAGAAAATCTGCCCTCTTTTGATCACCACAAGGAAAAAGGTAAAGCAGCAGCAGTAACATGATTTGGAAGCAACAAGTCCAAAGAGATGTTTAAAAGGTAAACTGAGTCATAACTTTAAAAAAAAAAAGTGTATTTGCATAAACAGCAATTCAGGCATCTGGCAGCTCCAAACCAAAAGTAGTTTGGGAGCTGCATCAAGGAAACATAGATGATCAGGAAAGTAAAGCAAAGGAAATATCTGATTGGTTACCGAAACATAGTTGCCTTATTTGGTCTATCCCATTGGAAAGTCTCCAGCTATATCATTATAAGTTAGCTGGCTACTTTTGATTGGTTGAGATGAAGTTCTGTTTTTCTTCAATATAGGCATTTACAAGAAATAGCTCAAGTTAAGTTTTGCTTATGTTTGGAAATCAAGCAAGGTTAAGGTCAGGTATGAAGTTTAACTGTCTTTGTCTGCGGAAGTATTAGGCCTGGTCTCCATTTTCATTTACTTTAACAGGCATGAGAGAAACGAGCTGAGGCCCCTGTTTTCAGTGTTGTGGCAGCCCTCTGTTACCAGAGCCAGCAGATGCCAAGCTCTCCCTCATTCCCAGTCTCATCAATCACATGGGTTGCTACTATATGACATAAGTATCCATAGGTGTTTCTTCAATATGATATTCTTTTGATGTATGCACTAAAAATCCTTTCATAGAAACATAAGAATGAAGGGGATAAGGATTTTATCTAAAATTTAATAAAACAAAAAACTTTCTCAAAGGAATAATCATGAAAATATTTATTTCTTGCTTTACTCTTCATGGTATGGTTAAAACATATGCTATCTTTTCCAGAGAATACAGAAATACAGAAAATACAATCATAAAAAGTAGACTGGGGAAAATAAAACTTATAAAATTTTGTACTTCCCAAAGGAAATATAAAAAGAGAAACTTGTTTAAGAATATGGCAACATCTCTGCATTTAATCAGATCACTAATGTTGATTGGGGAATTCCAGCATATTTGTAGAAATAAATGACAGGTTGGTAAGTAAGAAAAACACTGATCTACAAATCCAAATATTTAGAATCTGGCCATACTAATATAATATCAACTGAAAACACCAAGTGTGGAATATCCCCTAAGAAATGAGCAAGACTTAAAATATGAGAGATAATGAAGGATGGGTGGGTCTTCATCTATTTTCAAGATGTCAGAGATCTGTGGGGTAGCTTATAAAACTTACAGCTTTAAAAAGGCATAAAGAGCAAAACAGATGTTCCCAATGTAATTATAATTAATGTATAATTAAGGGGAAAAGTTAAGAAGTTAAGCAGAGAGTAAAGATACATCAGCAAATGGGTGGCACCAAATATAGGCACGATCAGAATCACAAACATTTGAAAATAAAACAGAAAGAGAAACAGAAGTGTCATAGGCTTGACAAGAAGACAAGACACAAAGGTGGATGTTGGTGGGGCAGCAAACCTGACCATAATAAGGAACTATGAGAAATGAGGTGTTTTTTACATAACAATCTAAAGTAAGGCTTAGAGGGGAGTGTTAACAATATTAAGTCTGAAAAAGAAAAAACTGTGTGATTTAACTGCAGACATTACAGTGAATACAGTTAATTTGCTGATCTGAAGAATAAATGTTTGAGTGGGTTGGGGTGATCTCAGAACTGACTTCAGCAAAGCTTCTAAGCATAGCCTGGGCAAACACTTGGTGGTCCTTAGTCTACCTGGAAGAAAGATAGAGTGACTGGTGCTGTGAAACGAAGCTTGTCAGCCATGGTGTGCTAAAAAGGAGAAATGGAGGATACCAGGAAGTAGAGGAAATGCTCTACTGCACAGGCTGAGGAATAAGGGCCCAAACACAAGTCACAGAGAGGCAGGAATTAGCTAAGACGTGGAGGAAGTGAGGAAGGGTTCTTATAATTTGAGAAGAACAGCTTTCAATGGACAATGATCCTTTCCATAAAAATATATAAAGATATTCCAGATGAGCTTTGAGAACACTGTATACCAAGGTTATAAGCAGAGAGAGAAAAACATTAAAGCACATGGGACTATTTAATATATGTTGCTTGAAGATCTACCTTTCAGGAAAAGCCCATCTCCAATTTAAGGAGGAGTTCAGTGTAGAGATAAAAGCAGGAATGGTGACATAGAACCAGAGATAGTTCTAAATGAGGGAGATTCTGGTGAAAATTACACATGAGGAAAGGTGAATTTTTCTAAAGTCACTTGTTTTTATCATTTTGCAAAACCTGCCTCACATTCTTTGCCTTTTTTTTTTTTACCTTCTTTTCCACTCATTTTTTGTAAGGTTGTAATCTTATTAATTTATTAGTAATTAGCAATAATTACTTCTTAATCATGGGTAAATTGTCTTTTTAACTGATTAATGTGCCTATAAAGTATCTCATAAATTATTACTACAGCATATTTGGAGTTTCCATAGTTAGCAAGGTCAATCAAGCTGTGTATACATATACTTAGATTGACCTAGACTTTTCAGAATTCCTATTGGTTGAATTTTCTCGACCTAATTGTCCCAAATGTGACTCAAGGACTCACAAGAATACAAGTCACAGTGAAAAACTTTATAGTGAATATTAATAGCTAAGGATTTCTGAGTACTTACCATGTGCCACACACTCTGCTAAGTGTCAAATGTATCATCTGAATGTCTCTGCAATGAGAATCCATGGCATAGTATAGAATTAATTTTACAATTAAGAAATAAGGTTCAGAAAAGTTAAACTGCTGAAGGTCACTATGTTAGCCTACTCGGGTTGCCATACAAGGTATCACAGACTGGATGGCTTAATCAACAGAAGGTATTTTCTCACAGCCCTAGAAACTAGAAGGGGCCAGAAGGGTTGGTTTCTGGTGAGATCTTTCTTTTTGGCTTGCCAACAACTACCTTCTTGCTGTGGCCTTTCCTCTGTGTCAGTACAAACAGGGAGAGATCTCAGTATTTCTTCCTCTTCTTATGAGGACCCCAGTCCTATCAGATTAGGATCCTACCCTTATGACATCATTTAACCTTAGTTACTTCCTTAAAGGCCCTATCTCCAATATATAGTCACATTGGGGTTAAGACTTTAAAATATTTATTTGGGGGGAACTCAATTCAGTTCATAATCGTTAATAAAGGAAGGAGGATTGAAAACCAGAAGTTCCATTCCAGATCCTGTCCTATTGCACTGTTCTGCCTTCATATGCCATACAGATGAAAGTACATACACAGTACATAATTATTTTTATTAATTTTACGTAAAATACCTAGCCATTCATTTTCCTGTCACAGATCAGACATGTAAAACCTGTCTCTCATGAAAAAATGGCTAACTATATATGAAAATTCATAGTTTATAGTTTGTGGAGGTTAAACTCGAATTAATGGAAGCTCGATTGTTATCTGCACATAGAGGTTTCTGCTTTAGAAAATTAGGCCAGATGGCATTCACTGAGGCTGAGTATACCATGATTGGGGTAGAAAATATTCCATGTTTGTCTCAATTTACTTAAATTTGAATCTACATGCAAACCATGCCCAGCTGAGGATAAGAACATTTATCTATTTAGTAACCATGCATTATACTCAGGTGCTAGCCACTGTGCCCTCAGGTAGTCATGAGGATAGCAAGTCATTAAGAATGATGCTTACTCCCATAGGAGAGCATAATAGGTTCTAGAGGTCTGTGCTCTATGAAATGGGAACATAAAAGAGGGTGTAGCAATTCATACATAACAGGTATGGATATCTACCAAGGGGCAAGTGCAGGCTGGGGAATCAGATGAAAGTCAATCAAATAGTGCAAACCCAGGAAGGGGAGAAAGCAAGGGAAGGTCAACTGTATTGATAATTTTAAAATAGAAGATAAAGTGTTCAGATGTCTTTGGTATCCTTTAATAAGGAAGAAGACGAAATTAGAATAATGGGAAATAAAGCCTCCCCAAATTATGTAAAATTAACCAAGCTGGTGGTGTTTTCTACCTTTTTTTCTTATATATTTCAATTATAAGTATATAATCAGGGAGCAGGGTGAAGACTCCTATGCATGCACACACATACAGATGCAAAGTTGAAGCATCAAAGGAGATCCTCTCAGTAGAACGTGCCTAAGAAGATGGCAATGTGAAGAATACATCTTTAAAAGAAATGCACAGAGGCAGGATACAGTACACTCAAGGAGAAAAAAAAATTTTTAAGTTATTTAGAGGTCATTAAAATATAAGAATCAGGGAAAAGCAGAGGCACTGCATGTGTATTTTACTTAACAAAGAGCCAGCTAAAATGAATATAAGCTCCAGGTTCAAGAATGCCTGGTGGCACTAACAGCAGATGACAGTGGAGAGAAGAGGTGGCCAGGTAACAATGGGTCTGTGAACCGCTATTGAGATGGCAAAGGTTTGTAGAACATATTCCCTGTAGATTCATGGAAAGCCTCTTTGGAAAAGGATAGGTTGTTCACATCTGGCTCTGTCATTTGTGAGCTAATTACAGAAAGAGAGGCTAAGTTTCAATGCTTAAGTATTTTGTCTATACTTTTCTTCTAATTCGTGTTCAGAAAGGAGAAAAAAGGCCTAACACTGGTCCAGGATATTTGCCCAATTTCTTGAGATTCAAAATTCAGAGAGGGAAATGAAACACCCATATCCGCATACAAGATTGAAAAGAAAAAAATGCCATTAGAAAAGTTAACGCATCATAAATGCCAAGTATACAACAGTTATTAAGAAGAGAGTGAGACTGCAGGAAGTTACTGAAGGAGATATGCACTCTTGGGAAGGATTAAATATGCAAAGGAAGTGATAAATTCCTGAAGTCTTCCTTGAATTTCCATATTTCATTTGAATAAAACTTTTGGGCAGTCCCTTAGGTTATGTGGCAGTGGAAGCCAGATTTAAATCTCCTGAAGTGGTTAAACTATCATTTAATTAATTTTGGTTCTACTTGATTGCCACAAAGCCTAGAAAATGTAAATAAACCAAGATAAGATGTCTTGGTGATAACGTATTTTCAGAAATAATACTTAAGATACTGCTGAGGGGAGAGATCCAAGATGGCCGTTTAGGAACAGCTTGGGATTGCAGCTCCCAGTGAAAGCGCAGAGGGTGAGCGGATGCTGCATTTTTATTGCCCACAGACTAGGCAATTCCCAGACGGAGGAGCTCCACGGGTCCCCAGCACGGCTGTTTCGGCCAGCGCCGCTGCTTTGCCCCACGCAGCTGCTTTGTCGGCACCCCGGAGCAGCAGTTCTCCGTACAAAATACACCAGTTCGGGTGCCCTTCTGGCTGGCGATTGGAGCCACGGGAAGTTGCCCATTCATCTGTTTAAAAAGGAGACTGAGCAGGGAGCCAGGACATTAGATTCCAGGGCAAAAAAAGCGCCACAAATCTCAGTGCCGCTGTTTAAGCCAGCGCAGTGAGTCGCCCGCAAGGAAAAAAAACACACACCGCGGAGCCTCTTCAACAGGCGACTGGAACACCAACTTAAAAAAAAAAAGGCTCTGAGGCAGGGAGCCAGTGATCAGGCTCGGCTGGTCCCACTCCCACAAAAGAACAGCCATCAGAAACTCTCTGGATTGAGAGTTTCGCAGCAAGCGCAGCTGAACCCAGGACGGTCCAGCTCTGTGGAGGAGGCATCCGCCATTACCGAGGCAGCCTGCCGCTAGGGAGGTAGTCAGCCAATGCTGAGGCAGCCTGCTGTTGCCAAGGCAACCCGCCACTGCAGAGAGACTCCGCCTCAACAGAGGCGCACCACCATTGCCGAGGCAGTTCTAACTACACCCATATAAACAGGACTGCAGGGAAGTTCACTCGGCAGCTGGGTGGAGCCCACAGCAGCTCAGCAAAGCCTCTACAGGCAGACAGTGACTAGGCTGCCTCCTTGCTGGGCAGGGCAGCTCTGAAGGAAAGAAAATAAAGAGGAGGCAGCAGCATAATGGAAACTCATAAAGCCCTAAATCCCTGGGACAGAGCACCTGGGAACAAAAAGTGGTTTATGAGTTCTGCTGCAGCAGACATAAACGTACCTGCCCAGCAGCTCTGAATGAACAAAGGAGCTCACAGCTCAGCATTTGAACTCCTGTAAAGAAGAGAGCATCTCCTCAAGCAGCTCCCTGACCCCTGTATATCCAAAGAGCCACCTCATAAAGGAGAGATCAGATTGACACTTGGCGGGTATCCTTCTGAGACAAAGATAGCAGAAGAAGAAAACTGGTAACAACCCTTACTGTTCAGCAGCTGCTGCAGGTGAACCCCAGGCAAGCAGGGCCTGGAGTG
>NW_016107384.1:5234792-5248140 GCF_001604975.1 Cebus imitator
TGGCACATATACACCATGGAATATTATGCAGCCATCAAAAACAATGAGTTTGGGTCCTTTGTAGGGACATGGATGAACCTGGAAACCATCATTCTCAGCAAACTGACAGAGGAGCAGAAGATCAAACACCGCATGTTCTCACTCATAGGCGGGTGTTGAACAATGAGAACACATGGACACAGGGAGGGGAGCACTACACATTGGGGTCAGTTGGAGGAAAATAGGGTAGGGACGGTGGGTGGTGGGGACCTGGGGAGAGATAGCAAGGGGAGTGATGCCAGATGTAGGTGATGGGGAGGAAGGCAGCAAATCACACTGCCACGGGTGTACCTATGCAACAATCTTGCATGTTCTTCACATGTACCCCAAAACCTAAAATGCAATAAAACAAATAAATGGGAAAAAAAAGAAGTAATACTCAAATAATTTAGTATAACAATCCATGTTGAAAATCATTCCAAGTTTTCTTTGTTATGCTTCCTTCTAAAGATTTTCCCATCATTCCTTATTTAAAAAATTAACTGGGCTTAACAGAGGACTGGCTAGCCTATAATCTTGTCAGTTGAGCACAATTACCTATAAAAGAGACACCTTTGGAATTTACTTTTACATAGGAGTGTATTAGTTGCCATAATGGACCTAGTTCTAGTGGCTTACCTAATTTTAAATATGTAAGTCTTCTTAGAGGCAGAACTTGGCTGCTGTTTAGGATTGAGACTTTGCCATTCTTCCAAATAATTCTTTTTTGACATGCAAGTTCACTCTCCTCTGCTACCTGAAATATTTCCCTTGCAATTTTGTATTTTTAGACTTTGTAGTCAGAAGGCATTTTTCTTTTTTCCCATTTTTCCTCTTCTCCTCATTATCTTTTCTTTCTCCTCTCCCCTTATTGACCTGTACAACAGCACCAAGCATGAGTCAATAGCATAGTCCTTTGGCTGGAGGACCATGTCTAACTCACAAAGGGGTGGACTTATGTAGATCTGGAGTGAGTTCTCCATAGCAGTTTGTTGGGTATCCTCCAACCAAAGACCTCCCCAGCAGCATTCTATTTCTTCCTTACATCCCATATTATGTGATAGCCCTACTGAACAAATTCACAATTCTTTAAATTACATCAGCCTCCTCACTATGTACAGGCTGCTCCTCTGCCTGAAGCACTCCTTCCCTGACGTCTCCATGCATCTGGGACTAAGCCGAGAAGTCTTCCCTCATTTGTCCCATCTCCATTCCCCAAACCCTATTCAGGCACCACCTTTTCTGTGCATCCTTCCATCGTGACCTGGACCATGAAGCTCAGTGCGTTTCCATTAACTCATCTGAGTGTTACTCCCCTACCTGCCTTGGCATGGCACCTGGCGCAGAGAAAATGCTCAATAGATTCTGTTGGATGAATGTGGACAAAGAGGGCATGCAGATAACATTTTAAAAAGACATGGGTTGTACTTGAGAAGCATAATGCTGGATAAAGGCAGTTTCCAAAAAAATAGCAAACCACATTTGACAGGAAGGAATTTCATAAGAGAAAAATGTCAAGTTTTGTGCTTAGCTTCTAAACAACCAATTGAAGATATGTAGAGTTGGAATATTAGTTTAGGTAAATAATACTCCAGGGTTTATTTGACTCCAGCTCAAGCTCATAGAATCCAAAAGTTCAAAAGCACACTACAGGCCACCTCGTTTAACCCCTTCTTGGTTTGTGAGCATTGAGTCCCCTCAACAATGTGCCTTCTAAGGAACATTTTTTTCTTCTGTGTAAATACTTCCACAGCTTTGTCAGCCATGTGCTAATTGACAAAATAACATAAAATAAAATAAAAATTGTTAGCTGTATCAGTGAAACTAGCATGCCCAAAGTGGTAATAGTGAATAGTGTGGTTGTTCTCACTTTTATTATGACAGTTATCATATTGCATTTTTGACAAGCATTTCTGTCACTATGTAACTTCTCTACTATAATGTGAGTTATTTCAAAACAGAATCTCTGCCCTATTAACCTTCCTATTCCTAGTATCTAGTATGATGTACTCAATAAACAAATGCTGACTGCAAGCATAAATGATGACTCCATGATGGTGACATGCACGGGTTAGCACAGTGACTGGGAGTGCAGGGCTCTGATGTCAGCCTCACCATGTACTAGCTATGTGACCTGTGGTATCTCTTCTCACCTCTCTAAGCCTCAGGGGTTTTTCTGGCTAAAATAATAATAAATATTTTGAGGATTAAATTAGAAAATAAATGTAAGCATCCAGCATTATCATCCTTCTTGAAATCACATTAATAAAAATAATGACAAAACAAAGAAAATCTAGAATGATAAGGAAACCTAAACCCATATCATAGGGTGAATAGTTCAGGGTACTTAGAATGTTTGCCCCTAAAGAAGGGAAAGCTTACAGGGAACCATGATAGTTGAATTATTAATGCAAATAATAATAACTTATGTGTTTGACATTTTATTTCAGAAAGAGCTTCTACTTATTATTTTTATTGGGTTTTCACAATAGCTGCATAACATGGGGATGGAGAGCAGGCATGCAGCACTATTGTTAGTCCACAGATGAAGAAACTAAGGCATACAGTTGCCCCATGCCTAATACTACACAGCTGAACCTGGCGAAATTTGGGCTGACCCTAGGTGTGCTGGTTTGTGGATGATTTCTCTTTCTTCCAGAGCACATATCCTCTAGATGAGCATGGAAGGTGAATCTTACTTGTGTGGAAGTCAAAATAAAAATTAATGGGTAAAAAAAAATCATAAATAAGTGGATAATGCCTCATTATAAAGAGGAGTTTTTGAATAATGACAGTGACACCAAATCACAACTGGATGAAGAGCCTTATGAAATAGTAAACTCCCTGATTCTTTGTATTTAAGCAGAGAATGAATGCCCACCCATTGGAGATGTTGGGAAATAGTGGACACGATGACGTCTAAGCTTTCTTTGAACACTAGCTATGACTCTAAGTCACTTGGTCACCAAATATAGAATTCGACACATTAAACAACTTGTTATTTACTCCTCACAAAAATATTATGAAATGGCAACAATGGGGACTCTGAGTTCTTGAAAAGAAAATTGCCGTTTTAATTCAAAGAAATTTTGCATTTATCAGTGAAAAGAAAAGTCTTTCACATCAGTGTATCTAACAGGTGATTCTTTGCTAATGATTCAGGAAAATTTCTTGACCCTTATATTGTTTGTGGAAATTCTGACAAATGTACTCTCCAAACAAGGCTAGATCATAAACATGGTCTATGTAACAAGAACTATCATAGCCTAAACATTTTGAACTTAGGGATATTACTTTGAATCTGTAACTGTATCCCCTTTGAGATCACCTCAACAGTGTTTATAGGCAACATTCAAATTAGACATAATTACAGATGATGCATTCACATGTTTTAATTACTGCTCTGCTGCACAGTAGTTTGACTAAATGTAAAAATTATCTCAGGGCACAATAATCCAAGGGATGCACAGAAATAAGAAAGTTTTGCAATTTTAATTTGCTCAACCACTCTACCCTGAATTTTTTTCTGAATAATTTTAAGTATGATTAATTAAATTTTTCCCAAATCTATTTCACAATTATCAGAAAGAAAATTCATAAAGTAGATTGATAGATGAGATTTTGACTCCCAATAGAGTAAAATCTTAACTCATGATGAAGTTTATCATTTTCTTTCTATAACATTTAAAAATCATCCATTAACTTTCCTTCAATTAAGTTTTTAAACTAAGAAAAAGATTCTAATGAGAAAATATTACATTAGCTTAACTAAAATATAGTAGTATAAGTATATAAGAGAGTAATATATTTTCTAATATTTTATATGTATTTTAACACAAGGGTTGCAGAACTAAGAGATTAAATTACTTCCTAAAATTAATGTAAAATTGTTCCCGAAAGGATATTCAAAAATTCAATTTAGTTTGTTTAAAAGACATATTTCCATATATTTAGAAATATAGAAAAACTTGGTTACTGGTGGAAATTGATCATTAAATATTTAAATAGTGAAAGCCAAGTCATTTGAATTCAAGATAAGTTAAATGATCTTCAATTTTTATTTCACCTCTAATAGGTGAGTGTTCTCATAAAAGGAAATAGATTTCTTTTCATTTCAAACTACATTTCATTCAATTATGAGCTGAATATAGAATGAGAAGCTGAGGTAATGACACATTCTGATAAATGAAACAAAAATGGTAGCAGTATTCTCTGTCAGTTTTCACTGATTATCTGGCAAAACTCAATCACAGATTTTGTGCTTTCAAGATGGAACAGCTATTTAAATGGTAATTATTATATTTATGGATTTTCATAATGCTTTGAAAGTATGAAAGCAAATAATAAAGACTGTTCTCCTGAATTATATTAGCTCAAATATAAGATCAAGAGCTGATTTTTTGGCATTTTATTGATTGTATAACTTAATGTATTCTGTAATTGCCTTTTGTAAAGTTTAAGATACTTTAGCTCACTGTTGGATGATATGGAGCATAACTGAGAAAGAAAGTAATTGAACAAATTTTAAAAATAAGAGTGACTTGAAAATTCTGCAATCTGATGAAATAAGAGATTAGTAGTAGCCATGGGAAATTTTAGGAGATAAGGAGGGAACATAGTCACTTGTTAAGAGCATCTTAAAGGCCAAGATGAAAATGACTACCTTGACAGTGGTTGAAACAGACACATTTGAGGAAGCAGTTTTGATTTTTAAAAATCAGAATCTGTGCCACATTCAACCAGGCACTACTGTGAGGCATTCTAAGTTCTGGAAGTGGTTAGAAAATGTTGTTCTGTCTGTGACATTGTGATAGCCATGAGATATCCAGCACATTTACTACATTTTCACTAACAATGTTGAAACAACTGTGTGTCCATAAAACATTTTTAAAAGATTCAAAAGTTCCTTATCGCTGAGAGTACCTTTTTTCCAGTAAAATTATTTCTAATGATGCAGGACCAAAGATAGGCTGAGTTAATATTTAAGAGTTTACTGGAATAGTCATCTGTGGAATTTCCAAAAAAAAAAAAAATATTTAGTCAGAGCAGTGCATTTTAGTGCACTTTATTTCTGTTATGCATACAAAAGAATAATTATAATTTTAGCATTTCTAAACATCTTTATAGACATTATGTAATTTGACCCTTTCTAAGGAAAACACTAATTGTAGTTACTTGTTACTCACATTCTCTGTTCTGAGCTGATGATGAGTTTGACATAGTGTCACAGGCAAGAATTAATAGGTAAGTATGGGGGATACCTGTTGTATCTTTTAGAGATTTAATATTACTTTTTTAAAAATAAAAGTGCATTGTATTAACATTATAAAATTAATATTTTATAATTTATATACTTTTATATATTATATAACATTTTATTTCTGCTTTAAATATAGATGGGATTATTTGATCCAATGTGAAACACTGAGAAAAATAAAAACATAAAAGGTTTTACAAACAAAAGGAGAAAGGAGAAACAATTTTATTTTACTTGAGAAGAATGAGTCAGATAAATTGGAAACATTGACATTGCACAAAATAGGTAGCACTATATGAATCAACTGAATTGAGAAGCAGAACGATTTACTATGAAATATAACACAAGCTGTCTTGTGTGCTCACTTTCTCTTTTTCTTTTCAAATTTTCCTTGTTTCTTTTACAAAGATTTTTAAAGTTCTTTCCGAGCTCTACACTGGTATTGTTTTGCTAGTCATTTAATAGTTAAAGACAATTTGAGTCCAATAAATTAGAAATAGTGGCTTTAAATGCTAGTATCTGTAAATCTTACAACATGCATGTAGATGCAGCAGGCACAAACCAAGAAACTATGGATTTATTTGTACTTCTATACATTATTGTAAATATGTTACAGGAAGTAACAAAACATTTTTTTGTAAATTATATAACCCATTTAATAGCCTCTATCTTGCTATGATTATGAAATATCTTGACTCCCTGGGCAATACAAGGATGAAATCTTACCTGCAGAGCTCCCACATTAGCAAATAGGCCACTTGGAAAGTGGACTCAGTTTGTGTTAAGGTCAGTAGAAGAGCCAACCCAATAACAATGTTGACATTCCAGGAGACAGGGTGGTGAGGGGAGTTAGACCACAGGAAAGGGGCTGGTTAAGAAATGTGAAAACACTGAATTAACTCTTGGATTTTATTCTTCTGTGATAAAGTTTAACAAGAGAAATAAATTTTAGAACACAACCAACTCAATTTGGCAGAGAAATCCTAGACCTTGGTAAAAATCTCATTGGGAACATATTGCACACAAAAGTAATGTGAAAATCTAAGATAAATGTTACCTGTGAGAAGGAGTCAGAAAGAAGGGAAAAGAGAACAGCACACTGGTAGATACATAACTGTTGTCACGTTCTGGTACTTAGGTCTGGGTGGTGTATCTTTGGATATTCATTTTATTATTGTACTTCATAATTGACTTATAAGTGATATGCATGTGTAGACACACAAATTACTTTGACTGACACAAAAGAACTAACTAGCTTTGAATAACTTTTTGCATTTTCCTGCTCTGTTCCATCACTCCTCACCTCAGTCCACTAAGACCTTTGCTCTTTTTTCCTGGCCTGCAGAACTCTATAATCTTCCTTGCCTTTGTAAACACTTCTGTATAAACACTATTGTCTGTCCTTGTTGCTAAATGGAGAACACAACTTATATCTTGTCCTTCCCTCCCTCCCCATCAATGTACCTTCCTTGTGGTTCTCTAAGTCTTTGCCTCTGTGATGCTCCATCCTGTTCTTTTTTCACTTATTCTCTAAATGACTACTGAGCACATTTTGACCCTTTTTATGTTTTCCTTCTGCACAGATAAGTCGTTTTGCCTTTGGTCTTGAGAGACTGAAAGCTCATGGGCTGTCTCTATCCTGGTCTGGAAGTTAGATACTTTTCTTTCTTTCTTTTCTACATACTGTTGATTGTCCATAATTGTTTTTCAAATTATTCTATATTCCTTTTTGCTTCCGCCACCAGCATTCTCCAGGACTTTTTCTTAAATTGTACTGAATTTTGTGCACACCCTCTTGTTAAAAATCAGTCTATCTGTACCCTTTCTCTCTCATGCACATATTATTCTACAATGCCTAAATGAGAGGAAAGTTCTTTTAGGTGTTATTTGCTGCACTTACATGTGTCTTCCTTGAAGATTTCCTGCAACTAGAATGGTCAGATCAGTCTCTGATCCTGGGACATGTTTTTGTAGTCTACAAAGGTGGGACATGTGGTTTTATCTTCATAGGAAGATAAAATACAATGAATATATCTTAAACATGAGCACAGATGCTTTGTCAATGTTTTGAACATACTAAACAACTAGGAGATCTCAGGTGTCATGTGATCACTTCCTCTTTAATGAAAATGAATTCTTAACTCCATGGCAGTATGAAAATGCCTTTATCACATACTAAAAAGGTCTTCATCTGCTTGGTCTGTGAACTATATCTGAGAAGGATTTCTGTTAACATCAACCTCAGGAAGGTGGTTGATTTTCCGTGTTCTTGTCTGAATAAGTCAGTTACTGTCATAACACTGTTCCCACAACTTCAGTGGGATGGGGATATACCCCCAACTCCTAGCAGAAGGAATATCCAAGTCATGAGACAAAGGGCAAGAATATGGGAAGGAATGAAGGATTGGAAACAATCATGCAATTCTTTTACTGTCATTCTCTTCAATCCAGGCAAGGCTGAACACTAATTATTTCAGACATGAAGTTCTATATCCTCACTTAAAGGTACTTATAACATTTCCTTTACTTTGAGAAAATCTTTTTAAAAAAGGGGCTAAAGTTTATATTTACAAGGAACACAGTAGCTAGCAGGAAATGTTGATTAATCAAGTAATCAATGGCCACCTGTGGTATACAAGCCACTGGGTTGGATCTATAGGAAATGCAGAGTATAGGATAAGGTCTCACCCACAGGAAGCAGCCAATCTGTTACAGGGCTTCCAGCAGGTGCAGATGAAGTTATACATAAGTGTAAGTCATTCCTAGTTGTAGCCAAATTTTCAGAACAGATGCCCAAATGTCACAGAATATACCTCTGTCAGTCAAAAAGGCTCCCACCAATAGCCTTTTGAATATTTTGTAAAGGATTTGGAGATCAGCTCTGAAAAATCAGTCCTCTCCAGAAATGGAGAACTGTGATCCTCTCATTTTACCTCACAACTGCCTTCACTTGCAATAAAGAGGACCATCCTATAACCCTTAGACATATATAATCGTAGTTAATAAATGAGGCCCTAATGAATAGAGTTAAAATCATTTCTAGGGTAGATCTAAGATGGCTGAATAGGAACAGCACTGGAGTGCAGTTCCCAGTGAGAGCAACACAGAGGGTAAGTGACCACTGCATTTCCGAACAAGGTACCAGGTGCATCTCAATGCGACTGGTTGCACAGTCGGTGTAGTCCAAGAATGGTGAGCAAAGGCAGGATAGGGTGCTGCCTCACCCAGGAAGTACAATCCCCAGAGGAACCTTCTCTCTACCCAGTGGAGGCCATCGGGGACTTTCCATCCACTCCAGCACTCCAGTTCAGATTCTGTGCTTCTCCTGTAGCTTCTACCATCCACAGAACAAGAGATACCCAGGCCAAAATGCACCACAAGTTTCCAGCATGGCTGTTTCAGCCAGCACTGCGGGTTTCCATAAAAAAAACTCACATAAATCTGGGTGGCCATTTCAACTGGCACCTGGAACACCTGGGAGACAGAGCCGCCCATTTAACTGAAAAAGAAGGGGCTGAAAGCACAGAGCCACATGTTCTGAGTCCCACTCCAGCAAAGACCAGCAATCTGAAACACTCTGGATTCAGAGTTTCGCAGCAAGCCAAGCTGGACCCGGGATGGTCCAGCTCTGTGGCAGGAAGGGCATCTGCCATTACTGAGGCAGTCCACCACTACCGAGGCAGTCAACCATTACGGAGTCAATCTGCCATTACGGAGGCAGACCACCCTTACCGAAGTAGTCCACCACTACTGAGGCAGACCACCATTACTGAGGCAGACTGCCATTACCAAGGCAGTTCTAACTGTACCTCTATTAAAGAAACCAAAAGGAAGTTTACACAGCAGCTGGGCAGAGCCAGCAGCAGCTCAGTAATGCCTCTGCTGGCAGACTGTGACTAGACTACCTCCTTGCTGGGCAGGGCATCTCTGAAAAAAGGCAGTAGCACTTCAGGAACTTATAAATAAAGCTTCACCTTCCTAGGACACAGCATCTGGGAAAAGAGGAGGTTATGAGTTCTCCTGCAGCAGACTTAAACATACCTGCCCAGCAGCTCTGAATGGAAAAACGGAGCTCCCAGCACAGCACTTGAGCTCTGATAAGGGACAGACTGTCTACTCAAGCAGCTCCCTGACCCACATATATCCATATAGACACCTCATAAAGCAGAGTTCAGGCTGACATCTGGCGGGTACCCTTCTGAGATGAAAATAACAGAAGAAACTGGAAGCAACCCTTATTGTTCTGCAGCCACCCTGGGTGATTCCCAGGCAAGCAGGGTCCAGAGTGGACCTCCAGCAGTCCTAAAGCAGAGAGGCCTGATTGTTAGAAGGAAAACTAAAAAAGAGAAAGAAATAATTTCCACATCAACAAAAATGATGTCCACTCAGAGACACCATCCAAAAGTCACCAACTACAAAGAAAACAGGTAGATAAATCCAAAGATGGGAAGAAACCAGCACAAAAAGGATGAAAACACACAAAACCAGAATGCCTCTCCTCCTCCAAGGGATTACAACTCCTCACCAGCAAGGAAACAAAGCTGGATGGAGAATGAGTCTGAAGAACTGACAGAAGCAGGCTTCAGAAGGTGGATAATAAAAACTTCTCTGAGCTAAAAGAACATATTCTAACCCAATGCAAAGAAACTAAGAACTGAAAAAAGGTTAGACGAAATGCTAACTAGAAGAACCAGCTTGGAGAAGAACACAAACGACTTGTTGGAGCCGAAAAACATAGCACAAGAAATTCGTGAAGCATACACAAGTTTCAGTAGCCAAATTGACCAAGCGGAAGAAAGTATATCAGAGATTGAAGATCAGCTCAATTAAATAAAATTAGAAGGCAAGATTAGAGAAGACAGAGTAAAAAGAAATGAACAACACCTCCAAGAAATACGGGATTATGTGAAAGATCTAATCTATATTTGATAGGTTTTCCTGAATGTGACGGAGAGAATGAATCCAAGCTGGAAAACAGTCTTCAGGATATTATCCAGGAGAACTTCCCCAACCCAGCAAGGCAGGCCAACATCCAAGTTCAGGAAATACAGAGAATACCACAAAGATATTCCTCAAGAAGAGCAACCCCAAGGCACATAACTGTCAGATTCACCAAGGTTGAAATGAAGGAAAAAGTACTAAGGGCAGCCAGAGAGAAAAGTCAGGTTACCAACAAAGGGAAGCCCATTAGACTCACAGTGGGTCTCTCAGCAGAAACCCTACAAGCCAGAAGAGAGTGGGGGCCAATATTCAACATCCTTAAAGAAAACAACTTTCAACCTAGAATTTTATGTCCAGCCAAATAGCTTCATAAGTGAAAGAGAAATAAAATCCTTTGTGAACATGCAAGTACTCAGAGGTTTCATCACCACCAGGCCTGCCTTACAAGAAGCTCCTGAAAGAATCACTGAACAAGGAAAGGAACAACCAGTACCAGCCACTCCAAAAACGTACCAAATGGTAAAGACCATCGACACAATGAAGAAACTGTCAACTAATGGGCAAAACAACCAGCTACCATCAAAATGGCAGGATCAAATTCACACATAACAATATTAACCTTAAATGTAAATGGGCTAAATGCCCCAATCACAAGACACAGACTGGTAAATTAGATAAAAATTCAAAACCCATCAATGTACTGTATTCAGGAAACCCATCTCATGTCATGGACACACATGGGCTCAAAATAAAGGGATGGGGGAAGATTTACCAAGCAAATGGAGAGCAAAAAAAAGCAAGAGTTGCAATCCTAGTCTCTGATAAAATGGACTTTAAACCAACAAAGAACAAAAAAGACAAAGAAGGGCATTACATCATGGTAAGAGGATCAATGCAACAAGAAGTGTACTGATCCTAAATACATATGCACCCAATAACAGGAGAACCCAGATACATCAAGCAAGTTCTTAATGACCTACAAAGAGACTTAGACCCCCACACAATAATAGTGGGAGACTTTAACACACCACTGTCAATATTAGACAGATCAATGAGACAGAAAATTAACAAGCATATCCAGGACTTCAACTCAGATCGGGACCAAGCAGACCTCATAGACATCTACAGAACTCTCCACCACAAATATACAGAATATACATGCTTCTAAGAATCACATCACACCTACTCTAAAACTGACCACATAATTAGAAGTAAATCACTCCTCAACAAATGCAAAAGAATGAAAATCATAACAAACATTCTCTCTGACCACAGTACAATCAAACTAGACTCAGGATTAAGAAACTAACTCAGAACCGCACAACTTCATGGACACTGAACAACTGGCTCCTGCATGTTAACTGGATAAACAATGAAATGAAGGCAGAAATAAAGATGCTCTTCAAAACCAATGAGAATATAAGGTACCAGGATCTCTGGGACACATTTAAAGCAGTGTCTAGAGGGAAATTTATAGCAATAAATGCGCACAAGAGAAGTGAGGAAAGATCTAAAATCGACACCCTATCATCAAAATTGAAAGAGCTAGAGGAGCAGGATTAAAAAAAAAATCAAAAGCTAGCAGAAGACAAGAAATAACTAAGATCAGAGCAGAACTGAAGGAGATAGAGACACAAAAAACCCTTCAAAAAAATCAATAAATCCAGGAGCTGATTTTTTTTTAAAAGATCAACAAAATAGACCACTAGCCAGATTAATAAAACAGAAAAGTGAGAAAAATTAAATAGATGAAACAAAAAACGATAAAGGGACATCACCACCAATTCCAGAGAAATACAAACTACCATCAGAGATTACTGCAAACAATTCTATGCACATAAACCAGTAAACCTGGAAGAAATGGGTAAATTCCTGGACAATTGCACCCTCCCAAGCCTAAACCAGGAAGAAGTTGAAACCCTGAATAGACCAATAATAAGATCTGAAGTTAAGGCAGCAATTAATAGCCTACCAACCAAAAAAGTTCAGGGTCAGACAGGTTCATAGCCGAATTCTATCAGACACACACAGAGGAGCTGTTACCACTCCTTCTAAAACTATTCCAAACAATCCAAAAAGAGGGAATCCTTCCGAAATCATTTTATAAGACCAACATCTCCTGATACCAAATATGGCACAGAATCAACAAGAAAAGAAAACTTCAGGCCAATATCCATGATGAACATAGATGCAAAAATTTTTAATAAAATACTAGCAAACCCATTGCAACAGCACATCAAAAAGTTTACCCATCACGATCAAGGCTTCATCCTGGGGATGCAAGGCTGGTTCAACATATGCAAGTCTATAAATGTAATCCATCACATAAACAGAACCAAAGACAAAAACCACATGCTTATCTCAATAGATGCAGAGAAGGCCTTCAACAAAATTCAACATCCCTTTATGCTAAAAACTCTCAATAAACTAGGTATTGATGGAATGTATCTCAAAATAATAAAAGCTATTTACAACAAATGCACAGCCAATATCATACCGAATGGGCAAAAACTGGCACATGACAAGGATGCCTTCTCTCACCACTCCTATTCGATATAGTACTGGAAGTTCTAGCCAGAGCAATCAGGCAAGAAAAAGAAATAAAGAATATTCAATTAGGAAAGGAGGAAGTCAAATTGTCTCTTTTTGAGACCACATGATTGTATATTTAGAAGACCCCATCATCTCAGCCCAAAATCTCCTGAAACTGATAAGCCAACTTCAGCAAAGTCTTGGGATACAAAATCAATGTGCAGAAATCACAAGCATTCCTATACACCAATAACAGACTTAAAGAGTGCCAAATAAAGAACAAACTGCCATTCACAATTGCTACAAAGAGAATAACATACTTAGGAATAAAACTAACAAAGGATGTGAAGGACCTCTTCAAGAAGAACTATACACCACTGCTCAAGGAAGTAAGAGAGGACACAAACAGATGGAAAAACATTCCATGCTCATTGTTAGGAAAAATCAATATTGTGAAAATGGCCATACTGCCCAAAGTAATTTACAGATTCAACACTATATCCAACAAGCTACCACTGACCTTATTAACAGAACTGGAAAAACCACTTTAAACTTCATATGCAACCAAAAGAGAGCCCGCATAGCCAAGACAATCCTAAG
>NW_016107384.1:5248186-5253870 GCF_001604975.1 Cebus imitator
CTACAGTAATCAAAACAGCATGGTACTGGTACCAAAACAGAGATATAGACCAATGGAACAGAACAGAGCCCTTGGAGGCAATGCCACACATCTACAACCATCTGATCTTTGACAAACCTGACAAAAACAAGCAATGGGGAAAGGAGTCCCTATTTAATAAATGGTGTTGAAAAAACTGGCTAGCCATGTGCAGAAAGCAGAAATTGGATTCCTTCCTGACACTATACACTAAAATTAACTCCAGACGAATTAAAGACTTAAACGTAAGACCTAGCACCATAAAAACACTAGAAGAAAACCCAGGCAAAACTATTCAGGACATAGGCATAGGCAAGGACTTCATGAGTAAAACACCAAAAGCATTGGCAACAAAAGCCAAAACAGATAAATGGGATCTAATTAAACTCCAGAGCTTCTGTACAGCAAAAGAAACAATCATTAGAGTGAACTGGCAACCAACAGAATGGGAAAAATTTTTGCAATCTCTCCGTCTGGCGAAGGGCTAATTTCCAGAATCTACAAAGAACTAAAACAAATTTACAAGAAAAAAACCAAACCCAAAGCCATTCAAAAGTGGGTGAAGGATATGAACAGGCACTTTCCAAAAGAACATATATATGAGCCCACAAATATATGAAAAATGCTCATCATCACTGGTAACAAACAAATGAAAAAATGCTCATCATCACTGGTCTTTAGATAAATGCAAATCAAAACCACATTCAGATACCACCTCATGGCAATTAGAATGGCGATCATTAAAAAATCTGGAGACGAGATGCTAGAGATGACGTGGAGAAATAGGAAAACTTTTACACTGCTGTGTGGTGATTCCTCAAGGATCTAGAAATAGAAATTCCATTTGGCCTAGCAATCCCATTACTGGGTATATACCCAAATGATTATAAATCATTCTATTATGAAGACACAGGAGCACATATGTTCATTGTGGCACTGCTTACAATAGCAAAGACCTGGAACCAACCCAAATGCCCATTGATGATAGACTGGACAAGGAAAATGTGGCACATATACACATGGAATATTATGCAGCTATAAAAAACGATGAGTTTGTGTCCTTCATAGGAACATGGATGAATCTGGAAACCATCATTCTCAGCAAACTGACACAAGAACAGAAAATCAAACACCACATATTCTCACTCATAGAGGGGTGTTGAGCAGTGAGAACACATGGACACAGGGAGGGGACCATCACATACTGGGTTCTGTTGCAAGGGCTAAGGGAGGGACAGTGGGGATGGGGAGGTCAGTGAGGGATAACATGGGGAGAAATGCCAGGTATATGTGATGGGGGAATGGAGGCAGCAAGCCATCTTGCCATGTATGCACCTATTCAACAACCCTGCATGAGCTCCACATGTACCCTGGAACATAAAGTACAATTGAAAAAAAAATGTCTATAGAAAGAAAATTCATTTCTAAACTTCTCTGTTTGACTAACTTGAGATTTGGGATGATGATTTCTATTTCTTGCCTTATGTGAGGTTTAGTTTTTAGAGTATGACAAACATAGCATGTTGGGATTGCTGTTCTCCATTCTAACTAGCAGTGAAAAAACAAAATTCAACTATATGTCTAAGTTTGTTAGAGAATAGCAACTGCACTATAATCTAGGATTTTTTAGACCAACTAGGCCACAGTGTAACACTATTAGAATCAAACACATATACTTTAAAAATTAAATAAAATTCATCTAAGTAGCCATAAATTATATCTAAATTAGAGCTTTAAATAGTAGTTTGTTTAGGAATTGTTACATATCCTAAAAATGAAGACTGCCAGTCTGAGTGAATATCATGTGATATCAGATTCACTCATCTATTTCATTATTCATTAAAATTGTTAGAGATAATTGCTATTCTCTTTTCTTTCCTCAAAGAGCTAAATCTTTCATGATTCCCACTTTTGTTTATGAACAGAGACCTCACTGGAGAAAAGAAAAATCTCAGCAAGTGGAGAAAACATATTAATCAGAAGTTACTTTAATTTATAATGAAAGAATGAAACCTTTCAACTTCTTTTATTGCGTTAAGGAAAGAAAAACACTCAAACATAACAGTCAACTCCCTAAGCAATAATAAAACAAATTTATGGACCTGCATACAGTTCTAGGATAGACATGTAATACATACTTGATGAATTAATAAGGATATGAAAAACTTGACCATTATTAGAGTAGAAGAAGAAATGATATATAAGAAATGAATAATGAAATATATAAGTGAATCTGATACAGCTTGATCTTATTCACTCAGACCTGCACTCTTCATTTTTAGGATGTGTAGCAATTCCTAACAACAGTTTAGAAACCATTGCATTAAAACTGAAAGGTTATTAGAGATTATAACTCATACACTTTAAAGCATGGAACACTTGATTAATGTTCTTTTATGTGAATTTCAAAGTCCTTAGCTGTGTTACTGCAGACTATAAACATCTAATGTCTCTGAATTTTAGAACCTCAAGAAAGCTGAAAATAACTTCATCTAAACTTCTCCTTTTATAGATGCAAAGGCAAAGCCTAGAAAGGGTTTAGTTTCACAAATAACATTTCTAGCTAGTTGCACACTACGGCTTAGTGCAGTATTCTTCCTGCAGGAAAATATCAAAACCTGTTTGACCACTGTTATATTTGCCTTCTCTTGCTCCATATTCTATCTACAAAACCCATCCATGTTGACATGTGTATCTGTGGTTTATTTCTTTTAATTGCTCAGGAACACTCTATTGTATAAATACACCATGACTGGTTCATCCATTCTCCTTCTGATATGAACTTCAGAAGGAGAATGGATGAACCAGTCATGGTGTATTTATACAATAGAATGTCTGTATATTGAGTCTTTGGCTGTTGTGAATATAGCTTCTATGACTACTTATATTCAAATCTTTCTGTGGGCATATGTTTGTATTTTTCCTGGCTAAATATCTAGGTCAATTGCAGGATACGTGTATCCTGATACTTAAAAGAATTTGCTAACAATTCCCCAAAGACAGCAAAGCAATGACTATAAAGTTTTCAAAGAAAGTATGTCAACTGAGATTTATGTATCCAGCCACAAAACGCAGATCATGTATAAAATCAGAAGACAAACTTTTTAAAACATGCAATGAATTTACATTTCCTCAGCTCCTTAAAAATGGAAGAGGACTAGCTTTAGCTTTCCATGGAAAAGGCATGGACATGATCATTAAATCCATTTAATCTTAGGATCTGAAACACAAACAGTAAATTTTTGATTATAGACCAGAATGTAAATTTCTTCATCGCCCCACCATATAGAAATGATTACGGTCATAATTATTGGTAAAGAAGGGAGAGGTAAGGGCAGGTTGTGTAAGCAGGCTGATCTCTCATAGCCAAGGGATCCACAGACATTTTAAGTGGATAAGCAAGAAATAAAGCTGTGAAATGTAAAGATAAACACTAAAAAGGCATAATTAACTTAAATTTAAGTAGAGAAAAGTAGAAAGGAGGGCTAAAATGAACATGTCTTAAATTCACCTCCAGCTCATAATAGGGAGTCAATATATGGGCTTAAAAAAAGAGGATTCAGTACATTGGACAAAGTTAATCATTAGGGAAAAAATACACAGGAAAATATTTTTGACATAACAAAACCAGAAGTCGTAACATAAAATATGGTGATGGAACTAAGAACAAGCATTTCTGTCATGTCAATAAAGGTCTGAATTTTCCTATGAAAGAAACAGACTCCTCTTGAGCCACAGTCAGTCCTAATTACACACTCTCTTCAAGAGAGAGACACTTAAAACAAAACTCCTATACCCAGAGAGAATCATACTCAGTAATGAGATGCCAAATGAATTCAGTTTATCTCCCATACATTCACAATCTGACTGAAGAGAGGGAAGGGGCAAAGCTAGACAATTCACTCATTAGCTGGGCTACAAAAGACTTCATGAGCTGTACTCTGTAAATAAATCTACTGAAGCTTGTGCTCTATTTTTTTTCTGCTAAAGATCTTTTTGGAAATTTAGACCTCCCTTTTGCTGACAGTAGGGCCAGCCTGTCTGTGTGCCAAGCCCTGTCTGCCCTGTCTGCCCTCCCTTCCCTCTCCCCAGGTCTCTATGCTGTCTCTAGATTAAAGAGACACCATGCTTATAGTTGACTGAGAAAAATAAGACTAACGGTGATATGATGTAATAACAGTCAATTTCCCCCTTCTTTAGAGCAGTGGCCGTGCTCTATTTGTCTTAGCCCTTCCCCAGGGGGCTGCCTGTGTTCTTGTTTATAAGAAGAGGGGTGGGCAGGGCAGGTGGGGTAGACTAGAAACAGCAGTAGTTCAACTTGGCCTTTCATGGAAGGGCATGATTTAAAGAACTGTTGCATGAGTATGAATAAAATAGATGGCGTTCAATTTGTCTGATTGTGCCTTTCATTAAACACATGATAAACTCCATCAGAGAGTTCTACCTCCAGGGCAGTATTATTAATATGACTCTGAATTTATCTTAGTATTACTATGGGGAGCACTTATGTTTTACAGCCTCATGGTGGTTAGATTTATTCTCAGCTACAGATATTAGAAGAGTGATGACACATTCAATGGTATTCAAGGACACTGCAAGTAGGAAAAGGGTGTTTTACTGCAAACACATTTAGATATTTGGATTATCCTTGAAATGCAGAGCATAAGGCAATAAAATGCAAAACACTCATCCCTCCTCTGAGCTCATTTTAAATATTCCATGGCCAGGAAAAGAGCTGCACAAGATTCAGTGTGGAGTCTCTACTTTCCCAAGGTGAACATTTTTTCTAAGGAGACTTATGGGCTTTGAAAAGAATGAACCATGTGAAATAAAAAATGCCCTAGGGAAATAATGAAGAATGAATGTTAAAGTAAAAATGGTCTCAGTTTCTTCCTCCTATTGCATAGAGATACAATTCTATGAGACTTGGTGTCTGCACATTATAAATTATTACACAAAGACACTTGCATACTCACATGCAGATGAGAATTATTTTCAGATTCCTGGTCTGTCTCATCTCCTATCACAGACATATCTGTGAAATCAAGTGGCCATTTAATTTTTAAAATTCAAGAATCGCCTTTTACTTTTGTGGATGGCAATAATTAAATTTTTACAGAATTCTTGTCATCCACTTTTCTGAGTTTCACGTTTCTCTCCTTCCTGTTCTAGTAACAGAGTATGCTTTAACAATCTCCGTGTGTGGAATAACATGGGGGAACAATAGAATGAAAATTTATGAGCCTCTCCCAACCCTCTTGAGGGAGCTATGACTACCTTTCAGATAGACTACCATTCAGGACCAGCTCTCAGGCAAACACTGAACTTCCCTCTGCTGACAATTCAAAATCTTATTGTGGGTGACTTATGGCTCAGGATCTTGTATTTCAGAAGATGTCACAGGGAAGAGTGTCAGTCCTACTACAGGCAGCTTATCTACCAGCTGCCAATCCCTATACAAGGTCAATAACATGGCCTCGAGGCCCATCCAGAAGCAAGATTCATTGTAGGTATTGAATAAAGGGCAAATGGGCACCCTTTCTTGATAGTGGCTAGGGCAGGCTTCTGAACTGCAGGTCACTTGTCATGATTCCACTGCCTGCTAGGGCCCAGGGAAGCTCATAGATCCTGAGTAGTTTCTACTCCTACTTATTCTGGCCTAAGTC
>NW_016107384.1:5254240-5276255 GCF_001604975.1 Cebus imitator
GAGACAGAGTTTCGCTCTTGTTGCCCAGGCTGGAGGGCTGGACTGCAATGGCACGATCTTGGCTCACTGCAACCTCCGCCTCCTGGGTTCAAGCAATTCTCCTGCCTCAGCCTCCTAAGTAGCTGGGATTACAGGCACACGCCACCATGCCCAGCTGATTTTTTTTTGTATTTTTAGTAGAGATGGGGTTTCACCATGTTGACCAGGATGGTCTCGATCTCTTGACCTCATGATCTACCTGCCTCGGCCTCCCAAAGTGCTGGGATGATAGGCATGAGCCACCGCACCCGGCCCTGCATTCTTAATTTCAGTGCATCGTCAGTCTCTGAGTCTCTGTCTGAGCCATGGAAACCTCAATGCCTGATCTCAGTATGCCTCCTGCCTAGTTCCTTACCAAATGCTGCAAGCCCCAGCCTCAGTGTAACCTCTGCTCCCAGCAGCAGAGATCCAGACACCAACCCTAGGCAACACACAAGCATCCAGGACTGCTCTGTTCCAGAAGCAATGGCCCCAAAGTGTCTCGAATGCTTACAAAGAGAAAACCTAACCATGAAGATTTGTACCCAATGCTTTGCACTCATTGCCCAGGACACAAAAGAGGAGCTCCTCTTCTCCTTGTCCATAAAGTGAGAGCCCTTTGTGATGGAGCTACTATTCATGAAATAAGTGACAAAGGAGAAAAACGGCAAGAAAGAAGTCATTTAGAGAAAGAAGGATTAAAGATGAATATAAGGATTAAAGAATATAAGGATTAAAGATGAGGGAGCCAGACATTATAAGGGGAACCATAATGATCATGACTAAATGGAGATGAGGCACCAAAAAAAAAAAGCACTCTAAGTGGAAGTCAACTAATAGAAGTATGGAAAGCCAGTGATGGGCTAGAGAGAAAATGGACATCTATGTAACTGGATAGGGCTAGTCATGGGACAGTTTTAGCAGATAATCACAAAGTTCTTTTCTAATATAAAATATCAGGAAGCAGGATGGGTGATATTTAAATATGTAATGTATTTCCAGTCTTTCAAAGTATGGATGGAGCAGTGCCCCATGATGCACTCGCAGAAATAAATTAGGGAAACTATATGGTGTTCTGAGTGAGTTGTTCTCAGTGAAAAGACAGAAAGGCGTCCTTGTCTTTGACCCCATGCTCTTTGAAAAGGCAAAAGAATTTTATGAGGAAATGCAAATGACTGATTCATGTATATTTTTGGAGGGGTATCTTTGGCATTTTAAAGAGAGTTCTGGTATTAAGACGGCCAGACACAATGTAAAACATAGTCAGCAAACGACCATGCTGCAGTAGAATGTTGTGACATTTTCAGAGAGTACATTTCTTAGAACAATTTCTCTCTGTGCACTTCTATGGAGCTCCTGGTACTGCTGAAATCAAGTTACTCTGGCATTCAGTAGAAGGACTATTTTTACATGTGCAAATTGTACAGGCTCTCTGAAATAAAACTACTGGGCTAGAAACTCCATTATCCTGCAACTTCCAAAACTAAAAAACACCTTTACTTACTACTCACATTTCACCAGCCTTTGTGGAGATGAACAAATACATTTGTATTGCTTTGATTTTCAGAGTAATCCAAACATACATTTACAGTTCTAAGAAGAAAAGCATTTCCAAGTGGTTGGTTGTCCAGGATTATGAAGTGATTCTACCCACTCAGAGGCAGCAGGATCTGTGTGGAGAATATTTTTACCACATTCCTTTTCAAAATGTACCTCATTGGTTTGACTTGTTTTGGATATCATTCAGAATATCAAATTAATTCTAAGAACAGCTAACATTTACTCCATGCAAGGCCCAGTTTTAAGTGTTTTACATGTGCTCACTCATTTATTCCTCTGTAGGGTAATTCTACATGGCACTATTGTGGTGAGTTCTTCAATTTTGACAACTAATTAGGAATTTGACAGTCAGAGCTTTCTGCTATTATGATCAGAACAGTAAGAAATTAAGTTCATCTGTCAAGTCAGGAGGTCAGAGCATATCCAGCGTGAAGCCTTGTAGAATTCATGAGGATGAGTAATTCAGATGCTTGAAACTGCAAAGTGACTCCTATTGAGCTTGGAAAGAGTGATATTTACTCTAAGAGCTGTAAGATTTCTTTAAATACAGGGGTAAAGTATGATTCACATATAAAGAAATTGAAACTGTAGGTGTTTTAGTAACTAAATACGTATCTATGTTTTATTCTGACATATTAAAATTATCATAGCACATTTTATAAAAGATTCTTATCAGTAAGTTTTGCCCCAGGGTCAGTTGTTTGTAAAGGCAGTCGTTGGCCTCACCCTTTTGAGTATTCTTTGCAGTAAATATTACAATAAGTAAATTAATTTTTTATCACACCGGGGCTCTAATAAACAAGTCAGTGGATTTGTACCTAGTTTGCTTTT
This sequence comes from Cebus imitator, assembly GCF_001604975.1. NCBI lineage: Eukaryota > Metazoa > Chordata > Mammalia > Primates > Cebidae > Cebus > Cebus imitator. The sequence continues at coordinate 5,256,650 of NW_016107384.1, forward strand.
TGGAGGGTGTGGATGACATCCAGAATGTTATTTTTAGCTCTCAACAGGTTATTTTTGAAATGTTAATAAATTGTGTTGTGTATATTTAAGGCACACAACATGATGTTCTGAGATACATAGATAGTAAAATGTTCACTATAGTGTAGGAAATTAACATAGCCATCATCTCACAAAGTTGCTCATTTTTCCCGCATGACAAGAGCAGCTATAATCTATTCATTTAGCAAAAATGCTAAATACACTGTTATTAACTACACTATTATTATCATCAGATTTTTAGGTTTTGTCATATCTGCTACTTTGTATCCTTTGAACTACTTCTCCCTATTTCCTCCTTCCTCCCCAACTCTGGTAACCACTTTATTCTTGTTTTTTTTCAAGATTCCACACAGAAGTTAAATCAAATAAAATTTTTATTTTGTGACTAGCTTATTTCTCTTAATATAATGTCCTCCATATCCATGTTATGGTAAATGGCAGAATCTTTCTTTTTTAAAGGATGAAAAATATTCCTGTGAGTGTGTGTGTGGGGGGTTGATGGGTGTGAGGGGTGTGTGTTTTTGTGTATGTGTGTGTGTGGTCTGTGTGGTGTATGTGCGTGTGGGTGGTGGGTGTGTGGGTGTGGGTTGTGTGTGTTTGTGTGTGGTGGGTGTGTGTGTGTGGTGTGTGTGTGTGTGTATCAGAGGTTTTTAATCCATCAACCAATTGATAGACACTTAGGGTGTTTACATATCTTGGCTATTGTGAACAATACTGCAATGAACATGAGAGTGCAGATATCTTGATGGGGTGGTGATTTTGTATTCCTTGGGCATATACCCACAAGAGGGATTGTTGAGTCGTATGGTAATTCTATTTTTAATTTATTTAGGGATCTTTATTCAGAACAGTTTTAAAGATCCCTTATGCCCTAGGTATCTTCTAGGAAACCATAGATGTAATCCCAAAGAGGGTCTTCTTTCCTATAACTACTAAAATCTAAAAACCACAGTTAATTCAGTAGTTACAGTTACTCAAGGATAGAGGAAAATGCCCATTGGTGCCTTGTATCAGGGGACCCACCCCCCTCCCCGATTCCTTCCTCATTGGACATGTTTTGTTCCATGAGACTTCTTAGCCCATCTGGGTTATATATACCACAGCTTAAAGAATATCTTTCCATATGGCAGAAGCAATTGCCTTCAATTAAAAGTTTGTTTTTAAAAAAATTATATTTCCAGATTGGATTTCGATCATCAATGCCTTTCTACTGTTTACATAACGAGGATAAATTCTGGAATGTGCTCCTGTTCCCACTCTTCTGAAAAATATATTCTGAATCGCAGTGAGCAAAATAGAGTTTATCTAGCAGATCTATAGGATAATGAAATGTGATTGGAATTTAACTTCAAGTTGAATGGTAAGCCAGTCAGTTCTTTAAAAAATTTCCCGTATTATCCACTCAGAGGCCAGATTTCTGGGGAGAAATACTCATTAAAGCTAACTCTTCAAACTGTTGGTAGCTGCACTTCATTCACAGCTTTCACAGTGGCCACTGACAGGCTAGCAGGAAAAAAACAGCCACAGTCCACTATCCTCCCAGGACCATGCTTTCATGGGGCCTAGATAACTGGATACAGAGCTGTCCTCTCTGCAAATCAGGGGAATCCCTTCTCATACCAGCACCAGCTAGCCAGTGTGGTGGTCAGATGGAATGCATTTGTAATTCTTTAAAGTATGAGAATGTAGTTAGTTGGATTGAATATATTTTAAATTTATCCAATGAAAATTTGTTTAGTTACGTTAATTATTGTTTTTGTTAGTAATGTCAACCATAATCAAATGGTATAAAATCACCTCAAGTTAACTTGCCTTTCCATATCCTTTAAATGACCTTCATTAAGAAATAGCTTTTTCTCTTTCAAGTAAATTACGTAACTCCTTTGCTTTTTCACAGACCTTAATGGGCACAAATTGTACTGGTGTAATATATTGGAAAATCACAATCAAAATAGAAAAAAAAAATAGAAAAAATGTTTTCTTCTCTCAAATATTACAAGTCACAAAGTAAGCCAAATAGAGTATAAATACATAAAAATACAGAATACCTAAAGTAGTGGATTTAACTTAGTAGGAAATATTTTCCTGCAGTGCTATAAAGCATTACATTTTACAAGAGGCACTTTTTTATGGCTATCATTCAAACCAGTTAGAGGAACAGTATAGCACTTAATTGAAAAATGAATGGTTCTCATCTCAAAAGGACAAAGTTTAATATGAACATAACTAACTAAGATATACAAGGAATTAAATTAAAATAGGATATTCAAGCAGAAACGTGTGCAGGGAATTATGTTATGGTTTTCCTATAAATAGCACAGTCTCTTTAAATGTAATCTCCTATCCCTGATATTCTGAATTTCTCTAAACCAGACTTGAGCAAAGCTGTTCAAAGAAGTACCAAAAAATAAACTAAAATAAATATAACCCACATGTAAGGGAATAGCTACGCTAGAGTTTATTCACACCTTGGAACACTACATGGTAGTTAAAATAGGTCAGTATGGATTTCAAAACCATAATGTTAGAAGCAGTGGTGATTGAAGGATCCCATCAAAAAGATCCAAAACAGCATGCACATCCTCCACTGGCAAATGAGGTATCCATGGTCTGTCATTAGGACTGGTGTGACCCATGGAGAGAAAGGAAGGGTGGTGTGGTGCGATGGCCCCTGAGAGCCACTTGGAGCAGGAGAGCCCCCACCCTCAGCCAAGGGAGACAGTGAGCAAACATGCCAGCCAGTCTGGAAAACCGTGCTTTTTCCAAGGAACTGTGCAACACATGGATTGGAAGATCCCACTCAGAAGCCCATGCCACCGAGGCCTTGGCTTGATTAATAAAGCAAATTCTTAGAGACCTACAAAAAGACATAGACTCCCACATAATAATAGTGGGAGACTTTAACACTCTACTGTCAATATTATACAGATCGACAAGACAGAAAATTAACAAGGATATTCAAGACTTAAATTCAGCTCTGGATCAAGTAGTCCTGATAGATATCTACAGAACTCTCTACCCCAAAATAATAGAATATACATTCTTCTCAGTGCTACATAGCACTTATTCTAAAATCAACCACATAATTCGAAGCAAAACTCACTTCAGTAAACGCAAAAGAGCTGAAGTCATAATAAATAATCTCTCAGACCACAGTGCAATCAAATTAGAACTCAGTATTATGAATCTTACTCAAAAACCACACAACAACATGGAAATCAAACAACCTGCTCCTGAATGACTTCTAAGTAAATAATGAAATTAAGGCAGAAATCAAGAAGTTCTTTGAAACCAATGAGAACAAGGAGACAACATAAAAGAATCTCTGGGACACAGCTAAAGCAGTGTTAAGAAGGAAATTTATAGCACTAAATGCCCACATTAGAAAGCTACAAGGACCTCAAATTGACATGCTGACATCACAATTAAAGAAACTAGAGAAAAAGAGCAAAGAAATCCAAAAGCTAGAAGACAAGAAATAACTAACATGAGAGTAGAACTGAAAAAGATAGAGACAAAAATAAAAATAAAACTTTCAAAAAAATCAATGAACCTAGGAGCTGGTTTTTTGGAAACATTAATAAAGTCGATAGACCACTAGCTAGACCAATAAAAAAGAAAAGAGAGAAGAATCAAATAAACACAATAAAAAATGATAAAGGGGATATCACTACTGACCCCACAGAAGTACAAATTACCCTCAAAGAATACTACAAACACCCATGCACAAATAAGCTAGAAACTCTAGAAGAAATGGATACATTTCTGGATACATACATCCTCCCGCAGAGGAAGAAGTATAATCTCTGAAGACCAAGTACTGAAATTGAGGCAGTAATAAATAGCCTACCAACAATAACAACAAACACCCAGGACCAGACAGATTCACAGCAGAATTCCATCAGAGGTACAAAGAGAAGCTGGTACCATTCCTTCAGAAACTATTCAAAACAATTGAAATGAGGAATCCACCGTAACTCATTTTATGAGGCCAGCATCATCCCGGTACAAAAACCTGGCAGAGACACAACAAAAAAAGAAAACTTCAGGCCAATATCCCTGATGAACTTCAATGCAAAAATCACCAATAAAATACTGACAAACTAAATCCAGCAGCACATCAAAAAGTTTACCCAACACAATAAATTTGGCTTCATCCCTGGGATGCAAGGCTGGTTCAACATATGCAAATCAAGAAACATAGTTCATTACATAAACAGAATCAATGACAAAAAACACATGATTATCTCAATAGATGCAGAAAAGGCATTCGATAAAATTCAACATCAAACTGTCAATAAGCTAAATATTGATGAAACATATCTCAAAATAATAAAATCTATCTATGACAAACCCACAGCCAATATCACATGGAATGCACAAAAGCTGAAAGCATTTTCTTTGAAAACCAACACAAGAGAAGGATACCATCTCTCACCACTCCTATTCAACATAGTATTGGAAGTTCTGGCCAGGGCAATCAAGTAAGAAAAAGAAATAAAGGATATTCAAACAGGAAGAGAGGAAATCAAATTGTTTCTGTTTGCAGATGACATAATCTTATATTTAGAAAACCCCATCTTCTCAGCCCAAAAACTTCTTAAGCTGAAAAGTAATTTCAGCAAAGTCTTTGATGCAAAATCAATGTGCAAAAATCACAAGGATTTCTATATACCAATAGACAAGCAGAGAGCCAAATCATTAATGAACTCCCATTCACAATTGCTACAAAAACAATAAAATACCTAGAAATACAGCTAACAAGGGATGTGAAGGGTCTTTTCTAGGAGAACTACAAGCCACTTCTCAAAGAAATAAGAAAGGACAGAAACAACTGGAAAAACGTTCCATGCTCATGAATAGGAAGAATCAATATTGTGAAAATGGCCATACTGCCCAAAGTAATTTATAGATTCAATGCTATTTCCATCAAACTACCATTAACATTCTTCACAGAATTAAAAAAAAACTACTTTAAAATGTGTATGGAACCAAAAAAAAGCCAGCATAGTCAAGACAATTCTAAACAAAAACAACAAAACTGGAGGCATCAAACTACCTGACTTCAAACCATACTCCAAGGCCACAATAATGAAAACAGTATGGTACTGGTACCAAAACAGACATATAGACCAAAGAAACATAATAGAGACCTCAGAAATAAGACCACACATCTACAACCATCTGATCTTTGACAAACCTGACAGAAACAAGCAATGGGAAAATGATAATATTATAGTGAAATAATAATATTCACTATTCAATAAATGGTGCTGGAAAAACTGGCAAGCCACATGCACAAAACTAAACTGAACCCCTTCCCCATACCTTATGTAAAAATTAACTCAAGATGGATTAAAGACTTAAGTGTAAAACCCCAAACCATACAAACCCTAGAAGAAAACCTAGGCAATACTGTTCAAGACATAGTCATGAGCAAAGATTTTATGATGAAATCTCCCAAAGCAATGGCAACAAAAGCTAAAATTGACAAACAGCATCTAATTAAACCAAAGAGCTTCTGCATAGCAAAATAAACTTTCATCAGAGTAAACACACAACCTACAGAATGGGATAAAATTTTGGCAATCTACCCATCTGACAAAGGTCTAATACCCAGAATTTACAAGGAACTTAAATTTACAAGAAGAAAACAAACAAACCCATCAAAACTGGGCAAAGTATATGAACAGACACTTCTCAAAAGAAGACATTTATGTGGCCAAGAAACATGAATAAAAGCTCAACATCACTGATCATTAGAGAGACGCAAATCAAAACCACAATGAGATACCATCTCACGTCATTCAGAACAGCGATTATCAAACGTCAAGAAACAACAGATGCTGGGGAGGCTGTGGAGAAATAGGAATGCTCTTACACTGTTGGTGGAAATATAAACTAGTTCAACCATTGTGGAAGAAAGTCTGGCAATTCTTCAAGCATCTGGAACCAGACATACCATCTGACCCAGCAATCCCATTATTAGATATATACCCAAAGAAATATAAATCATTCTAGAAAAAAATTAAAGTTTTAAATATTGATTGGGAACTTCAGACATTTGTAAATGAAATGGTCCATGAACTATTATATCACTATCATTCTGTCTAATAAAATAACCATTTGAAAATAAAAAAATCATGTTGAGTGAAAAAAAATGATGGCCAAAAAGATAAGTAATACATGCATAACGCACAGACATACACACACATTTAAAACACACTGCAGTATTATATAGTCTTTATGGATACACACATCAATAGAAGAAATAATTGCAAATATATGGGAATGACACACTGCAACTCCAGGATAATGATTATCTTGAAAGAGAATCTAGATGTCACTATAAAATTTTATTTTGACAGAGAGAAACAAGATGGAAACATGACAAAATGTTAAAATTTGTTAAATCTGGAAAACAGAGAAATGGATGGATATTATTTTATGTTTTTCCAGTTTGAAATATTATATCAAAAATTAAATCAAATACTTTACATATGTTTTACTATAATCTCCTGAGTATATTAGCCTATTATGACTAGAACTGAGCTATACCTTGCTTTGGCACATTAACCACATAATTAGAACATTATAAACATTATAGACACATATATTCTCTCATTTTCCCTGCCAAACCAAGGTAAGACAAAGTTCTCAGCTTTCCTTTACCATGACCCCCGCCTCCCACAACTAAAATACTCCTCTCAAACATTGCTACTTTAGCTTAAGCTATTTGCGACATTCTCAGCCCCACCTAAAAAGTAAGGAGAAAAATCCTATTGAATATCAGATTTTTCCAGTGTCTACATTTTATTAGAGCTCCACTTAATGACAGCACAAGTGTCATGAATTATATCTTCATATCCTAAAGTAAATTTTAAATGTTTAACATTCAGCTGGAAGAAAACTTAAACATCACTAAAACATAGCACATAGCTATAGCAATTTAACATAGGAAAATTCATAATTGTGTCTTAAGCAAAATTGTTTAAAATGAATTAGCCATATACCAATATAATACCTTTATATGAGGTTGTAGCTTACCCAACAGAATGATCAATTATAACAGTAGTTGAAATTTAGATTTGTGTATAGAAGTGGAAAAATTGCTATTATTACACTAAGAAAAACGTATATTTTTGATACTATATGGTACAATGTTAAAATTTGCACATTCAAAAAAGAGAACAGAAGTTTTATTTGCCATTGTTTCATCGGATTTAACAAACCCTAGGGAGACCATTATTCTGGAAATAGTATGACATCATGCTTTACTTATTCTAAAATCCAAATCTTTTGTTTCAAACAAATGGAGAAGTGAGTGTCATGACTTATAAAGAAAGATTATGTAATGTTTAGAATTCAAATGTTCCTGGAGAATCTATAAGGAATAAATAAATTAGAGGAAGAAGTAGGATGGGTTATTGTTTCATTTCTTAGTTCTGGGTAAGAAAGATAACAAAAAAAAATTGACATGAGCTTATAAGCACCACGTTATGTTATTTGAACCTACTGGACATATTGAATGCTTAAGAGGTACCAATATTTTGCCTGCTTTCCACCTATTTGTGCCATGTTTCAAAACATAATGAAACAAAGAAAGCTTTGTGTGAGCTATGCTTAAATAGATTCAGCCTTGTGGAGGTGTTAAACAATGAAATTCCTCAGGAAACTCAACCATGTGTTTTGTGCCCTATCAGATCTGCATAAAAAATGCAGCAAGTCTGCCAAAATAAGAATCTCATAATAGATTGTTCAGATAGTGTTATTAGTAAGAGACTGAAATTGGACTGTGCTCTGCTGAAGGAAATGGGTAGATGACATCGGTGGATAAGGAAACTACACACTAGTGGCAAGAACACAAAATTTAAAATGACAAAATAAGTGTGAGATAGAAAAATAGACAGTGAAAGGATTTTAAAGAAACAAAACAGATTCCCTTAATTAAATGTGATTATGCATCTGTTACTTAAAAAAATGAATTAAGAGTGGCATTGTGACTTATTTTTCTGAGCTTTACAATTAAGCAGTGGAATTTCACCCCCAACTCTCACCTTCATTTCTTTTAAACTTTCTGGTAGATGAATGCTAAAGCAGGACTCAGACATGACTAATTTTAGCCTAGAAGCTATAAGAAATAAAAAGAATTTTGGAATGAAGTTTGTGAAATCAATCACTGGAATTTCTTCAAGTAATAACTGCATGTAGTTCTATTAAACATTGATAGATTCCTCTCTCAGATTTTTTAAAACACCATACTTAATACTTAGAGAGACAGGGTATTTGCGGAATAAAAAATTCTAATAGCCATTTTATTAAGGTCAAAAATACAGAATAATAATTCAGTTCCTAGGGTATCTTTAGAGTTTTGTTGTTGTTGTGTTTATCACTTCTCAAAATTACATTATTATTTTAAAAATAGCAACTACATTTGAGTACTTTTTATTATTATTATTCTTTAAGTTCTGCAGTACATGCGCAGACCTTGCAGGGTTGTTACACAGATACATACATGTCATAGTGGTTTGCTGCCTCCATCCCCTTGTCACCTACATTAGGTATTTCTCCTAATGTTATGCCTTTCTAATCTCCCAACCCCCTGCTATCCCTCCCCTAACCCCCCAACCCCCAACAGACCTTAGAGTATGATGCTCCCCTCCCCGTGTCCATGTGTTCTCATTGTTCAACACCCACCTAAGAGTGAGAACATGCAGTATTTGGTTTTCTGTTCTTGTGCCAGTTTGCTGAAAATGATGGTTTCCAGATACATCCATGTCCCTGCAAAGGACACGAACTAATCCTTTTGTATGGCTGCACAGTATTCCATGGTGTATCTGTGCCATATTGTCTTTATCCAGTCTATATTGATGGGCATTTGTGTTGGTTCCAAGTCTTTGCTATTGTAAACAGTACCACAATGAACATACATGTGTATGTGTCTTTATAATAGAATGATGTATGATTCTTTGGGTATATACCCAGTAAAGGAATTTCTGAGTATTTCTATTTCTAGAACCTTAAGGAATCACCATACTGTCTTCCACAATGGTTGAACTAATTTACACTCCTACCAACAGTGTAAAAGCGTTCCTATTTGTCCACATCCTCTCCAGCATCTGTTGTCTCCAGATTTTTTAATGACCATCATTCTAACTGTCATGAGATGGTATCTCAATGTGGTTTTGATTGGCATTTCTCTAATGACCAGTGATGATGAGCATTTTTTTCATATGTTTGTTGAAAGCATTCCTATACACCAACAACAGAGTAACAGAGAGCCAAATCATGAGTGGACTCTCATTCACAATTACTACAAAGAGAATAAAATACCTGGGAATACAGCTAACAGAGGATGTGAAGGACCTCTTCAAGGAGAACTAAACACCACTGCTCAAGGAAATAAGAGAAGACACAAACAGATGGAGAAACACTCCATGCTCATGGTTAGAAAGAATCAATATCGTGAAAATGGCCATACTGCCCAAAGTTGTTTATAGATCCAATGCTATCCCCATCAATCTACCATTCACCTTCTTCACATAACTGGAAAAAAAACACCTTAAACTACTTCATATGGAATCAAAAAAGAACCCACATAACCAAGGCAATCCTAAGCATAAAGAACAAAGCTGGAGGAATCCTGCTACCTGACTTCAAACTATACTACAAGGCCACAGCAATCAAAACAGCATGGTACTGGTATCAAAACAGAGATATAGACCAATGGAACAGAACAGAGGCCTCAGAAGTAAGGTGACACATCTACAACCATCTGATCTTTGACAAACCTGATGAAAACAAGCAATGGGGAAAGGATTCCTTGTTTTATAAATGGTGCTGGAAAAACTGGCAAGTTATGTGCAGAAAGCTGAAACTGGGAAATTATATACAAAAATTAACTCCAGATAGATTAAATACTTAAACATAAGCCCTAACACCATAAAAACCCTAGAAGAAAACCTAGGCAATACCATTCAGAAAATAGGAATAGGCAAGGACTTCATGACAAAAACACCAAAAGCAATGGCAACAAAAGCCAAAATAGACAAGTGGGATCTAATTAAACTCCAGAGCTTCTGCACAGCAAAAGAAGCAACCATTAGAGTAAACTGGCAACCAACAGAATGGGAAAAAATTTTTCAAGCCACCCATCTGACAAAGGGCCAATATCCAGAAACTACAAAGAACTAAAACAAATTTACAAGAAAAAAAAAAAAACATCAAAAGGTAGGTGAAGGATATGGACAGACACTTGTCAAAAGACATTTAAGTACTATTAATGTTTCAATTCATTCCTCTTAAACGTGTTGCTTTAAATTAACGACTCAGATTTTCTATAACTATTTTCACTTTCAAATAATTCAAAAAGTCAGTATTGAACTATTAGTGTATATGAGGAAATGTAATAGAGGCAGGGGTGGAAATGAAAAGAAACTTGTAGCTTAGTCCTTATACATAGGAAACTTAATGTCTAATAAGAGATATTCAAGGAATATACTATTAGGGAAGCCTTTATGGAGAAAGTGAAGGTTGTGCTGGGCTTTGAAGAATTCTTCAGATTTTAAGAGCCAGCAGGAAAAAGGACATAGGCTCTGAAAACTTAAGAATTCTAAGAAAGAAGGGTCAGCTTTCTTTCAGGCCCAGCAAAAGTGCTCAACATTGATCACCAGAGAAATGCAAATCAAAATTGCATGAGATATTGTATGACCCCAGTTAAAATGGCTTTTATTCAAAAGTCCTGCTCACCTGCCTAAAAACAGGAAACAATACTAGAAATCAATTTATATATAAAAAATATACATGAATAAATTAAACCAGAGTATTTGAAATAAGAACATGCAGAAAGTTCTAAAATAAATTAGTCATTTGAACCTCAGAACCTCAGAAACCTAGAGGGATCACTGAATTATTGCAATCAGTCCATCAATGAAATCTCAGCCCAGGCACAAGACTTAATAAGTATTATCACTTGGAAATCTGCACCACTGCATTTCAAAGCCTTTGTGAATGATAACAAATGTATTCACTAAGCAATACTGCATTTTCTTAATGTGGTTATACTGAAAGAATGACTGAAATTTTGTATTATTTCATTGCTTTGTTCACATTAAATAAAATAAACCATATGTAAGTATTATACTATAATTATAGTTTTTTAAGTAATACACTAAATGTTTGCATGTGGGTACAAAGTATACTATATTTATGGGGTACATGAAATATTTTGATATAGGCATACAATACATAATAAGCACATCAGGGTAAATTAGGAATTCATCACCTCAAGCATTTATCCTTTCTTGGTACTACAAACAATCCAATTGTACTCTTTTAGTTATTTTAGAATATACATTAAATTTATTGACCATAGTCAACCTGTTGTGCTATAAAATACTAGATCTTATTCATTCTATCTACCTATGTATTTTTTGATTTTTTAGATATTTTTTGGAGTACATGGTAGGTGTATATATTTTTGGGTTACATGAGATATTTTGATATGGACATGCAATATGTTACAATTATGTCAGAGTAAACCCATCACCACAAGCATTTATCCTTTGTGTTTCAAACAATCCAATTATACTCTTTTAGTAATTTTAAAACATACAATAAAATTATTTTTCTACTACAGTCAACCTGTTGTGCTATCAAATAGGCCTTATTCATTCTTTCTATTTTTTGTACTCATTAACCATCTCCACTTCCCTCCTCCTCTCACTACACTTCCCAACCTCTGGTAACCATCTTTCTACTCTCTATCTCGATGAGTTCAATTGTTTTAACTTTTTGGTTCCCAAAAATAAGTGAAAACATATGATGTTTGTTTTTCTGTGCCTGGCTTATTTCATTTAACATAATGAACTTTTGTTCCATTCATGATGATGCAAATGACAGGATCTTATTCTTTTTAATGGCTGAATAGTAGTCCATTATGTATGTGTACCACATTTTCTTTATGCATTTATCTGTTGTGGTATACTTAAGCTGCTTCCAAATCTTAGCTATTATTAATAGTGCTGCAATAAATACGGCAGTGTAGATATCCCTTCAATATGTTGATCTCCTTTAATTTGGGTATATGCCTAGGAGTTGGGATTGCTAGATCATGTAATAGCTCTATTAGTTTCGAGGAAGAGCCAAATTGTTCACCATGGTGGTTGTACTAATTTATATTTTCAACAACAGTGTACAAAACTTACCTTTTCTCCACATATTCACCAGCATTTGCTATTGCCTATCTTTGAATAGAAGCCATTTTAACTGGGCTGAGATGATACCTCATCATAGTTTTGGTTTTCATTTCTCCAATGAACAATAATGTTGAGAACTTTTTCATATATCTGTTTGCCACTTACATATCTTCTTTTGAGAAATTCTATTCACATATTTTGCCCATTTATAGTGGGATTATTAGACTTTTTCTCCTATTAAGTTGTTTGAGTTCATTACATATTCTGGTAATTAACCCCTTTTCAGATGAGTAGTTTGCAAACATTTTATTTGATTCTGTGGGTTGTCTCTCCACTTTGTTGACTGTTTCCTTTGCTGTGTAGAAGCTTTTTGACTTGATAAAATCCCACTTCTCTGTTTTTGCTTTGGTTGCCTCTGCTTGTGGGTTATTACTCAAGAAATCTTTGCCCAGTCTAATGTTTTCTAAATTTCATAGTTTCATGTTCATCTTTAATCTGTTTTCATTTTATTTTTGTATATGGTGAGAGATATGAGTCTAGTTTCTTTCTTCTGCATATGGATATCCAGTTTTCCTAGCACCATTTATGAAAGAGATTGTCTTTCCCCAATCAAAACTCTTGGCAACTTTGTCAAAATGAGTTTGCTGTAGATGTATAGGTTTATTTCTAGGTTCTCCCTTCTGTTCCACTGGTATATATGGCCATTTTTATGTCAATACCATGCTGTTTTGGTTACTATACCTCTGTAGTATAATTTGAAGCCAGATAATATGATTACTCCAGTTTTGTTCTTTTTGCTTAGGATAGATTGAATTATTCTTGGTCTTTTGTGGTTCCATAAACACTTGTTTTTTCTATTTCTGTGAAGAATGTACTTAGAGATTGTATTGAATCTCTAGATTTTTGAAGGTGGTATGACTATTTTACCAATATAGGCTATTTTAATCCATTAACATGAAATATGTTTCCTTTTTGTGTGTGATTTCCCCTTTAATTTCTTGATTCAATGTTTTATAGTATTTCTTGTGGAGGTTTTTAATGTCTTTGGTTAAGTTTATTCCTAGATATTTTATTTGTAGCTACTGTAAATGACAATACTGTCTTGATACCTTTTTCACATTTCTCACTGATACCATATAGAAATGTTCCTGATTTTTGTATGCTGAGTTTGTATCCTCCAACTTTATTGAATTTATTTCAGTTCTAATAGTTTTCTTGTGGAGTCATTAGCTTTTTCAAATATAAGTTCTTATAATCTGCAAACAAGAAGAATTGGACTTCTTCCTTTGCACTTTGGATGCCTTTTCTTTCTTTATCTTCTCTAATTGTTCTAGCTAGGGCTTCCAATACGATGTTAAATAATGATGAAAGCAGGCATCTTTGTTGCGTTCTAGATCTTAGAGAAACGGCTTTCAGTGTTTCCCCATTTAGTATGATATTAGCTGTGCATCTCTCATATATGACTTTTATTGTGTTATGTTCCTTCTTTACCCGAGTTTTTAAGGATTTTTTCATGAAGGAATGTTGAATTTTATCAAATGCTTTTTCAGCATCAATTAAAATAATTTTTTCTCATTTCACTTTTCAAATGAAATTATTTTTTCCTTCATTCTGTTGATATGATCTATCATACAAATTGATTTGTGTATTTTGAACCATCCTTGCATCATGAGATCAATTCCACTTGGTCATAATGAATGGCCATTTTATTGAGTTGTGGGATTTGGTTTACTTGTATTTTGTTGAGAATTTTTGCATCATTTTTCATCAGGGATACTGGCCTCTAATTTTCTTTTCTTTCTTTCTCTTTATTTCATTCTTCTCCTTTTTCTTTAAAATATGTCTTTGTGTGGTTTTGGTATCAAGGTAACACTGGCCTTGTAGAATCAGTTTAAAAGTTTACCACCTCCTTCATTTTATAGAATTGTCTGAGTAGGACTAGTGTTAGTTCCTGTTTAAATATTTTATAGAATTCAGCAATAAAGCAATCTAGTCCCAGGCTCTTCTTCATTGAGAGACTTTTTATTGCAACTTTCATCTCATTACTTGTTATTGTTCTGTTCAGTTTGGAATGTCTTCACATTTTAATCTTGGTAGGTCATATATGTCTAACAATTGATCCATTTATTCTAGGTTTTTCCTATTTATTGGTGTATGGTTGCTCACATCAGCCTCTAATAATCCTTACTGAAGTATCAATTGTAATATCTCCTTTGTCATATCTGATTTTATTGATTTTGATCTTCTCTCTTTTTTTCTTAGTCTGGCTAAATGTCTGTCAATCTTATTTATTTCTTTAAAAAAACAATTTTTGTTTCATTGATCTTTTGTATTTTTTCAGTTCATTTATTTCTGCTCTGATCTTTGTTATTTCTTTTTTCTACTAATTTTGGGTTTGGTTTGCTCTTGTTTTTGTAGTTTTATGCATCTTCAGGTTGTTTATTTAAAGTTTTTCTAGTTTTTTATGTAGGGGCTTATTACTATAAAGTTTCCTCTTAGCACTGATTTTTCTGTATCCCATAGGTCTTCACATATTGCATTTCCATTTTAATTTGCTTAAACTTTAAAAATTTTCTTATTATTCTTTGACCCAGTGCTTATTCAGGAGCATATTCTTTAATTTTCATGTGCTTGTATAGCGTCCAGTTTTCCTCTATTGATTTGTAATTTTCTATTTTGGTCAGAGAAGATAGCTGATGTGATTTCAATTTTCTGAATGTTTTAAAACTTGTCTTGTGGCCTATCTTTGAGAATAACCCATGTGCTGAGGAGAAGAATGTGTATTCAGCAGCACTGGATGAAGTGTTCTATAAATATTTACTGGTTCTATTTTTTTTCTATAGCTCAGATTAAGTCCCATGTTTCTTTGTTAATTTTCTGTCTGGATGATCTGTTCAGCGCTAAAAGTGGGCTGTTGAGGGCTCCAATTCTTATTATTTCGAGGTCTATCTCTCTTTTGAACTTTGATATATTTGCTTGATATATTTGGGTGTTCCTGTGCTGGGTGCATATATATTTACTTTTGTTATATCCTCTTATTAAAAAAAAAAGTTGAAATCCCTTTATCACCATATAATAACATTGTCTCTTTTTTATAGTTTTTGTCTTGAAATCTATTTTACCTGATATAAGTATAGCTATTGTTGCTCTTTTTTTGTTTCAGTTTGCATAGAATATCTTTTTTAAATCTCTTTATTTTCAGTCTTTGTGTCTCTTTATAGGTGAAGTATGTTTCTTGCAAGCTGCTTTAAAAAAAATTCAGACACTCTATGTCTAATACTTGTAAAGTCTACTTACATTCAATGTTATTCTTGGTAAGTAAGAACTTTCTCCTGCCATTTTGTTATTTGCTTCCTGTTTGTTTTGTGGTCTTTTTTTTTTTCTCTCTTTCTTCCTGTCTTTCCTTTTGTGAAGGTGATTTTCTCATGTATTTTTAATTTTTTGCTTTTTATTTTTTGTGTGTCTGCTGTATGGTTTTTGATTTGAGGTTACTATAGGTAAGTGTTATTAGGAATTATTTGCAAACTGCTAACAACTTAACACTGATTGCATATACCAACAAGCAAAGAGAAAATTAATAAAAATTCTACACTTTAACTTCAACCCCCTACTTTTTAACTTTTTTTGTTTTAATTTATATCTTATTACACTATCTCTTGGAAAGTTGTTGTAGTTATTTTTTATAAGTTTACCTTTTAGTTTTTCTTCTCAAGATATGTGTTTACACACCTAATTACAGTGTTATAATATTCTGTGTTTTTCTGTGTACTTACTACTAACACTGAGATTTGTACCTTCAGATGATTTCTTATTGCTCATTAACATTCCTTTCTTTCAGATTGAACTCTTTAGTATTTCTTGTAGAACAGGTCTAGGGTTGAAATAACTCAACTTTTATTTGTCTAATAATGTCTTTACTTCTCTTTCATAGTTTGAAGGATATTTTTGCTGAATAGGATAATTATTTTTTTCCTTCAACCCTTTAAATATGTCATGCCACACTCTCCTGGCCTGTATGATTTCCACTGAAAAGTCTGCTGCTAGACGTGTTTGAACTCCTTTATATATTATTTGTTTCTTTTCTCTTGCAGAAGGAGTATCTCTCTATAGCTATCACAGCTGGGAATATGCTGGGTCACACCTGAAGCCAGCATTGCTCTGAGTCTCACCCAAGCCTTTCAGCAAGTACTTTCTAGGTACCACTCTTAATTATTCAAGACCCAAGAGCTTTTTAGTGAACAGATAATGAATTCTGCCAGGACTGGGTTCTTTGCTTCAAGGTTGCAGATTTCCTTCTGACCCAGAGTGTGTTTAGAAAAGTCATCCATGAGCTAGGGCCTAGAATGGTGGTCTCACAATTCTGCCCCATGTCCTAACCTATTGTAGCTGAGCTGGTATCCAAGTTACAAGACAACATCCTCCTATTCTTCATTCTTCCCTCCTCAAGCATAAAGAAGTAGTCTCCCAGAGCTGTGAGCTCCACTGCCTGGGGCTGGGGGAGGTGTGACACAAGGACTCTTTTGGCCACCCTGGCTGGTACCTCATTAGGTTTTGTGCACCCCAAGTCTACTGGCTCCAAACTAAGTACAGCACCAGGATTTGCCCAGGAATTTCCATCTTTGTGGCCTAGACTGCCTTTCAAGTTTATTTAGGACCCCAGAGCATTTTAGGTTATGGTGAAGGGACTTGCCAGAACTCGCATCCCAGCTTCTGGGATGGACAATTTGTCTCTGACTAGGTCTGGTCTAAATGCTTCCTCTGTGGGCACTGGCTGAGTTCTGTCCCATGTTGCATTCTGCTGTGACAAGGCAGTACTGAGTTCTAATACAAAGTTCCACAATCACTGTGTTCTTTCTCCCCCAAGCACACATACTCTTTCACTGTGCCACACAGCGACTGCTGGGGGATGGGGGAGGAGTGGTGTTGGTGATTCAAGATGTTCTTTTCAATTCTCTTCAGTGCCTCTTTTCTTAATATGTTAAAACCAGATACTGTGATTGTTCACTGGATTTTTGGCTCTTATAAAGGTGCTTTTATGTGTGGACAGTTGTTCAATTTGGCGTTCCTGTAGAGTGGGGGAACGATTTCTAGAGGCTTCTATTCCGTCATCTTGCTCTGCTTCCTCTAATTATAGTTTTTAGTGAATATAGCATGGATATATTTATATATTAACAAATATCCAGCTTATAAATCATTTAAAAATGTTGACTAGTATTTTGTTCTATTCTATACTTTAAATATTCCCCTATTATTGAAGATTTAAGTTGTTCTAATATTTCACTATAATAAACAATGCTTTTATAAACATTCTTGCCAGAGCTAAACATGATTTACATCCTTAATTACTTATTTAGGATAAATCCCTAAATGTGAAATTGCTAAATCAAAAAGTGTAGGTTTTTAAAAATTTTAATATATAGTGCTAAATTGACTTCTCAAGCATTCTGTTATTACATACTCCTTCCAAAAAGCTATAAGACCACTAGTTTCCCTGCTGTGAAACAATGTTATATCTTAAAAAGGGGCACTTCAGAAATCTCCAAGCTGCAGCTGAATGTTATGTGAAGCACACAGAGAATCAAAACATATTCAAACGTCTTTTGCATGAATCCCAGATCAGCAGACAGATTTACTATGAACATCAAGAACTGCATATAGTATTTAACACTGACTCCTCACACACTTTTCTGAGAGATATTCACTTTGTTGAAAACCCTTTTATTCTTTTTAGCCTCCAAGAGTTACAAGCCAAGGTGCAGTGAAAAAGAAATCAATACAGTATAAAATTCCTATTCTCCCAATATCCACAAACATGTGAGAAAGTCAACTTTGCCTTGAAGAGAGTCTTGTCACTTCAACAGGAGCTGTATCGACAAAGAAGAGAAAGAGATGAGCAAGGATATTGGCTCTAAAATGTGGTAGCATTCTTCCAATTCATCCACAAAGAAGAGAGCCACAGAATTGGAATTTTCATCAGCTTGAGGAACCTAGCAAAAGTGTCTTCTGAATATATATTCACTTTTATCTGTACAAAAACATTTGTAGGATCCAATTATGGCAATTAAAATTCAAAAACTTTTGCTTCTAAGTGATATCTATGCCATTTCAGATAACTGGAAACTATAATTTGAAAGAAAGTTTAGGGCTGGCTCAGAAGCTTGTGGGAGTAATTTGTATTAATTACACTTGGAGATGTCTAACTACTCACACATTTTAATGACATTTGCATATGGTTATAAAATGAAAACAATAAATATTTCTTCTGAGAGAGGAGAGATAAAGATAATGTAAACAGACAAGAGAGAAACTGCGATTTTAGATACTGAAGTTCTTTATAATGACTTAGATTCCATATTTAATTTTATATCTAGGTCCTCTCTCCTGATTTGGCAACCTAACCTGCTTTCCCTCGGAAATGTCAGGTCATCCTGTCCTGATGCTGCTTTGTTTAATAGGCTCCAGTTTCCCCTATAAATTCACAAGGTCTAATAAATGAAGCTCCCCTAGTATCTGAGTGTGTGTGTGTGTGTGTGTGTGTGTGTGTGTGTGTGTGTGTTTTACACTAGAGAGAGGAACACTAAGAACCCCAGGCAAGAATTCAAAGTCACTTTGTTCAAATAAACTGACCATGGAAAAAGGTTTGCCTTTCTGGAATATTATTGAAATCCTTCAAGGATATAGGCAAGTCTGCAGAGCAAGGGGAACAGGACTGAACCCTAAGGAAGAAGAGGTGAAATATTTCAAGTCTAGCAGCTGTTAGTTAGGTCTGAAAGTAACAGAGCAGCTAAAAGAAATTATAGAAGTTCAAAACAGAGTGAGATGTAAGAAAGAGAAATATCAATACAACATCTTAAAAGGAAATAATCTAGACACATAATAGAAGTTGATGCCCTAAAATACAAGTTGCCAACAAATTTGACCTAAATTATAAACACTTATCAATCAAAGTTTTCCTCAAGAATGAAAGTGATGCCAACCTCTTACATTACAGAGATGTTGACAACTGACATTTATTGGGAAATTGTTGGAAAAAAACAGAAGACACAGAAAAGTTACAAAGATAGTAAAGAGAATTTCCTTATGCCCTTTATCTAACTGTTAACATCTTTACAGTCCCACAGTATCTTTGTCTAATATAAGAAACCAACCTTGATACATTGTAACTTTACTCAGGCTTCGCCAATTTTGTCCCATGTACTTTTCCTGTTTCAGAATTAAATACTTTGTATTTAATCACGTCTCCTCAGGCTCCTCTTGGCTGTGGCTGTTTCTCGGAATTTCCTTGTCATTTATAATTATGATGGTTTTGAGAAGCACTAATGAGATTTTTAATATTTGTTTTCTGTTTTCCTAAATATACCTCAATTTTT
>NW_016107384.1:5276280-5285496 GCF_001604975.1 Cebus imitator
TGTTAATTGTGTTTTCTGAGACAGGGTCTTGCTCTGCCACCCATCACCTAGGCTGAAGTGGGAGTGGTCCTGTGGCATAACCTTGCTTCACTGCAACCTCCATTCTCAGCTCCGGCTGAAGAGATCCTCATACCTCAACCTCCCAAGTAGCTGAGACCACAGGCATGCGCCACTATGATCAGCTAATTTTTTTGTATTTTTACAAAATGATGCCCAAGCTGGTCTCCAACTCTTGACCTCAAGCGATCTGCCTGCCTCGGCCCCCCAAAGTGCTGGGATTGCAGTCATGAGCTACTTTGCCAGGTCTGTGTGATATTTTTCAAGTGGTTAAACCAGGGAAATGGGTTTTTGCTGAACAAACCCTAGAGAGTAAAGTGCCATTCCCAGAATAGCCACTTACTTTTTCAAAGATGAAATTAGTAGATTTTCCCAAAGCTTTTGAAACATTTCTTTTCTGTGATTTCACTTCTTAATAAAAATTCAAAGTCTGTTATAATGTGATGATATCAGCAAGGCTGCCATGACTTTTTTCATCAACAACTTTCTTAATCTGGAGTTGTGGCTCTTTCCTTCAGCAGTGGTATTTCTTTCTGATGGAGAAACTTAACAGCTGCAGTGCTGTGTATAAGTCCTAACTCAACTATGGGAATATGCCTGAAGGAAATACAAATTCAAAATGACTGAATGATACAGACACTACCCTGCGTGACCGTCTGGCATTCATTCTCAATTTTTGTTTACTGTGCCTACCTCCCACTTTCAGGGTGTAAAGGTCAGCTCCTCACTTTCCCAGCCACTTGTGCATTTGATTCTCTACTGGCCTACAAGATAAAAGCTATCTCTTGGCATATTCTAGAAAATAAACAGTTTCTCCTACATAAAAGGCAAGAGACATGGCAGGAAACCCTACTCTCACCCATTCTGATGTGGTTGTAGAAGATGAGTGAATTGAAACTGTTTCAGCCATGAGGCAACAAGCCTAATACGAAAACCCAAATGCTGCGAATAAGAAAGCAGAAAATGGAAAGAGAAAAGGCCCAGATTCGAGAAGATCTCATAGAACCAGGAAATTAATCTAGAGACCACTAAGTAAACTACGGATATCCTTGCTAGTCATCGGATTCACAGCCCAAAGCATCCGTATATGGAGCAATATTTGGCATTTCTCGTGTTAACTCAGAGGAGATAAATTGGTGAACCACAGACATGTTTTGTTTTCCCTATATAATGTTAAAAAGAAAGTTGGTCTTCTCTTTAAAATCAGTCAATTTTACAGAAAAAGAAATTCTCCCTCCCTTTGAAAAATCAGCAAATCTGGGAACACGTAGTTCACAGGTATAACTGCCAATGATTACCTGGAACTAGGTAGCAACTGCTACTTTCAGATGAGACCTGTGCTCTGCTCGTCAGTTCTTGTAGGTACCTGTGAAAAACCCTTAATAGAAGGCTTTAAGACAAATGTCTATGAATGCCCCTTTTGACTTTTTTTTTTCAATTTTGCATAAGAGGAATAATATTTAAATTTTGGAAGAATACACCCAATGAAAATAATAGAAACATCACTGACAAATTTTCAACCCCTTTGTAATACTGTACCTCCTCCTTTTCTCTTCCTCTTCTCCCTTCCCTCTGGCCTCTCACAGAGCTACTGAGGAAAAAGAGTTAAATTAGCTTTCTAACTAACATGTCTAAGATGTTTTACTTAGAAAAAAGCTCCTGTAGTCACTCAGGAAAAAATTTAAACTCTTCATACATCCATTTGCCCTCCCTAGAAATGCACCCAACTCATTTTTTTTAAATGGAGCCTAACAAAAGTTCACAGTTTAAGCTTCCTCACTAAAGAAGTGCAATGTATACCCTATAAAACATGTTCTAGTGCTGGATGCACAAAATAGGACCTTTGGACTATAGCTTTTTTTCTGGGGCATTTTCCATATCACCAAAAAGAATGAGAGTCGGGAGACTGTCCAGCAAAATGTACTGAGCCATCAATGAAATTTCTATGGCTGGGAGGAGAAATATGATATCATTATTGATAAAGCTACTTGACAGGCAAAAAGCTAGGTTCATTATTGCTTCCACAAAGAGTAAACACGAAACTTTTTTGAAGTGAAACTGTTGAGACTTGCCTCAGGATAGAAGCATCATCTTCAGCACCATTTCCCTACCTCAGCAGAGGCCCCCTTGTGGCAAAACCCCCAGAGCATCAGCTACAGAGGTCAGAAATACACAGCACAGGAAATGTGGACAAATAGGCCAGGTGTAGTGGCTTACACCTGTAATCCCCACACTATGGGAGACCAAGGCTGGTGGATCACCTGAGGTCAGAAGTTTGAGACCAGCCTGGCCAATGGTGAAATCCTGTCTCTACCAAAAATACAAAAAAAAAAAAAAAAAAAAAATTAGCCAGGTACCATGGCATGCACCTGTAATCCCAGCTACTCAGGAGACTGAGGTGGGAGAATCACTTGAACCTGGAAGGCTGAGGCTGCAGTGAGCTGAGATCTTGCCACCAGCACTCCAGCCTGCGCAACAGAGCAACATTCTGTCTAAAAACAAACAAAACACACCACACACACACACACACACACACACACACACACACACACAGAGTGGGGCAGGCCAGAAGTTGGTGCCTGGGCAAACACCCTGATGTTGGCAGAACCTGAGAAAAGGCAACAAAGCCTGTTCAAAGCAGATTTTGCCAGTAAGATGTAGCTGCATGTTACAGGCAGGCTTGTGAGATGGGCTGTAGTTTTGCATACCTATTAACAGGTCTCTAGGCTTATTCTATTTTCTGATGAGAATATTTTTGACATTTGTAATGATCTAACCTGATGTTTAGTACACTGTAAGAAATAGGGATGGCTATGAGCAGGACTTTTACACAAAATGGTCTCTGTTATTCCAATAATGATTCCAATGAAGCAGGTTGGTTAGTTTTGTTTCACTTTTTAGTATGTCTCAAAGATCAGCCTTTATTACTTTCAAAACCTATTTCTTATTTAATCTCTAATATCTCTCAAAATACTACTTTTTAAAAAAGTTTTCCTACTTTAATTACAAATACTCTTTAACAGGGTCCCATACATTCATTACAGTTTTCTCTAAAATCATAATATAAAGCAGGTTGCCCTGAAGGGGATCATATGTTTCCATAAAAACTATGTTATAGTAGGGAGGAGGAGATGCCATCTAATAAATCAGTCATAACAAAAATAAATAATAAATATAGTTAAAAACCTACTACACATTCGTTTTCATGGTAAAATTATGCCTCTAGTCATATAACATGAGCATAAAGTATTATATATAGCTATATATATATAGCTATATATTGATTATACAAAAGGCCTCATTGTATCTATAAGTCTGTCTCTCTATACATATATTTAACTGAACACATAAAATTATACTGTAAAACTGGCCTAAAACTCATGTAAGACTGGCAATAAATATTAACTGATAATTCAATAATTCTGTTTGACTTCTTAGAATTTCGAAGTGATTTGTGACAGATACAATTTGGATACTTATAAATTGTCTCAAGAAATATGTTATAAAGGTTAGAATTGGTATATTGCTTTTCCTTTGAAATTTTTTCTTTTAATAAGCAGAAACATTCCCTCTTTGACATTGTTGCTTCCCTCAAGGACTGCAGAGGTATCCAGTTCTTATTTATTGTCCACTTAATATTTGTTCTTGTGGCTGTTGAAGATGACGACAACAACAATAGCAAACAACTTGTTTTTGTTCTGTCACTGTGGCTTAGGTTTTCAGATTTCCATAGAAAAAATTTTAATAAAATCATATCGGTAATTCCATCATTTAAAAATACACATAAAATTTATTTAATAGAAACGTATTTTTATAAGTTCAAGTTAAAAATGTGACTTATTACAAATTCAATCAGTGAGAATACTAGATATATGAAGCTGAACACAAAAACATGAAAACAGAAACAATGAATAACACCTGCAGTGTTACATCAACTTTAGCCTTCAATTTGTTTCCAGGCCATTTTTCTGACTGCATAGTATTAGAAAAATACAAATATACAGGGATGAAAATGCCAATAGTTCAATAAATAATGGCTTATAACCTCAGAATTTTTAATTAAATTTATTCACAATCTTTAAGGAAGATGAATATCTTCTTATTAAGAAATGAATAACAAAGAAAACTTAAACTATGATAGTCACTTATATTCCACTAATGTATACATCATATAGAATACTACACAACATATACCCCTATATACAGTTACCTCAAAATTAAAAAGGAGTCTGGGCCTGAGAAATTCCTGAACAAACAAAACCAATTAGGCCTAAAAAATAGCCTTAACCCTCCTTAAATTGCAAACATAAACGAAACAACTCAGGTCACTTCTGGTACATGCTTAGGTTAGACACAAAGTAAACATAACCTGAGCTCATCATAAGAGGCCAGTTAACACATAACTCTGTAACTAGAAATTTTCCAACTAAGTAAACCAAAAGGGACAATTTTAAACTGCAACCAATCAAATAATTTATTCATCTTGCTTCTATATTCACCCATAAATACATGCCTCCGACACTCTATCATTGGAACACTAAGTTCAGTTTGGTCTGCTGTTTCCCGGTTCACGAATGGCTGCTTACTCAAATAAACTCTTTAAAATTTGTTCCTCAGATGTTACTTTTACAGTATATTAAGATGTCATCACTACACCATACATGTGCTGGCATCCTATGAAGATACTCCAGGGAGAGGCTTAAAAATGTTTCAGGCTTTGCTGAACACTCTCGAGCATTTCATAAATTATTGATAACTTGCTATACAAACCACCATGTCATTATTTGTAAAGACAAATAATACTTGTGGCAAAATTGCACAATGTAGACATGACTGCTTATATTTTGTTGTCTTATTTTACATTTGTGCAAGTCCCACAATGTTGGTACTCTTGAAGAAATGGATATAGGTGATAAAATTGGCCATTAACTCAACTGTATCAAATGATTCAAGTTACAAATGTAACATAAAGGAGCAAATGAAAGGAATTCCTAGTGTTTCACTTATATTGTGGGTTAAATACGATTTTGTGATCTAATCTGAGACATGAGACACAAACCCAAAATATACATTCAAAATGTTTGCTAATGGTTCTGTTGATTAATAACATTGTTTATTTGTGAAAATGTGATTTGAGAGCCAAATAATGCTTGTGGCATGTAAATTTTTGTGTAAAGCCTACATTAGAACTTCTCTTATTTTCCCAGTTGTTACGTATACTTTAAAACATTGCTTCCTAAAACTAAATTATTCTACCTTTTTTTAATTTTTGATTTTTATTATTAATAATTTTTGGTAAGTTAATGGTAGAAAAAGGTAATGAATGATAATAAATGTTCATGGACTTAAAATATTTGTTAAATGTTAGGAACCATATCAAATAAATGTTGTCTCGCTTAATTCTACAAATTACCTTATTATAATTGTCATTTAAAAAATAAAAAGAGAGGTCCAAGGAAGTATAGCTATTTGTCCAAAGTCACAATACCATTTAGTGGCTAAGCTGTGACTTGGACCTGACTCTGATTACTACAAGGTCTACCTTCTTTACATGACAGTGTATCTTCTCCATGGGTAAAACCTTCTTCAAAACAGATCATAAAATGAGAAAACTGTGTTACTTGGACCGCATGATTCCTTCTAGATAGTGTCCCTGGTGAGTCTTGAAAAAGATTTGGAACTGATAGACACTGCAGTAAGTTAAACCTCTGCACCAAGGGATTTTCCATGTTCTTTCATTCTTCAGTCTAGAAATGATCCCCTCTTATAAGTTTCTCAAATTCCCTGAATTTACATTACTTTAATCAATTAATCAATTTTTCTGAGACAGGGTCTTGCTGTGTTGCCAGGTTGGAGTGCAATGGCAATAACCTAGCTCACCACAGCCTCGAACTTCTGGGCTCAAGCAATCCTCTCACTTTGGCAGCTCACAGTGCTGGGATTACAGATGTGAGCCACTGTGCCCGGCCCTGAATTTACTTTTAATATGATATACTGTAATTGTCAATCTATATACTTTTCTCCTTTTCCACAAGACTATGAATAATTTGAGGGAAAAAATGTTTTTGCTTTTAACTTTATGTCACCAAAGCTTAGTAAGTGCTTGTCTTACTACATAGCACAAAGCCTGCTTGATGCTCAATAAATGTTAGAAATGAATAAATGAACAAAAAGTCTGGAAACGTTACCTTAATTCTAGACCAATCTCTGCCTAAACAAGATAAAGTGTAAAAAATCAATTTTACTTACTATTTAGTTTTTTAAGAGACAATCAAATTTTGCTTGCTACTTCTACTTCCTCCTTGTAAATTACTGATTCTCTTTGCTCAAGGATTTTAAGAAGATTAGTGCAATAATATTCAAAAATGTTCAGAGTTCCTTGAAAAAAGAGGTTCTTATTTTATTTTATGCTAAGAGGTATATACGGTACATTTCTTATCTTTTTATGCTTTTAAAAAATATGGATAGCTTATTTCTACTGGATTAAAAACAGGCAACAGCATCTAAAACAATTTAATTATTCTCAGGACTACAGTAATGTATTTTCCTTTCTTTTCTTACAATTTAAAATTGTCATGTAATGCAATTAAGCAGATGGAAATGTTTCTAGTATTTTAAGAAGACATTCTTTCTTTTAATTTCTGTTACAAAATTGAAACTTTTTTGCCAATATGTTGGTAATTAATTTCTCAGTATATGTGCAAGCAAAATAAAAAAAAAAAAAGGAAACACTTTTTGAACAATGAGACTGTAAAAACACTTTGCTATTTTAGATCACTAGTTTTCTGGGTCCTTCTTCACATCCTTCATCCTTTTCCTACCTACTGAAATTTTACTAGTGGCTTTGCTTATATTTTGTTAACCTCAAGTTAAATACCTCCTCAATTGAAAGTAACACCCTTCTTTCTAGACTTAATCCTCAAAAGGTACTATTTAACTGCAAATAGATAAATGTTCAACCTAAACTTTTCACTGGTAGCCCCCGATGATGTGTGAACATTAAGATAACTGGAACCCAGCACTTGCAGCTGCTTACTTCTAGATTTGTGAAAAGAAATTTTAAATTGCCAGGTGCAGTTGCTCATACCATAATCCCAGAACTTTGGGAGGCTGGGGTGGGAAGTTCGCTTGAACCCAGGAGTTTGAGACCAGCCTATGCAACATGGCCAAACAGTTTCTAGCCCCTCCCAAAAACAAAATCAAAAAATTATCCAGATATGGTGGCGTGCACCTGTGGTCACAGCTATTTGGAAGGCTGGGGCTGGAGGATCACTTGAGTCTGGGAGGTCAAGGCTGCAGTGAGCCATGATCATGCCACTGCACTCCAAGCTGGGTGACAGAGTGAGAACCTATCCAAAAAAGTATAAATAGTAAGAAAGAGATATTTAATTAAAACCAAATTCCTTAGATATTCATTTCTGATTTTCATCACTTGTGGAATCTAGTATTAATCATTTTAATGGTAATTTTTCTACCACCTTGATAATCCAATTCCAGGATAGATAAGTGAGAATTTTCTAGAGAAATGATAAACCAACAGTTAAACTCCAACTTTGTAGTAGAAGGTCTCATTTTCTGTAGGGCAAAATGACCTGAATAGAAAAAAAAATACTTATCTCAAAAGAATAAGCATACTTGGACTTAAACCTTGGGTCTTTTCTTAACTAGTTACATACCTTGAACAAGTCATTTGAGTACTCTTGACTTTGGTTTCTTGATCTGTGAAATTATAGCAACAGGCCTGATAAGTTCTAAGATATTTTCCCAATGTAAAATTCAATTACATTTTTTAAAATCAATATTCCTTGATGATTCATTAAAAGATAGTTAGATGTATAGTAAATGGATTATCCTTATGAATATCAGTTCTCATTCGGCAAAAATACCATAATTTTATCCCTAAATGTCCTATTAAAACTTTCAACATAATTAGTTAAATCTGTACCAGAAGCTTAGTAGGACTCAGCAAATGCATCACAGCGCAACACAATTCAAAATACAAGCTTACTGATAGGCGGTAAAGCAACTCAAAAACACACTAGTCAGGAGGCAGCAACTCAACATGCACCGTCACCAGCAGGCAGGAGAACTAGGTAGGAAGCCAAAAACAAGAAAGATCCCCAGTTCTCCTAGTACCAATTATTTTGATTTGCCCTGAAGAGAGTGATAATGTCAATCTAAAATGGGATGAGATTATCAAGCCTGATGATGACACATGTGCTACAAGACAGCATTAAAAGATTTCTTACCTACATAATGGAATGGGCTTTCTGAGGACACCAAAGCAAGCACTAAAGCTGACCTGATATTACTTAAGTGAAGGGACATGTGGGCAGCTTTGGTTTTTATTCTGGTTAGGGAATAGGGCCTGGGTGACATCTTACACACAGCCACGATTTGCATGACTTGAATTTCTTCACCAGCACCAAGGGAGGTATTACTCAGGGCTTCTTATCAGTTTGCCCAGATATGGAGCAGGAAGCAAAAGGGAAAGGGCAGGGCCTGGAAGCTGTCAACAGCCAAACATAGAAAATGAAGTCAGGTTATTTATCATAGTGTTTATTTTCTTTTTGTTTTATCATTGTTAGATTTTGGCATTGGTGTTATACAAAATGAGTAAAAACATTTTAGCAGGATTTCTACATTTTTATTTAACTATAGGATAATTTAACTGGTATATAAATTATCTGTTCTGTCCTTGAAAATTTGCTAGGATTTACAACTAAAATCTTATCAGTCATTTTTAGAACTCATTATATGATAATTTTATATTTTTCATGGTGATTGGTATTCTAGAGTTCCATTTCCACTAAGGTCAATTTTTTATTATTTTATATATTGTAGATTAAGCTATTTAAATCATTTATATTTTTAAAAAACAATATAAATTTTTTAGCTTTTATTTTAGATTTGAAGGTACTTTTGAACCTTTGTTACATAGGTAAACATGTGTCATGAGGATTTGTTGTACATATTATTTCATCACCCAGGTATTAAGTGTGATACTCAATAGTAATCTTTGCTGCTCCTCTCCCTCTTCCTATCCCCTTCACTCAAGTAGACCCCAGGTCTGTCATTTCCTTTTTTGTGTTCATAAGCTCTGATCATTTAGCTCCCACTTATAAGTGAGAGCATGTGGTATTTGGTTTTCTGTTCCTA
>NW_016107384.1:5285521-5329899 GCF_001604975.1 Cebus imitator
AAAAAAAAAACTCCTAGATTCATTAAGCTTTTGAATAGTTTTTCATGTCTCATTTTCCTTCAGTTCAGCTCTTATTTTTGCATTTCTTGTCTTCTGTGAGCTTTGGGGTTGATCTGTTCCTGCTTTTCTAATTACTTCAGTCATTAACATAGGTTGTTAATTTGAGATCTTTCTGATTTTTTTATCTGGGCATTTAGTGCTATGAATTTTCCTCTTAACACTGCCTTATCTGTGCCCCAGAGATTCTGGTATGTGGTACTTTTGTTCTCATTATTGTCAGAGAACTTACAGATTTCTGTCTTAATTTCATTCTTTACCCAAAGTTATTTGGGATCATGTTGTTTAATTTCCAGTAATTACATGATTTAGAGCAGTTTTCATAGTTGACTTCTATTTTTATTGTGCTGTGTTTGGTATGATTTTAGTTCCTTTACATTTGTTGAGGATTGTTTTATGTGCAACTATGTGGTCAATTTTAGA
This sequence comes from Cebus imitator, assembly GCF_001604975.1. NCBI lineage: Eukaryota > Metazoa > Chordata > Mammalia > Primates > Cebidae > Cebus > Cebus imitator. The sequence goes on from NW_016107384.1 coordinate 5,286,002, forward strand.
CTACATGCCATGTGACAATGAGAAGAAAGTATATTCTGTTGTTTTTGTGTAGAGAGTTCTATAAAGCTCTATCAAATCCATTTGGTCCAATGTTAAGTTTAGTTCCCGAATATCTTTGTTAATTTTCTACCACAATAATCTAACACTGTCAATGGAGTGCTTAAGTCTCCCATTACTACTGTGTGAGAGTCTATGACTCTTTACAGATCTCTAATAACTTGCTTTATAAATCTGGATGCCCATGTATTGGATGCATATATATTTAGGATTGTTAGATCTTCTTGTTAAATTAAACTCTTTACTATCATGCTATGCCCTTTTCTTTTTTGATCTTTGTTGGTTTGAAATACATTTTGTCTGAAATTAGAATTGCAACCCCTGATTGTTTATGTTTTCTATTTGCTTGATAGATTTTCCTCCATTCCTTTATTTTGAGCCTATGAGTGTCATTGCATTTAAGATGGGCCTCTTTTAAGACAGCATGCCATTGGGTCTTGCTTTTTTACCCAGCTTGCCACTGTATGCATTTCAAGTGGGGCATTTAGTGCATTTACTTTCAAGGTTAGCATTAATATGTATGGATTTTATCCTGTAATTGTGCTGGTTATTGTGCTGGCTTGTGTGGTTGCTTTAAATGACACTGGTCTGTGTGTCTAATCTTTCCTTTCTATAGTTAGTCCACCTTTCAAGATCTCTTACAAAGCAGGTCTGGTGGTAATGAACTCCCTCAACATTTGCTTAACTGAAAAGAAGTTATTTCTCCTTCACTTAAAAAGCTTAGTTTGACTGTATATAAAATTGCTTGTTGGAATTTTTTGTCTTGAAGAAAGTTGAATTTAGGCACCCAATTTCTTCTGGCTTGTAGTATTTTAGCTGAGAAGTTTGCTCTTAGCCCAGTGGGGTTTCCTTTGTAGATGACCTACCATTTCTCTCTATCTGCCTTTCTTTGATTTTAACCTTAGAAAATCTGATGATTATGGGTCTTGGGAATAATATTCTTGTCTAGAATCTTGCAAGAGTTCTCTGTATTTCCTGAATTTAACAGTTGGCCTTTCTAGCAAGGTTGAGGAAGTTTTCATGAACAATATTCTGAAATATATTTTCCAAGTTGTTTGCTTTCTCCCCCTCCCTTTCAGGGATGCCAATGACTCATAGATTTGGCCTCTTTACAAAATCCCATACTTCTTGGAGGTTTTGTTCATTTCTTTTTATTCTTTTTCCTTTATTTCTGACCATCTTATTTCAAAGAACCAGTCTTCAAATTCTGAAATTTTCTCCTCAGCTTGGTTTATCTGCTGTTAATATTTGTGATTGTATTATGAGATTCTCATGTTATTCAGCTCTGTCAGACCTATTAGGTTCTTTTTTCTATGGGCTATTTTGTCCTTTAGCTCCCATATCACTGTATTGTGATACTTACTTTCCTTGGACTGGGTTTTCCATCCTCCTGAATCTTGATGATCTTTGTTCTTATCAATATTCTGAATTCTACTTCTGTCATCTGGCCAGTTTAGCCTGTTTAAAACTCATGTTGAGGGGCCAAGATGGCTGACAAGAAACAGTTGTGGTCAGAGGCTCCCACCAAGAAGAATGAAAATGACAAATGAATCCTGCATCAGCAACTGAGGTATTTAGGTTCTCTCACTGGAACTGACTAGGAGATTGGCATGACCAATGAAGAGCAAGGGAAAGCAGGGTGATGCAATGGCCCACCTGGGAGCCACATGGGACAAGGGAGCTCCTTTCTACAGATCTGTCAGAGGCATTTAAACCAGAGTGACTCCATCTTGAGTGAAAATTAGAAAAAATGAGCCTGGGACTTGCTAGACTGCCCTCGCAGAAAGTTAGGTATTCCTAGCCACTACATATTTACAGTTGAGGGAACAGATTGCTAACATTTACTAAAGAGACCCAGATTTGGGAGTGTCCCAATACCCCAATATCTAGAGAACAGAAGCATTCCTAATTTTGCTTTAAAGATAATAATAGCAATTCTTGCAAAATATAGTAATTAAGAAAATTAATCATTTATTATAAACACTTGTAGCAGAGCACATATCTTCATAATCTTCTCTTATTCTGTATATAAACAAGTATTGTATCCATGGTGGACATGTTTGAGAATGCCCTACTCTGTCTGTGGAGTAGTTGTTCTTTCACCACTTTCTTAATAAACTTATTTTTGCTTTGCACTGTGGATTCACCCTGAACTCTTTCTTGGATGACAACCAAGAACTCTCTCTTGGGTTCTAGATCAGGATCCCTTTCTGATAACAGATCTGTGCAACCTACTTGTAAGAAGTTCCCTATTTTGAGCCCATCCAACAAAGTCCTTGGGTCCCAAGCACAAAGCTGTGCAGATTCTCAGTGACCACTTGACGAGAGACTACCTAAGACTACCAAGTTCCTGTGGGGAGGGGTTGCCACCATTACAGCAGCTGCTTGCTGCCCAAGACAACTGAGCTCCCGATGGGAGGGGTGGCAGCCTGCCACCTAAGATGACTGAGTTCCCCATGGGAGGGGCAGCAGCCATCATTGCAGTTCCAGTTGGCTACTTTTCCCTGCCAGTGCCAGGGAGACTGAACAGTTTAGACTCAGGAGGAATTCCCTACAGCACAGCATAGTGGCTGTGGCAGATCGTGGCCAGACTGCCTCCTTCGACTGAACCCTAACCCATTCCTCCACACAGAATGTGGCCTCCCTACAGGAATTTCAGCAACTCCAGCCAGAGGTTTAGGAATAGAAGTCTGATCTGGGACTGAGCCTCTGGGGGAAGGGGTGGCCACAGTCTCCACAGATCAGAAGACATGGTCTTTCCCTTGGCTGGCTCTGAGGAATACTGGCAGTCCAGATGAATGGAATTCTCCCTAGCACAGCACACCCCCTCCACTAAGGGACAGCCAGAGTGCTTGCTTTATTAAGTGGGTCCCAGATCCTGTGCCTCCTGACTGGGTGATGCCTTCCAACAGGTTTGCCAAACACCTTATACAGAAGCATTTCCACTGGCATCAGGTTGGTGCCCCTCTGAAACAGAGATCTCAGAAGAAGGAGAAGGCAGCCATCTTTGCTGTTCAGCAGCCTCCACTGGTGACCCCACCAGGTACAGGAGGGACCCAGGCAAATAAGGTCTGGGATAGACCCCAGGCAAATCACAGTAGCCATATAGAAGAGGGTCCTGACTGTTAAAACCACCAAACAAAAAGCAGCAACAACAGCATCCATAAAAAAGTCCACACAAAAACCCCATTCAAATATGAGCTAGATATACTCAAAGATCAAAACTAGATAAACTTGCAAAGATAAGAATCAGTGAAGAAGCAAGGAAAACTCAAAAAGCCAGAATACCTCCTCTCTCCCAAATGATCACAACATGTTTCTAGTAAGTGCACAGAACTAGGCAAAGGCTGAGATGGATGAATTGACAGAAGTAGGTTTCAGCAGGTGGGTAATAATGAACATTGCTGGGCTATAGGAGCATGTTATAACCCAATGTAAAGAAGCTAAGAACCATGAGAAAACATTACAGGAGCTGTTATCCAGATTAACCAGTTTAGAGAGGAATATAAATGACCTGATAGAGCTGAAAAACACAACATGAGAACTTCACAATGCAACCAAAAGTACCAGTAACTGAATAGGCTAAGCAGAAGGAAGAATGTCAGAGCTTGAAGGCCATCTTGCTGAAGGAAAACAGACAGACAAGATTAGAGAAAAAAAAAAAAAGACTGAAAAGGAGCAAACAAAACCTCTGACAACTATGGGATTATGTAAAAAGATTGAACCTATGATTGATTGGGGTACCTGAAGCAAACAGGGAGAACAGAATCAAGTTGTAAAACATACTTCAAGATATCATCCAGGGGAACATCCCCAACCTAACAAGACAGGCCACCATTCAAATCCAGGAAATACAGAGAACCCCACTAAGATACTCTGTGAGAAGATTGACCAGAAGACATGCAATCATCAGATTCTCCAAGGTCAAAATGAAGGAAAAATGTTAAGGATGGCCAAAAAGAAAGGCCAGGTCACCTGCAACAGGAATCTCATCAGACTAACAGTGGACTGCTCAGCAGAAACCCTATAAGCCAGAAGAGACTAGGAGCCAATAGTGAACATTCCTTAAAAAAAAAAAAAATTTCCAACCCAGAATTTCATATCTGGCCAAACTAAGCTGCATAAGTGAAAAAGAAATAAAACCCTTTTCAGACATGTAAATGCTGAGGGAATTCATCACCAACAGGCCTGCCTTGCAAGAGCTCCTGAAGGAAGCACTAACTATGGAAAGGAAAAAGCAGTACCAGCCACTGCAAAAACATACTGAAGTACAAAGAACAATGACACTATGAAACAACTACATCAACAAGTCTGCAAAATCAACAGCTAGCATCATGATGACAGGATCAAATTCACACATAACAATATCAACCTTAAATGTAAATGGGCTAAATGTCCCAATTAAAAGACACGAAAGGGCAAGCTGGATAAAAAGTCAAGACCCATCAGTGTGTTGTATTCAAGAGACCCATCTCACATGCAAAGACACACAAAGGCTCAAGATAAAGGGATGGAGGAAAATATACCAAGCAATTGGAAAGCAGAAAAAGCAGGGGTTGCAATCCTAGTTTCTGAGAAAACAGACTTAAAAACCAACAAAGATCAAAAAGACAAAGAAAGGCATTATGCAATGGCAAAGAGATTAATTCAACAAGAAGAGCTAACAATCCTACTTACGTATACCCCCAATACAGGAGAATCCAGATTTACAAAACAAGTTCTTAGATACCTGCAAAGAGACATAGACTCCCACACAATAATGGGAGACTTTAACAAGGATATTCACAACTTGAACTCAGCTCTGGATCAAGTGACCTTTTAGATATGGATAGAACTCTTCACCCAAAAACAGAACATACATTCTTTGTAGTGCCACATGGAACTCACTCTAAAATCGATCACATAATTGGAAGTAACATACTCCTCAGTAAATGCAAAAGAACTGAAATTGTAACAGTCTCTCAGACCACAGCACAATCAAATTGGAACTCAAGATAAAGAAACTCACTCAAAACCATACAACTACATGGAAATTGAACAATCTGCTCCTGAAAGAATCCTGGGTAAATAATGAAATTAAGGTAAAAATCAAGAAGTTCTTTGAAACCTATGAAAACAAAGAGACAACATACCAGAATCTCTGGGACGCAGTGAAAGCAGTGTAAAGAGGGAATTTATGGCATTAAATTCCCACACCAAAAAGCTAAAAAGATCTCAAATCAATATCCTAACATCATAACTAAAAGAACTAGGGAACCAAGAGCAAACAAACCCCAAAGACAGCAGAAGACAAAAAATAACCAAGATTAGAGTGGAACTGAAGGAGATAGAGATATAAAAATCCCTTCAAAATGTCAATGAATCCAGAAGTTTTTTGAAAAAAATTAATAAAATAGATCACTAGATAGACTAATAAAGAAGACAAGAGAGAATAAAATGATACAATAAGAAATAATACAAAATGACCACTGAATCCACAGAAATACAAACAACAATCAAGAATATTATAAACATTCTATACAAATAAACTAGAAAATCTAGAAGAAATGAAAGAATTCCCAGACACATACACCCTACCAAGACTAAACCAGGAAGAGGTTGAATTTCTGAACAGACCCATAAGAAGTTCTGAAATTGAGGTAGTAATAAATTTCCTACCAACCAAAAAAAAGCCCAGGACCAGAAAGACCCTCAGCTAAGTACTACCAGATATACAAAGAGGAGCTAGTTCCATTTCTTCTGTAAGTAGTCCAAACAACTGAAAAGGAGGGACATCTCCCTAATTCATTTTATGAGGCCAGCATATTCTGATACCAAAACCTGGCAGATGTACGAAAAAACCAAAACAACAACAACAACCAAAAAAAAAAAAAAGAGGAGGAAAGGGGAGGAAAGGGAAGGGGAAGGGAGGGGAGGGGAGGAGAGGAAAAAAAAAAAAAAAAAAAAAAAAAAAAAAAAAAAAAACAAAAATGGAAAGAAAAGAAAACTTTAGACTAACCCTGATAAACATCAATGCCAAAATTCTCAATAAAATACTGCCAAATTCAATCCAGCAGTACATCAAAAAGCTTATCCACTGTGATCAAGTCAGCTTTATCCCCAGGATGCATTGCTCGTTCAACATGAACAAATCAATAAATATAATTCATCACATAAAGCTAATGACAAAAACCTCGTGATCTCAATAGACTCAAAAAATGACTTCAATAAAATTCAAAATCGCTTTATGTTAAAAACTTTCAATAAACTAAGTATTTATGGAACATACCTCAAAATAATAATAGCCGTTTATGACAAGCCCACAGCCAATATCATATTGAATGGACAAAAGCTGAAAGCATTCCCCTTGAAAACCCGCACAAGACAAGGATGCCCTCTCTCTCCATTCCTATTCAATGGAGTATTGGAAGTTCTGGCCAGGACAATAAAAAAAGGGAAAGAAAGAGATTTTGTATAGGAAGAGAGGACATCAGTCAAACTGTCTGTGTTTGCAGATGACATGATCTTATATCTAGAAAAGCCTATCATCTCAGCCTAAATGCTTCTTAAGCAGATAAGCAACTTCAGAAAAGTCTCAGGATACAAAATCAATGTGCAAAAATCACAATCATTTATTTACATTAACAACAGACAAGCAGAGAGCGAAATCATGAATAAATTTCCATTCATGATTAGAGAATAAAATACCTGAGAATACAGCTAACCAGAGAAGTGAAGGACCTCTTCAAGTAGAACTGCAAACCACTGCTAGTGGAAATAAGAGAGGATACAAACAAATGGAAAAACATTCCATGCTCATGGACAGAGTCAGTATTATGAAAATGGCCATACTGTCTAAAGTAAGTTATAGATTCAATGTTATTCACATTAAACTACCATTGACATTCTTCGCAGAATTAGAATAAAGCTACTTTAAATTCATATGGAACCAAAAAAGAGCTTGCATAGCCAGGACAATCCTAAGCAAAAAAAGCAAAACTGGAGGCATCATGCTACCTCAATTCTTGATTTCTGCATTATTTTCATTATTTACATAGGTGTCATTCAGGAGCAGGTCGTTCAATTTCCATGAAATTGTGTGGTTTTAGTGAGTTTCTTAATCTTGAGTTCTAATTTAATTGTGCCGAGGTCTGAGACTGTTATTATTTCAATTCTTCTGCATTTGCTGAGGAGTATTTTGCTTCCAATCATGTGATTGATTTTAGAGTAAGTGTCATGTGGCACAACAAAGAATGTATTCCGTTTTGGGGTGGAGAGTTCTGTATATATCTATCAGGTCCACCTGATCCAGAACTGAGTTCAAGTCCTGAATATCCTTGTCAATTTTCTGTCTCAATGATGTTTAATATTGACAGTGGGTTATTAAAGTCTCCAACTATTATTGGTTAGGTGTCTAAGTCTCTTTGTAGGTCTTTAAAAACTTGTTTCATAAATCTGGGTGCTCCCGTTTTGGAGCATACATATTTCTATAAGTCACCCTGAAGGAAGTCATGCTTGATCTAGGTGCTAAAAACATGCAGAGGTAATTTTCATACACAAGAATTGGCACAGGACAGAGCATAAAATCATCTGATGTGTTCAGGACTGCCAAGAGTTAAACGCAACTGGAGTATACAGAATATAGAAATGAGAGATGACATTAGGACATCAGGAAACAATAGCTAATGGAGGGATAACACCATATTTTATGTTAAAGAATTTGAATGTGATCAGATTTATGCTAATAGGAAGATCCCTGATAGCACTAGGGAGTATAGATCAAGATACTCAAGAACGTCAGTTCTATAAAGAGTTTTATCTATAAAACTAGAGCTCAGAAAAAGATCTGGACTAAAAAAAGCAATCTAAGAGTCATCTCCATGTACATGGAAGCTGTAGCCATAGCTTGAATGAAATTGTACACTATATAAAATTAAAGCAAATTTTAAATAGTCATATACAGAAGATAAAATATAATAGGAATAATTTTGCTGAGGCAAGGAGATTCAGAAAAGGTTATCTTTTAACTGTATTTCTACCTTAAATTCTATCTAATTTCTACCAACACAATTTGCATTATACTGTTTTGTATTTGTTCTTATGTAGCTTTGAAACTATCATTATGTCTTGGTCAAAAATTTTTTTATACTGAGAAAATAATTTATTAAATTGTAAGTTGGGAATTTTTTTTAAAAGTTTAGTAATAATCGTGAATTTGTGCATTGGAGACTTAAATTTTAAAGAAGTTTTTTAAAAAATCAAGAAATTCCCTTAAAAGTAAACATTAGTCCTTTAAGCTTTCAGGCTAGATTATTTCTTTGGTTCAAGACTTAAACGCTTATACTCTCCCTACTCCAGACTGAATCCAAGACAATCTGACTAACAGAGAAGCACGAGTCTTAACAGATGTGTGTGAGATTTTCTGGCAAGAAATGAAGTAGGAGGCACAGTGAAATACTTGAGAAAAATCTGAGTTTCATTTTATCAAAGAAGCTCATTGTAGTATATATCAGGCTAGTACAATGGCTCTTCAAATAAATTCCTTGAAAAAGGAAACAGGCCAGGCATGGTGGTTCACTCCTGTAATGCCAGGACTTTGGGAGACTGAGGTGGGCGGATCACCTGAGGTCAGGAGTTCGAGACCAGCCTGACCAACATGGAGAAACCTCATCTCTACTAAAAATACAAAATTAGCTGGGCATGGTGACACATATCTATAATCCCAGCTACTTGGGAGGCTGAGGCATGAGAATCACTTGAACCATGGAGGTGGAGGTTGCAGTGAGCTGAGATTGTGCCACTGTACTCCTGCCTGGTCAACAAGAGAAAACTCTGTCTCATAAAAAAAAGAAAGAAAAAAGAAAAGAAAATGAAAACAAATGATGTTGACTGGGACACAAGCAAAATATAAGTATATTTGCATATGTACATGTTGCCTCCTAAATTCCTTTACATTGATTTGGTTGACTTTAAATAATATGTAGGATTTCACAGCTTCTCTTAGAGAAGGGAATTGAATGTTAAGCTGTTCAGTCATGATAACTAGATCTCCCATTGTTATGGCTCATGCTTTCGTTATAAAATCAGTTAACAATTTTGCCAAGTATGTCTAGTTGTTACACTTTCACAGTGCAGGTGGAGCAGGAGAAAACAAGAGGTTACTTGATGGGAGGGCTATTTCTCAAGTCTACTCTTTGATGTCAGCCCTCCAAGTTGGGTTATGATGGACTGAGGAACCCTGAGACTAGCTAAGCGGTGGGACCAGCTGATGACCAATTGTCCTCTGATGAAGCCCACATCCTGGGAACGGAAATGCTTTACTACACTAATCAGATTGTCATTTTCAGAAGAAGCTTACAATAAACATAAATTAAATTTTTAAATTAAAAGTGCAAATGTGTATGTCAAGAAACCTTGATAATCCTATTTCTTTGTTTTATTGCCATAAGTATCTGACTGAGAGCAATGGAATAGGCTTATATAAGTGATATTAATAAGGCATTGCTATTTTAGACAACAGACTCAAGGAACTCCAATACTCCAAACAAGCTGTATCTGTTTTATATTGGTGTTGTCAAATGATCAACAAATGATCAATTGGAAGTCAGACCTTAAATTACAATGAAAAATGTTGTAATTGAGTTCAGAATTAGAAACTCACTTTTTCTAATCACCATTATACATACAGCATGATGAAGTTTTGAGTAGACTCCCTTTATTACTACCCCTATTTTGTACCTATGACTCCAAACCAAGAAATGATCCCTTAAAAACACACCTTCCACTCACAAGATAAAGGAATGAGAAATGAAAATAATGTGAAAGTTTCTAGAACTAGGCTAACCACCACATGTCAACTTTTGGGTAGGAATTGCCTAGAAATAGGGATTATCTGCTTTTCCATGGAAATAGAAAAAATGACTTAATTATAAGTGTGCCTACATTTAATCAAGAGAAGGAATTGTATCCTCAGAAAATGATTTCCAACCAGAGTAACCTTGATACTCCTTTGCCTTTGAGCACATGATGGGAACAAAGAACGCAGAGCTGCTCCCAGAATAATAAAGTGACAAGAGAAAAAACTTATATTTAAATTACTTTAATAATAGTCATTGTTAATCTTTCAGTATTCAGCATTGCTGGTATCAAACTGCAAGACCAAGAAGCTATAAATAATGTCTGTTTTCATTAGAAGAGTTACTACCAATCAAAATAAGTTAAGGTCCACTACCCTTAGAAGTTACTTAAACATGTACATGTTTTAAAATTCTGCTTTGATCCACTGACTAATAAACATTTCATGGACCTTAGAGAGTAATTGGTAAAGTTATGAAACTTTAAATTTGTAATCTTATGGTTCAATCTACTTTATTGAAATTAAGAAAAACTAGTATAGTCACCATTGCTGAGAAAGAACAGAATTCAGGATAGATTTTTAAAATAATTGTTTCATTTTCATTTGCAGTGAGTTAAGCATTAAAATTATTTCATAAATTTATGAGCAGAATTATACAACCTAGTATTGTAATAAAATGCAAATATCCCTGTTCATTAAGGCTCAACTGTTTCATCAATTTTGCATACATAGTTCAATGGGGACTGATAATTGCATTGCAATGTGAAAAAATGTTTATTAAGTATCAGTATGAGGCAGCTAGGTGTATCCACATAATGTGATTTCACAAAGTGATATATTTTTTTTTTATTACTTCACAGTCTGTTTTACTGGATTTGATGGAGTTTGGCATATTTTCAAAGTGAATTACGAGTGATGAAAACACTTAAATGAACATCCAAACAGTCCTTAAAATTGAGACTCTAATTTCGATGGCATTGTAGGTGTAACGTATATTTTTTAAATCACTGAATTTTACGTCACTGAATTTATTTAAAAATGTAATTTTTTAATTTTTGAGATAGATTATACTTATTTAATCTAATTTCCAACCACACCACTTCACTGAAGCTACCACGTGGAGGTCATCCCTTACCCTCTAGTTAAATTTAAACCCATCTCTCCATCCTCGTTTTCATCTTGCTTCTTCCTTTGACTCTGCCAGTTAGTCCTTCCCTTTTAGCCCTCTCTCATTTTCTGTGTTATTTCACCTTCTGGATCTTCTCCTACTTGTCTAATCAGGATTTCTTTGTTCTCTCATTGGTTTTAGCTCCTCTTTCTATCCCCTTACTATTTATTTAAGTATACCATAAATAAACACAAGTCAGAAAGCATAATTGTTCAGCTTCATAAATTTTTACAAAGTATACCTCCAGTGTAATCAGCACCCAGATCAAGAAACAGAATATTGCTGTCACCCTAGAGGCCAATCACCACCCCACCCTGAGCTATTCTAATCATCAGTCCTTAGCCTTTCTTCAAGTCACTTTTATGAATTCAATTACCATTTCCGTATTGATGAATTCCACATTGATATTTCAAGGCCTGATGTATGTGTGTAAAATCTTTGGCTCCTTCTCCTTATCTCTTTTATGCAGGTAGACATTCGAATCTAACAATGTTTTATTTTTCAAGATCTTAAACTGTTTCCTTCTTTTCATTCCCATGTTACCACTACAGTGGTAGACAGCTATGGCCTACAGGCCACATATAGCCCTCTGCCTGTTGTTCTAAATAAAGTTTTAATGGAACACAGCCATGCTTATTGATTTATATTTTGGCAACTACTTGATCCCACCACTTGATCCCTTGCTACAGTGGTGGGATCAAGTAGTTGCCACCAAGACTATACAGCCTGAAAAGCCTAAAATATGTGTTTATTTATTTATTGTATGCATTTTTGAGACAGGATCTTGCTCTGTCACCCAGCTGAAATGCAGCGGTGCAATATTGGCTCACTGCAGCCTCAACCTCCTGGGTTCAAGCAGTCCTCCCACTTCAGCCTCTTGAGTAGCTGGGACTACAGGCACATATTACCACGCCTGGCTAATTTTTGTATTTTTTGGGAGTAGAGACCAGGTTTTACCATGTTTCCCAGGCTGGTCTTGAACTCCTGGGCTCAAGTGATCTTCCTGCTCTGGTCCTCAAAGTGCTGGGATTACAGGCGTAAGCCACAATGCCCAGCTCCCTAAAATATTTATCTTACAATTTATAGAAAAGGTTTATCAATAACTTCTAATTTAGACCTTCACTATTTTATAGTAGATTTATTGAAGTAACTTCTTATTTGGTCATATGAAGTCTAGATTCTCTCCAACTATCTTTACATAGCTTCCTTGTTAAAGCTACTCAAATACTTCTTATTTTCATTATTAATTTCCTTGCTCCCTATAGGGTCAAATTCCTTTTTCTGCCAACCAAAGCCTCTATTACAACAAAAAGTAAGAAGTACAGGCATTAAAATGGTAATAGGGGTGTATAATATTCAACTCATAGGCTACTATTTTCTCCAATGCCTGTCCTTCTTATTTTCATCCTCTCTATATAAGTCTTATGCATAGATATATCCCAGTGTTATTAAGTTGCTCATTCCCTGTGTGTAGTTCCCTCTTCCATCCCATCTGTCCCATCAAATCTTGCACACCCTTCACAGTTGGCTACAGTCCTACAGCCTCCTAAGACAGTTCCAAATCCTATCACCTTTGCCTTTTCCAACATCCTGTAACACTTCTAGGTTGTAACACAGAACTTACCTCTTGATTGTCTGTTGTCTTAAATTATTTCCTCATAGATGTGAAGCTCCCCCAAAGCGGAGCACATTACTTCTGCTTTTCTAGAAGCCACTAGGCACATAGTGAAAACTTAATAAAAACTGGTAGCTTTGATTTCTAGGCTTTATGAGTAAATTATTATTAGCTGTTAAAATTCTTGGTCAGAAAGCAATGCTATGGTCCTTGTTGCCACAGTAGGCTCCAAAAACTGCATTTTTAGTTGTACCCCAAAGCTTTAGCATAAATTAGAATCTAGAAATTCAGGTGATTGAACACAATTCTACAGGAGGCTGTAGCTCAAAAAGCCTTCAATTTTATATAGTTTTATATTTTAAAATCACCTCCAATTTGTCATTCTAGATACAGTACCTTAGAAGTGGCATGTTTCACAATCAGTATGTTTTCATCATTGGCAGAATATTCATTTTCTTAATACTTATTCAATATTGCTTAAAAATCACATCCACCATTTTTAGTCATATTTTTTCTGGTTTCCAAAGCTAAAAAACACTTCATTGCAAATAATCAAAAAAGTAATTTGGTAGAACTTAAATTTGAATGAAATATAAAACTCCAAAGCAATATACACACATACACTTGAAAATATATTTTTTAAAAAAGGTAAGATTTCACTTACAGCAAGTCCAAATGCTTGGTGTGAAGTTGTCAAAACTCTAAATTGTGTGATCAACCTACAGAGAGAAAGCAAAGTCCCTAAGACAACCTAAGAATAATACAGTCAAGGCAGAAAGAATAGCAAGCTACAGGATCAGGCTAGGCAATTTTCCTATACAGGTATTGATCGACTTACGACCTATGCAACTTACGACCATTCAACTTTACGACCACAATCGCTAGCCAGGACTGCTCTGCGTCTGGCAGCGCAAATGTTGCCCAGCTGGGCGTACGACACTGCGGACCAGCTTCCGGCAGCACTACCAACTCCGCATGCATATAGCCTACTCAACTTACTACTAAATCGTGTTATGACCGGTCTGTCAGACCCAATCGTGGTCGTAAGTTGAGCACTAGCTGTAATAGTACTGCCCAAAAAATATTTTGAAAGGTTCATTGTGACCCAAAAATATTTTGTTGCAGTCTAGTAGCATTATCATATGTAAGTCCAAATAAATAATAACAACTGAATACCCAAAAAGGTGGACAGAGCTTCCAGCATCTATATAATGAATGACCTTTCTATCATCTGTGCTTCTCAAAATCATACCAGCACACACATAAATGCCATCCAAAAATCCTAAATCGTGATTAACATTTATTTATCAAGTCCCTGTCTCTTCTTTCCTGCCATCTCATGTTTTATTTTGGAGCTTTCTGGAATACAAAACTACAAACCATAGAAACAAAATCAGTAGTATTTAGAGTTTAGTGATTAGGATAAAGCAAGTTTATGGAGATTAAATGGCCTGCGGGACAATCTAGTTTGCTGTGATTTCTTTGTGTTGATGGCAAAGTATTGCAATTTATTGTCTGCTCCATGATTACTTCAGGATGCCCTGCCTAATCTCTTTCTTGCACTCTCAAGGCTCACAAGTGACCCTTTTTTAAGGACTTTTGGGACCTCTGTTCACTGACTGGAGGAGGGAAATACCACACCAAGGTGAAAGCTCAAGGACAAATGGAAATTTGACCTGGGTTCTGCTCCAACAGACTTCTTGCCATTTAGCAGCACTATAAATTTTAATATGATGCTTATTTCAACTCAGTGGCTTACTTTTTATCTTCAATCTTTGGAAGATATTGATCATATTCATCAGGTCACAGATGTGTCCTTGATGCCAGAAACAAGGCTTTTGTAAAAGCAGCATACTCAGTTTTGGCTTAAATTCTAATTGTTTACAAAAAGCATTTCTAATTTTCATTTTCATTGATTCCTGGACATTTACCTTTAACTTCAAAAATATTATCACTAATCATAATTGACCAACTTAAACATTTATATATCTAATATATACCCAAAAATTCTATTCAGAAACATTCATTTATCATTTTTTCAAACCACGTGTACTAGGCAACTACTGCATATGTAGGCACTGAGTCCAGAGGGGGTAACATCATAATAATTAAGGCAAATACAGCATTTGTCTTTGTGGAGCTCATGGCTTGGTGGGGAGATGCAGGTGGTAATCAACTAAATATAAAACAAATATAAAATTGCTATTGCATCAAATGTTATGCAAAAGAGGCATATCATGTTATGAGAACCTATAATATTTTTTGGAAGATTAGATCATTCTTTCCTGAAGAACTGATGTTGGAACTAGGTCTGAAGATCAGTAGGAGTTAAAGCAGAGGAAAGAAGAGTGTACTCAGTATAGTGAATAATGACGAAGACCCTGTCGTAGAAGGCTACCTAGGGAGTACAAGGCATTGACAGAAAGTCAGCGTGGCTGAGCAGAGAAAGCAAGGGAGGTTTTGGTCTAAGAAGAATCTAAGTCCTGTTGATTCCACCTTCAGACTATCTCCTGATTGTGCACATTTTCCCCAGTCTCCACTCCTACCACCCAACCTAAGAATACAATCAAATGCAAGACTCTCCTAGAATAACACATCTGCCAACTCTCCACTCTTATTATTTCACTCTTGTCCCCTCCAACTGATTCCCTGTATTGTAGACAGTGATCTTTTCCAAATGCAAATTACATTATATCACTTCTCTGCTTAACCCCAATCAATGGCATTCCACTTTTCATGGGCTAATAGATCAGAACTACCTGAATGCCTTCAATGCTCCTGATACTCTGGCCTTCTCTCTCTTCCTCCAGAGAACACATATGCAAGTTATGCCCTCTTCATGGAAGTCTGTTACCTCTCCACCAGGCAACCAGATATAGCTTTCTTAAACAGGACTTTGGTGATAAAAACCTCACCCCCAACTAGGACACAGTAGGTCCTGCTTGGGGAATGGTGTTGACTTTTATTTTATTCTCCATACTTTTTTCTACACATTCTGAATTCTTACAATGACCATGTGATGGTTTTCTAAGAAAGATGTAAATATTATTGATTTTAAAAGAAGAAAAAAGGAGGGAGAAAAAGGTCTGATTCACTTTTCTTTTGGACATTATTTGACTATCTTTGAACCTATCAGTTATACTCAGTGCTGGCAAAATGAGGTCATAGATCTACCTCAGATTTCCAAACATAATGATACAAATTAAGGCTTCTTCTGATCTAGGACATTTTTCATTCTGCTAAAAATAATTTTTGCATGAAAGCTACTAATGAGACATGAGACAATTTAAAATGTGCTTGATATGGTAACAAAAGATCCTGGATGTACTGATCTAATTCTTTGTACTACAGAGAAGACTCAGTTATTTTTTGTGTTTTACATACCACTATTGTTTGTAGGATTAAAAGATGCTTGTGGGTATAGACCTTCCACATAAGCTTTGAGACATACAAAAGGATACAATTAATTGCATAAATCAGGAAAAATCTGGCATACCCAAAGCTAATCTATGGTGTAATATGTATACTTAGCAATACTAACTTTGAGTACATATTGCTGATCCAATGCCAAGTACCATATGAGATTTCCTCCAGGACTGAAAGTGCATTGTTCAGCTCTTGTAATGAATTCTTAAGATCTCTCTATATATAAGAGCCATGAAATAATAGCCTATTAACATCGAATAAATTCACAACTAACAGTGTAGCCAACAGTGTGAATTACCTTTATTTTTAGGACACAATGCACTAAGGAAGATCTACATCCTGTTTGCCTCTGAATCCTGCACAAGTCCACCCTTTATATCAACTTGAACATTCTTAGGCAAATGCTACAACATAAGTAATCCATTCTGTAACCACAAGTTTGCTTGACTAAGTAAAACACTCAAACATACTTAACATAACAAACTTTATTAACACATTGAAAAGAAGTTCCAGGTAAAACTTTTTTTCTTATTTTTTCTTCAACTTTAGGTTCAGGGATACATGTTCTAGATGTGCAGGTTTGTTACATAGGTAAACATGTGCCAGGGTGGTTTGCTGCATAGATCATCTCATCACCTAGGTATTAAGCCCAGCATCTATTACCTATTCTTCCTGATACTCTCCTTCCCCCATCCTCACATTGACAGTCCCCAGTGTGTGCTGTTCCCCTCCAATGTGTCCATGTGTTGTCATCATTCAGCTACAACTTATAAGTGAGAACATGCTGTGTTTGTTTTTCTGTTCCTGTTTTAGTTTACTGAGGATCATGGCTTCCAATTCCATCCACATCCTTATCCTTTTTGTGGCTGCATAATATTCCACGGTGTATATGTACTACATTTTTTCTTTAAGTTCTGGGGCACATGTGCAGAATGAGGTTTCTAACATAGGTATACACATGCCATGGTAGTTTGCTGTACCTATTGATCTATCCTCTAGGTCCTTCTCTCCTCACCCCCATCCCCCAACAGGCCCTATGAGTATTATTCCCATCCCTGTGTCCATGTGTTTTCATTGTTCAATTCCCACCTATAAGTGAGAACATGTGGTGTTTGGTTTTCTGTTCCTGTATTAGTTTGCTGAGAATGATGGCTTCCAGCTTCATCCGTGTCCCTGCAAAGGACATGATCTCATTCCTTTTTATGGCTGCAGAATATTCCATGGTGTATATGTATCATATTTTCTTTATCCTATCTATCATTGATGGGCATTTGGGTTAGTTCCAAATCTTTGCTACTGAAAATAGTGCTTCAATAAGCATACATGTGCCTGTGTCTTTATAGCAGGATGATTTATATTCCTTTAGGTATATACCCAGTAATGAGATGTGGGGTCAAATGGTGTTTCTGATTCTAGATCCTTGAGGAATCTCCACATTGTCTTCCAGAATGGTTGAACTAATTTGCATTAATTCACCACCAACAGTGAAAAGCATTTCTATTTCTTCACAGACTCACCAGCATCTATTGTTTCTTGACTTTTTAATAATCACCATTCTGACTGGCATGAGATGGTATCTCATTGTGGTTTTGATTTGCATTTCTCTGATGATCAGTGATGTTGACCTTTTTCTCACATTTGTTAGCTGCATAAAGGTCTTCTTTTGAGAAGCATCTGTTCATATCCTTAGCCCACTTTTTGAGGGGGTTGGGTTTTCCTTGTAAATTTGCTTAAGTTTCTTGTAAATTCTGGATATTAGATCTTAGTCAGATGGGTAGATTGCAAAAGTTTTCTCCCATTCTGTAGGTTGCCTATTCGCTCTGATGATAGCTTCTTTTGCTGTACAGAAACTCTTTAACTTAATTAGATCCTATTTGTCAATTTTGGCTTTTGTTGCAATTAGTTTTGGCATTTTCATCATAACCTTTGCCCATGCCTATGTTCTTAATGGTATTGCCTAGGTTTTCTTCTAGAGTTTGTATGGGTTGGAGTTTTACATTAAGTTTTTAATCCATCTTCAGTTAATTTTTGTATAAGGTGTAAGAAAGGAGTCCAGTTTCAGTTTTCTGCATATGGTTAGTCAGTTTTCCCTGCACCATTTATTGAATATGAAATTCTTTTCCCATTGCTTGTTTTTTTCAGGTTTGTCAAAGATCAGATGGTTATAGATGTGTGGTATTACTTCTGAGATCTCTGTTCTGTTCTATTAGTCTATATGTCTGTTTTGGTACCAGTACCATGCTGTTTTGGTTACTGTGGCCTTGTAGTATAGTTTGAAATCAGGTAGCATGATGCCTCCAGCTTTGTTTTTTAAGCTTAGGATCGTCTTGGCTATGTGGGCTCTTTTTTGGTTCCATATGAAGTTTAAGGTGGTTTTTTTCCAGCTCTGTGAAGAATGTCAATGGTCGTTTGATTGGAATAGCATTGAATCTATAAATTATTGTAGGCAGTATGGCCATTTTCATGATATTGATTCTTCCTATCCCTTAGGATGGAATGTTTTTCCATTTGTTTGTGCTCTCTCTTATTTCCTTGTGCAGTGGTTTGTAGTTCTCCTTGAAGAGGTCCTTCACGTCCTTTGTTAGCTGTATTTCTAGGTATTTTATTCTCTTTATAGCAATCATGAATGGGAGTTCACTCATGATTTGGCTCTCTGCTCGGCTATTGTTGGTGTATAAGAATGCTTATTA
The DNA here is from genome assembly GCF_001604975.1 of Cebus imitator. Classification (NCBI taxonomy): domain Eukaryota; kingdom Metazoa; phylum Chordata; class Mammalia; order Primates; family Cebidae; genus Cebus; species Cebus imitator. The sequence continues at coordinate 5,304,793 of NW_016107384.1, forward strand.
TTTTTGCATATTGATTTTGTTTCCCGAAACTTTGCTGAAGATGCTGATCAGTTTAAGGAGCTTTTGGGATGAGACAATGGGGTTTTCTAAACATAGAATCATGGATCATGTTGTCCACAAACAGAGACAATTTTTACTTCCTCTCTTCCTATTTGAATACTCTTTTTTTCTTTCTCTTGCCTGATTGCCCTGGCCAGAACTTCCAATACTGTGTTGAATAGGAGTGGCGAGAGAAGACATCCTTGTCTTGTACTGGTTTTCAAAGGGAATGCTTTCAGCTTTTGCCTGTTCAGTATGATATCAGCTATGGGTTTGGCTTTACGAAATGAGTTAGGGAGGACTCCCTCCCTTTCAATTGTTTCAAATAGTTTTTGAAGGAATGGTACCAGCTCCTCTTTTTACCTCTGGTAGAATTTGACTGTGAATCTGTCTGGTCCTGGGCTTTTTTTGTTTGGTAGGCTATTAATTACTGCCTCAATTTCAGAACTTGTTATTTGTCTATTCAGGGACGTGACTTCTTCCTGGATTAGTATTGGGAGGGTGCATGTGCCCAGGAATGTATCCGTTTCTTCTAGATTTTCTAGTTTATTTTGCATAGAGGTATGTATGGTATTCTCTGATGGTAATCTATATTTCTGTGGGGTCAGTGGTGATAACCCCTCTATCAATTTTTGTTGTGTCTATTTGATTCTTCTCTCTTTTCTTATATATTAGTCTAGCTAGCAGTCTATTTGTTCATTTAAAAAACTGCTCCTGGATTTATTAATTTTTTGGAGTGTTTTTCTGGTCTCTATCTTCTCAATTCTGCTCTGATCTTAGTTATTTCTTGTCTCCTGCTATCTTTTGGATTTGTTTGCTCTTGCTTCTCTAGTTATTTTAATTGCAATGTTAGTATATTGACTTAAGATCTTTCTAGCTTTCTGACGTGGGCATTTGGTCCTATAAACTTTCCTCTTAACATGGCTTTAGCTGTGTCCCAGAGATTCTGGTATGATGCCTCTTCATTCTCATAGGTTTCAAAGAACTTCTTGATTTTTGCCTTAATTTTGTTATTTAACTAGGAGTCATTCAGGAGCAGGTTGTTCAATTTCCATGTAATTGTGTGGCTTTGGAGTGAGTTTCTTAGTCCTGAATTTTAATTTGATTGCACAGTGGTCTGAGAGGCTGATATGATTTCAGTTCTTTTGCATTTACTGAGGAGTGTTTTACTTCCAATTATGTGGTCAATTTTAGAATAAGTCCCATGGGGCACTGCCAAGAATGTATATTCTCCTGATTTGGGGTGGAGAGTGCTGTAGGTGTCCGTTAGATTCACTTGATCAAGAGCCAAGTTCTAGTCCTCAATATTTCTGTTAATTTTCTGTCTTGCTGATCTAATATTGACAGTGGGGTGTTAAAGTCTCTCACTATTGCTGTGTGGGAGTGTAAGTCTCTTTGGAAGTCTCTAAGAACTTGTTTGTCAATCTGGGTGCTCCTCTATTAGATGTATATAATATTTAGGATAGTTAGCTCTTCTTGCCATTATGAAATACCCTTCTTTGTCTTTTTTTTTTCTTATCCTTGTTGGCTTAAAGTCTGTTTTGTCAGAGACTAGGATTGCAACCCCTGTTTGTTTGCTCTCCATTTGCTTGATAAATCTTCCTCGAACCCTTTATTTTGAGCCTGTGTTTGTCTTTGCACATGAGATGGGTCTCCTAAATACAGCACACCCATGTCTCTTGATTCGATTCTGTCATCATGATGCTATCTGGTTATTTTGGACACTAGTTGATGCAGCTTCTTCATAGTGTCATTGGTCTCTAGAGTTTGGTGTGTTTTTGCAGTGGCTGGTACCACATTTTCCTTTCCGTATTTAGTGCTTCCTTCAGGATCTCTTGCAACGCAGTCCTGGTGGTGACAAAAATCCCTCTGCATTGGCTTGTCTGAAAAGCATTTTATTTTTCCTTCACTTATGAAGTTTAGTTTGGCTGGATATAAAATTGGTTAAAAATTATTTTCTTTATGAATGTTGAATATTGGCCCCCACTGTCATCTGGCTGCAGGGTTTCTGCTGAGAGATCCACTCTTAGTCTGATGGGCGTCCCTTTGCAGGTGACCTGGTCTTTCTCTCTGGCTGCTCTTAACATTTTTTCCTTCATTTTGACCTTGGAGAATCTGATGAATATGTGTCTTGGTGGTGATCTTCTCGTGAAATATATTAGTGATGTTCTCTGTATTTCCTGAATCTGCATATTGGCCTGTCTTGCTAGGCTGGGGAAGTTCTCCTGAACAATATCCTAAAGTGTGTTTTCCAGTTTGTTTCCATTCTCCCTGACTCCTTCAGGTAGTACAATCAATTGTAGGTTCGGTCTTTTTACATAGTCCCGTATTTCTCGGAGGCTTTGTTCATTCCTTTTCATTTTTTTTTTTTCTCTAATCTTGTCTGCATGCCTTATTTCAGCAAAGTGGTCTTCAAACTCTGATATCCTTTCTCCTGCTTTCTCACTTTGGCTATTGATATTTGCATTTATGTTTCTCTCTAAACTGGTTATTCTAGTTAGCAGCTCCTCTAACATTTTATCAAGGTTCTTAGCTTCTTTGCATTGGGTTCGTACCTGCTCTTTTAGCTCAGTGGAGTATGCTATTACCCATCTTCTGATGCCTACTTCTGTTAATTTGTTCATCTCAACCTCTGTCCATTTCTGTGCCCTTGCTGGAGAAGGATTGCAATCATTTGGAGGAGAAGAGGCACTCTGGCCTTTTGGGTTTTCAGCATTTTTTTCATTGATTTTTTTCTTATCTTCATCGGTTTGTCTAGTTTTGATCTTTGAGGCTACTGATACTTGGATGGGGTTTTTGTGGGACTTTTTGTTGTTGGTGCTGTTAATGTTGCTTTCTGTTTGTTTATTTGTTTGCTTTTTCAATAGTCAGGTCCCTCTTCTGTAGGGCTGTTGTGGTTTGCTAGGGGTTCACTTCAGGCCCTATTCATCTGGTTTGCTCCCAGGTCTGGATATGTCACTCAAGAAGGCTGGAGAATAGCAAAGATGGGAGCCTGCTCCTTCCTCTGGAATGTCTGGCCTTGAGGGGCACCAACCTAATGCCAGTAAGATTGCTCCTGTATAAGGTGTCTGACAATTGGATAGTCTCACCCAATTGGGTGACACAGAGAACAGGACCCATGTAATGAAGCACTTTGACTGTCCCTTGGTGGAGTGGGTGTGCTTTGCTTGGGAGAAACCCACCCATCTGGGCTGCCTGGATTTCTCAGAACTAGCAGGAGAAAAAAGCTAAGTCTGCTGGTCCATGGAGACTGTAGTCACCACTGCCCCAGGGGCTCAGATCCAGGGAGATTAGAGTTCTGTCCTTGAGCTCCTGCCTTGAGTTTTTGGAGTTCCTGAAGGGAGGCCTCACCCAGTGAGGAGGGTTGGGTCAGAGTCAGTTCTGAAGAAATGCTCTAGCCACAGTCTGCCACAGCCAGGGTGTTGGGCTGTGGGGGACACCTGTTGGGACCAGACTCTCCACCCTCCCTGGCTCTAGCAGGGGAAAGGCATGGCCTGCAGCTATAGGGATGACTGCCTCCCTTCCCCTGCCCAGGGAGCTTAGATTGTTAGGCAGCTATCAGTCCCAGTGCTGGCTGCTGACCCTGCTGAAAGGAGCGCAAATGGCTTAGACAGCAAGCAGCTGCAGCTGTGGTGTTGGTTGCCACTCCTCCTGGGAGCTCACCAGGCTTAAGCAGATTCTAGTTGAGAGGCTGTTGAAAATCAGCATGGCTCTGAGGTTGGGTCCCTAGGCCCTGGTGGCGTGGGTTCACAAGTGGGATCTTTCAATCCATGGGTTTGGAAGATCCATGGAAAAAGCACGGATTCCCTGGCTGGGTAGTATGCCTTATTTGGTGGGGGGTTGAGTGCTCCCTGCTCCATGTGTCTCTCAAGTGGACCACCATACCACATTGCTCTTCTTTCCTCTCTGTGGGTCATGTCAGCCACCTAGTCAGTTCTGATGAGAGAACCTGGATACTATGGTTGCCAGTGCAGGATTCATACATTATTATAGTTCCCAAAGCTTTTAAACAGAGTGGAGTCTATCCCAACACCCCTGAGTCTTTGGATATTTGGCCTTGAGAGTCAAGGCCATATGCATTTTTCTTCTTTGAGGAAAGAAATAGGTACAGCTAAAGATGACTAACTATGACATCTTTCATATTTTTTATCTGCCACAAATTTACACTTTGCACCACTCCACAGGGTCCTCATAGTGACCCATCTATTGTCTAAAATACATCTGGCATGACTGCCTCCTTCAGTCAAACCCTAATGCTATGCCTCCTACCCTACTCTACCCTCAGCCTTGGTCCCTCCAGTTCAATCTCTTCAGAACCTATCTCTAGAAAGGGTCAATAAAATCATTTATGCTAAAATTAAAATGTGTTAAAAATGTTCTTCTTAATATTTTTTAATTTTTGGCAAGTTTTTTTCTCTATTTTGTAGAAGGGAGTGCTTTTTTTCACTAAGTCAATCAAAAGAAATTAATGAAATTAATTTCTTAATTTCAAACGACTAGTAAGCAAAATAATATGATTATATATAATAATTATATATATATTAATAAATGTAAAATGTGAATTTTAGGATATTCAAGTCACTCACAAAGTCAACAACTTAAGATATATACAAATTACAAAGTGCCACCTGTGCACACATTTGATTCAAATATCTACTCTGACATGTATCTAGATAGTATTCTGGAGACACACAATCAAAAACAAGCAATAGGGAAATAATTCTCTGTTTAATAAATGATGTTGGGAAAACTGGCTAGCCATGTACAGAAAGCAGAAACTGGACCCCTTCCTGACACCTTACACTAAAATTAAATCCAGATGGATTAAAGATTTAAACATAAGACCTAACACCATAAAAACCTTAGAAGAAAACCTAGGCAAAACCATTCAGGACATAGGCACAGGCAAGGACTTCATGACTAAAACACCAAAAGCATTGGCAACAAAAGCCAAAATAGACAAGTGGGATCTAATTAAACTCCAGATCTTCTGCACAGCAAAAGAAACAATCATTGGGGTGAACTGGCAACCAACAGAATAGGAAAAAAATTTTGCAATCTACCCATCTGACAAAGGGCTAATAACCAGAATCTACAAAGAACCTAAACAAATTTACAAGAAAAAAACAAACCCATTCAAAAGTGGGTGAAAGACATGAATGGACCATTTCAAAAGAATATATATATGAGGCCAACAAACATATGAAAAAATGCTCATCATCAGTGGTCATTAGAGAAACGCAAATCAAAACCACATTGGGATACCACCTCACATCAGTTAGAATGGTAATCATTAAAAAATCTGGAGACAACAAATCCTGGAGAGGATGTGGAGAAACAGGAATACTTTTACACTGTTGGTGGGAGTGTAAATTACTTCAACCATTGTGGAAGACAGTGTGGTGATTCCTCAAGGATCTAGAAATAGAAATTCCATTTGACCCAGCAATCCCATTACTAGGGATATACCCAAAGGATTACAGGTTATTCTGTTATATAGACACATGCACAAATATGTTCATTGCGGCACTGTTTAAAATAGCAAAGACCTAGAAACAACCAAAACACCCATCAATGATAGACTGGACAAGGAAAATGTGGGACACATATACACCATGAAATACTATGCAACCAAAAAAAAACGATGAGTTTGTGTCCTTTGTAGGGACATGGATGAATCTGGAAACCATCATTCTCAGCAAACTGACACAAGAACAGAAAATCAAACACTGCATGTTTTCACTCAGAGGTGGGTGTTGAACAATGAGAACATATGGACACAGGAAGGGGAGCATCACACACTGGGGTCTGTTGGGGGGGTGCTAGGGTAGGGACAGTGGGGGTGGGGAGGTTAGGGAGGGATAACATGGGGAAAAATGCCAGATATAGGTGTCAGGGGGAGGAAGGCATAGGTACATACAAGCAAACCACCTTGTCATGTATGTACCTATGCAACAATCCTGCATGATCTACACATGTACCCCATAATCTAAAGTACAATAAAAAAAAGAAAATTCAACAAGGAGAATAACTGAATCTGAAACAAAGAAATTCTGTGTTTCAGAGACAACCAAAAATTCAAAATTGATATTAAACCTCATATCCAGTATCAATTTTGTTTTTTAAAACAATTTTAAAAATCAGTGGAATGCAGAAGTGAAAACAAATAGGAATCCATTATATAAAAATTGGTTCTGCCTAGCCATATGTCCAATGTTATCTTTCACCTACCCACATCCACAACTGAAAAGTGTTGTTTTTATTGAACTCTAAGATTCACATTACTTAGTCACCATGAAATCATGAGTACTATGGATATTGCACTACTGTGCAATGCGCAGGCTAGGACTGCAGCATTTATGTGGTTCAGATATAGAGTTAAAATACTTAGTAAAATACATAATTTTGAAATAACTTCTCACAAAGCAAGATTTCTTTAGTAAATTTCATCAAGTAACCTAATGGTATATGAATGTAAACACTTAGCACATTTAAAATGCTAGGTAGAAATAATAAAATGTTTATAACTTTATATATAAAAGAGTCAAAATAGAACATGCCATAATAACTCTAAATATAAACAGAGGCTTAGAAAGCAATATGGAAAAAAAGAAACTTGTGATTAAACAATTAGATTGAGAATAATTTATTATAATTTTTCTTCAATGTTGGAAATAATTTCAACTAAAAATAACCAAGTTAATGTTTTCATATTTAGCTGTGACTTTCTGCTGTTAACAGATATTCATGGATGTGCTTTCAATCAAATTATGGAAAGTCATAATATCATCTGTCTTTCAATATATTAGGTTAGCAATACTCTCTTAAATTCTAAATTGTGGAACGTACATCCCTCATTTAAGGCATTCTGTATTTAGGATTTCTCATCAGATTTCATCATTTCTTCTTGGTGAGTGCTATAGGCTGATGAGTTTATTTATTTTCCTTTGGTTCAGAGCAAATATGTTCACTATTCAAATTATGCTTTGAGCATCATGTTACAAATAATACGTGAAGTATAGTTTCTTCATAATCTTTTATGACCTTATCAATACAAAGCAAACCAATGCATATCTTCAACAAAGAATTCCAAGCTTGTGCAGCTTATAAAAACATCAGTCTAACTAGAAATATGTGTGTTTATTTTTATTTTCTGACTAGAAGAAAAGTAAAAGAACAACTGAAGAATGTTAATGATCCCACTTACATTAAAATGTATAGGTGGCTCTCAGACTTATGAAACTTTTAAATATTTATATATATATATACACACACACACATATGTACACACAGTAAGGCATTATTTAATGATAGAAATATGTTCTGAGAAATATGCCATTAGGTGACTTTGTCATTGTGAAAAATCATAGAGCATACTTATAAAAACCTAGATGGCATAGCTTACTACACACCTAGGCTATAAGATATCACCTATTGCTCCTAGGCTACAAGCTTGTATAAGGTGTTACTGTACTGAATACTGTAAGCAACTGTGGCACAGTGGTACTTGTTTAAACATATTTGAATATGGAAAAGGTAATGTGTTATACTATGACCTCATGACAGTTGTGATGTCACTAGGTGGCTGGAATTTTTCTACTTCATTGTAATCTTATTGAACCACTATCATATACTCGGTCATTCACTGACCAAAATGTCATTATGTAGGGCATGACTGTATAGGGACAATTTAAATTTAAGTATTTATTTAGTACTTGGCATCACTAAGTGAGGAGAAAATCTTCATATAATCATTAAAGAGGATTTCTGATATCTGCCCTGGGTTAATGCTCAAAGCAGGCACAGGGATGCAGAACCGTGTGTGTCAGGAAACCACACAAATCTCCTGCCAGGTAACTCCTGGAGGTCATTATCACAGAACATTCCCTAGAGGCCCTTCTCTTCCTTTTATGTCACCTCCACCACCACCATTACAGTTCTCTTTTGTGTCCTTTACCAAGCCACTTCCACCTAGTCAATACAAAGGGAGCTTGTTTCCCCTTGAGTTCTTAAAATTGAAGGTCACAATGCAGAAAAATATAGGTGAGCTTGACTTTTTTCATTAGCTTAGTCCCACTAAGAGGGGAACCCTCTGCGTTCCAGACATGACCGTTAAACAGCAAGTTCTAAAGCCCAGAGCAGCACATCCACCTCCCACTATCTGAATTTCTGACACATTTCAAAATGGCAGGTACCCCAGTCCATAATTCACAGAACCTATCATTTTGTTCCAGCCACCTCTTCTCTTGAGGGAGACCTATGTCATCTTTGGTTTTTTTCATCTCAGCTTCACTCTTCTTCCCATTTGGTTATGGTCAATACGTGACAACTTATACCCCTCCTACAAAATCAAAGTTCTAAAAATGTAATGTTAAAACATTTCCTAAGCAAGAGGAGATCAATAGTATATTAGTCTTTTTTGTGTTGCTACAAAGGTATATCTGAAATAAGCAATTTATAAAGAAAAGAGGGTTACTTGGCCCATGGTTCTGCGGGCTATACAAACATAGCACCAGCATCTGTTTCTGGTGAGGGTCTCAGGGTGCTTCTGCTCATGGCAGCAGGCAAGCAGGGCTGACATGTCACGTGGTGAGAGAGGAAGCAAGAGAGAAACAAGCTCTTTTAAACAACCCAACCTCATGGGAACTAATAGAATGAGGACTTACACATTACTGTGGAAAGAGTACCAAGCCATTCATGAGAAATCTGCCCCCATGACCCTAACACCTTTCACTAGGCTGCATCCAATATTGGGGGTTATATTTCAACATGAAATTTGGAGGGGGCATATATCCAAACTACATTATTAAGGAGTTTAGTAAGATAAATGGGTTGCTTATTATAGTAAAAGTCTTGATTCCTTGAGCAATTAGAGGCCAGGCATTACAGTAAACACTTTCAATATCATTTAATCCATACAAAAAGCCCATTCGATAAATAAGAACACTGAGGATTGTTTCAATTCGTCTGACTGACTCCAGTACACTTGCACTATACTCCACTATCACCCAGTATCTATACTGACTATACTATGCCTAAACCCAGTTCCGACTCCTAACCTGCCCTGTCCATTGTCTCTGTGCTCAGGTCATAGGTCCTGCACTCCTATTTATTAGGAATCTTAACACAAAACCCAATATTACTTGTAGAACAGGCCCATCTGTATGTATTAGTTGTAAATTGCTGCATAGCTTGCTCTGAAATTTAGCAGCTTAAAACAGCAAGTAACTCTTGAAATCAGGAAGTATCAGACCTCCAAATTTGTTCCTGTGTAAAATAATTTTTGCTATTCTAGATTTGAATTTTAATATACATTTTAGAATCAACTTATTACTTTCAATTTTTTCTATATCCTATTGGAATTGCATGACATTATACATCAATTTGGAGAGAACTGATATCTTAGCAATATTGAGTTTTCTAGTCCATAAACATGACATATTGCTCTACTTAGTCAAGGTTTCTATAATGTCTTTCAGCAATATTTTGTGATATTTAGTGTAAAGGACTTACATTGATTTTGTTAAATTTATGTATTTATTGCTCTTACAAATTGAATTATATTTATTCCCATTTTCCAATTTTTTACTGCAGCATATAAGATATAGTTTGCTTTTATATATTAAACATGTATCCTGCAACCTTGATAAGTTTTTTTAATAATTGTAATAATTATTTTATGGGTTTCTAAGGACCTTCTACATAAAAAATTATATCATCTGCAAATACATACAGCTTAACTTCTTACAATTCTAAGTACATGCCTTTTTGAAAAAAAAAAAAATGGCTTGTTGCAATGGCTAGAAACTCCAATACAACACTGAAACAAAGTGGTAATAGCTCACCTTGTTCCTGGTCCTAAAAGGAAAGTGTTCAATAATTAACAATTAAGTATGTTAACGGCAGAATTTTTTACAGATGCTTTTTGAAAAAAATATTAAGGTTAATTCTGATCTTCTCTATTGTATTGAGAGACATTTTGTTTTTAAACATGAGAGTTGAATTTTGTCTAGCGTTTATTCTTCATCTATTGAAGTAATCATAAAATTTTTCTCCTTATTTTGTCTTAGCATTGATTTTTCAATATTAAACAAATCTTTCATTTTATAAATAAACCCCACTTAGTGATGATATGCTATCCTTTTTATATATTGCTGTGTTCAATTCTAAAATATTTTATTAAAAATTTCTATGTACATGTTCATGAGGGTTACTTGTCTTTAGGGTTTTGTTCCCCCTTTAATATCTATTATATCTATTCTGCTTTGGTATCATAGGAATACTGGCCTCATAAAATTACTTGGTACGTGTTCCCTCTTTTACAATATTTTTAAAAAAATTTGTGAGAAAGTGGTATTATTTCTTTCTTAAATGTTCAGTAGACTAGAACTTGAGTGAAGGCATATGGTCTACAGTTTTCTTAGTGGGAAATTTTTTTCATTAAAATTTTAATTTCTGAGGAGGAGGCAGAGCAAGATGGCTAAATAGGAGCCTCTAGCAACTGACCCCAATCCTCCCCTCCAGGAACTGAACAACTATTCACACAAGGAAGCACCTTCATAAGAAGCAAAAATAAAGTGAGCAATCACAGTGCCTGGTTTTAACATCCTATCAAGAAAGGAGGCACTAAACAGGACAAGAAAGGCAGCCTTCAGTTGCCTATACCATCCTACCAGCATTCCTTGAGGGTGGCCACACGGCATGGAGACAGAATCTGTATGCTTAGGGTCAGGCGGAGAACAAAGTGATTGTGGGATTTTGCACTGGAACTCAGTGTGGCTCTGTTATAGTGGAAAGTAATAGGGGACAGAATTTGGCAGATGCCCATTCAGGGAGCATTTAGACTAGCTCTGGCCAGAGGGAAATCATCTATTCCAGCAGTCAGAACCTACTCCCAGCAAGTCTTTTAACAATGGACTAAAGGGCTCTGGGCTTCTAAATAAACTTAAGTGGTAGTCTAGGTCACAAGGACTGCACTTCCTGGGCAAGTCCTGATGCTGTGCTGTGCTGGGAGGCAGTGGACTTAAGGTGTATGTGACCCAGTGAGACACCAGCTGGAATGGTCACCCTCCCCCACTCCAGGGAGTGCAGCTCACAGCTCCAGGAGAAAAGGAAAAAGTAAAGACGGCTCTGTCTTGCAACTTGGATACCAGCTCAGTCACAGGAAAATAAAGCATCAAGCAGAATCCTGAAGCCCCTATTCAAGGGCATAGTTTTGGACATTTCCAGACTAGGCCAGAAGAGAACCCACTACCATAAAGTGAAGGACCCAGTCCTAGAATAATATACCACCTTTTGACTGAAGAGCCCTTGAGCCTTGAATAAACATGAGCAGTAACCAGGCAACAGTTACCATGGCTCTTGGGCAAGACCCAGTATTGTGCTGATTCTAGTGTGATCTAACACATTCCCAGCTGTGGTGGCCATGGGGAGAGACTCCTTCTGCTTGAGGAAAGGAAAGGTAAAGGTAAAGAGGACTTCGTCTTGCAACCTGGGTACCAGCTCAGATCCAGTAAAATAAAGCACCAATCAGAGTCCTGAAGTCCCTAATCCCAGGTCCTAACTCCTAAATAGCATTTCTAGACCCATGCTGGGCCAGAAGGGCACCTGCTACACTGAAGAGAAAGAACCGATCCTGGCAGGATTCATCAACTGCTACCATAGAGCCTTCAGTAAATACCAGCAATAGCCAGAAAATGGTTGCCCAGGCCTTGGGCAAGACCCACTACAGTGCTAGCTCTAGATGTGACTCAGCACAGCCCCAGCAATGAAAGACACAGGAATGCTTGTGCCATCCCTCACAAACTCCAGGCAACTCAGCATGGAAAGGAATAGCTCTTTACTTTGGGTAAAACTAAGGGGGGAAAAAAAGAGTCTTTGCTTGGTAAGCCAGGGAATTCTCCCCAAACTTACCCAAGGCCACCAAGGTAGTACCCCTACAAGCGTGAAGGAGTCAAAGTTTTACTGGGCTTGAGATGTCCCCTAATGCAGATATAGCTGCAGTGACCAAATATTTAGATCACAACTCTGAATTCCTTTTAAATATTTGCAAAGCCATCTGAAGAAGGACAGGTACAAACAAGGCCAAACTGTGAAGACTGGATAAATATCTAACTCTTCAATGCCCAGATATCAATGAACACCCACAAGCATAAAGACTATGCAGGAAAACATTACCTCACCAAATGAACTAAATAAGGCACCAGTGACCAATTCTAGAGCGACAGAGCTATGTTACCTTTCAGACATAGAATTCGAAATAGCTGTTCTGAAGAAACTCAATAAAATTCAAGATAATACAGAGAAGGAATTCAGAATTCTATCAGATAAATTTAACAAAGAGATTGAAATAATTAAAAAGAATTAAGCAGAAATGTTGAAGCTGAAAATTTTAATTGCCAAACTGAAGAATGTGTCAAAGTCTCTCACAAATCAGAAATGACCAAGCAAAAGAAGGAATTAGTGAGCTTGATGATAGGCTATCTGAAAACACACAGTTAAAGGAATCAAAAGAAAAAGAATGAAAAATAATGAAGCATGCCAATAAGATCTAGAAAGTAGTTTCAAAAGGGCAAATGTAAGAGTTATTGGCCTTAAAGAAGAGGTAGGGAGAGTGACTGAATAGAAAGGTTTCTTAAGGAGATAACATAATTTTTCCAACCTAGAGGAAGATATCAATACTCAAGTACAAGCAGGCTACAGAACACCAAGCAGATTTAACCCAAATAGTACTACCTCAAGATAATAATGAAATTCCCAAAGATCAAGGATTTAAAAAGTATCCTAAAAGTAGAACGACAAAATAAATAATATACAAAGGAGCAGCAATACATCTGCCAGCAGACTACTCAGTGGAAACCTTACAGGCCCAGAGAGAATAGCATAATATACTTAAAGAGATGAAAGAAAAAAAAATATCCTAAACTATTATATTTAGCAAAAATATCCTTCAAACATGAAGAATAAATGAAGACTTTCTCAGACAAACAAAGTTGAGGCATTTCATCAACACCAGACCTGTCCCACAAAAATGCTAAGAGAAATTCTTTAATCTTAAAGAAGGTGACACTAACAAGCAATAAGAAATTGCGTGAAGGTACAAAACCAAATGGTAGCAGTAAGTAAACACACAAATGCAGGACGTTATAACACTGTATTTGTAGTGGGTAAATGCTCTTGAGTAGGAATACTAAAAGATGAACCTATCAAAAATAATACCTACAAAAACTTTTTAAGACATAGGCCATATAATAATATACAAATAGAACAGTAAAAGTTTAGAAATAGGGACTATGAAGCTGAGTGTAGTTTTTATTTTTTTGCTTGTTTTTTAGTTTGTCTTTGCAATCATAGTTAACTTGTCATCATCTTAAAATACTGAGTTATAAGATGTTATTTGCAAGCCTCATGGTAACCTCAGATCCAAAAGCTTCAAGAGATATATAAAAAATATAAAGCAAGAAATTAAAGGATAACACCAGAATAAAACACTTTCACAAAAAGAAAGACAAGAAGGAAAAAAAAGGAAGAAAGAGAAGACTAAAAAGAACCAAAAAACAAAATAACAATATGGTACCAATAAGTGCTTATTTAATAATAATTACATTGAATGTTAATGGACTAAACTCTCCAATTAAAAGACCAAGAGTAGTAGAATGGATTTAAAAAAAATAATAAGACCCAATGATCAGTTGCCTATAAGAAAGACAGTTCATCTATAAAGACACATATAGGCTTTAAATAATGGCATGGAAAAAGATATTCCATAAAAATGAAAACCATAAAATATCAACAATGGTGAGATTTAGGCAAGATACACTTCAGGACAAAAAGTACGAAAAGAGACAAAGATTGTTATTACTGATAAAGGAATCAATTCAGCAAAAGGATATACAAATTGTAAATATATATGCGCCCAACATTGGGACATCCAGATACGATGTAAAGCAAATATTATCAGAAGTAAAGAGAAAGACTTTAATATAGTAACAGTTGGAAAACTTAACACCAATTTTCAGCATTAGACAGATTATCCAGACAGAAAATCAACCAAGAATAACTGAACCTAATCTGCACTGAACACCAAATGTACCTAATAGATGTTTACGGAACATTTTATCCAACAGCTGCAGAGTTCAAATTCTTCTTCTAAGCACATGGATTATTCTCAAGGATAGACTATATATTAGGCCACAAAACGAGTCTTAAAACATTCAAAAAAATTGAAATCATATCAAGTAACTTCTCTGACCACGATAGAATAAAACTAGGAATTAATAACAGAAACTTTGGAAATGATACAAACACATGGAAATTAAACCATATATTCCTGAATGACCAGTAAGTAAATCAATGAAGAAATTAAGAAGAAAATTTTTAAAACTCGTACCAGCCCAGTATTACTTGATACCAAAACCAAAAAGACACATTTAAAAAATACTATAAGACAATATCGCTGATGACGATTGCTGCAAAAATCCTCGACAAAATACCAGCAAACTGAATTCAACAACACATTAAAAAGATCATTCAACATTACCAGGTGGCATTCATCCCAGGGATGCAAGGATAGTTCAACATATGCAAATCAATCAAGGTAATACATCATATCACAGAACGAAAACCATATAATTTAAAACTGAGGCTGAATAAATATTTGATGAAATTCATCATCCCTTTATGATATAAAACCTAACAAACTGGGTATAGAAGGGAACATATTTCAACACAATAAAAGCCATATATGACAGACCCACAGCTAATATAATATTAACTTATATTAAGGCAAACACTGAAAGCCTTTGCTCTAAGATATGGAACAAGACAAGGATACCTCATTTTTACCAGTGTTATTTAACATAGTACTGGATGTCCCCGCTACAGCAATGAGAAAAGAGAATGAAATACAGGCATGCAAATTGGAAAGAGAAAGAAGTCAAATTATTCTTTTTTGCCGATAACACAAACTTATATTTGGAAAAACCTAAAGACTCTACAAAAAACTATTAAAACAAATTCTGTAAAGTCTCCGGATACAAAATCAATAGCATTTCTATTAATATATGCCACTAGTGAACAATCTGAAAAAGATATTAATACAGTAATCTAGTTTACAATAGCTACAAATAAAAATACCTAAGAATAAACTTAAAGAAATGAGAGATTACTACAGTAAAAATTATAAAACATTGATGTAAGGAATTGAAGTGGACATGAAAAATGAAAAGATAGTGTGTGTTCATAGACTGAAAGAATCAAATATAGTTAAAATGCATATACCATCCAAAGTGATCTATAAACTCAATACAGTCTCTACCAGATACTAATAACATTTTTCACAGAAATAGGAAAACAATTCTAAAATTGATATGAAACCACAAAAGATCCAGAGTAGCCAAAGCTATCCAGAGCAAAAAGAACAAAATGAGGAATCACATTACTTGACTTCAAATTATACTGGAGGTACAGTAACCAAAATATCATGGTACTAGCATGAAAACAGACCAATGGAACATATAGAGCCCAGAAATAAATGTATACATCTATAGAGAACTTGTTTTTGACAAAGGTGCCAAGAACATACATTGGGGAGAGGACATTCTCTTCAATAAATAGTGCCAGAAAAACAATATCCTTACACAGAAGAGTGAAACTAGACCCCATCCCTTCAAATATTCAAAAATAAAATCAAAATGGATTAAATAGTTAAATCTAAGATCTCAAACTATGAAACTACTAAAAGAAAAGAGTGGGGAGATTTTCAGGGCATTGGTCTGGGCAACAATTTCTTAAGTAATACCCCAAAAGCACAGGCAACCCAAGTAAAAATGGATTACATCAATTTAAAAAGTTTCTGCACCACACAAGGAAAAATCAACCACATGAAGAGATAACCCATAGAATAAAAAAAAATTTCAAACTACCCATCTAACAAGGGATTAATAACCATAATATATAAAGAGCTCAAACAAATCAAGAGGGAAAAAATCTAATAATCAAATTAAAAATAGAGAAAATATCTGAATAAACATTTCTGAAAAGAAGACATATAAATGGCAAACAGGTATATGAAAAGGTGCTCAATATCACTGATCATCAGAAAAATGCAAATCAAAACTATGAGACATATTACCCCAATTAAAATGGCTTATATGCTAAAGACAAGAGATAATGAATGCTGGCAAAAAAGTGGCGAAACGAGAATGCCTGTATACTGTTAGTGGAAGTTAAATGGGTACAACCACTACGGAGAACAGTTTGGAGGTTCCTCAAAAATCTAGAAATAGAGTTACCATATGATCCAGCAATCTCACTGCTGGATATATGCCCAAAAGAAAGGAAATCAGCATATTAAAGAGATACCTACATTCCCATGTTTATTACAGCATTATTCATAATAGCCAAGATTTGGAAGTAACCTGTGTTCATCAACAGAAAGTGGATAAAGAAAATGCAGGGTATACACACAATGAAGCACTCTGTTCGTCTGTTAAAAAAAAAAAAAAAAAAAAAAAAAATGGTATCTTGTCATTTGCAACAACATGAATAGAACTGGAGAACATTATGTTAAGTGAAATAAGCCAAGCACAAGAAGTCAAATTTCGTATGTTCTCACTCATTTGTGGGAACTAAAAATTAAAATAATTGAACTCATAAAGACAGAGAGTAGAATGATGGTTATCACAGACTGGGTAAAGTAGTAGGAGGGTGTAGGGGGGAATCAGGGTGGTTAATGGGTACAAAAGTATAGGTAAATGCAAAGAATAAGATACTACATTTGATAGCACAACAGGGTGACCACAGTCAGCAATGATTGGTTATAAATTTTAGAATAACTGAAGCAATATAATTGGAAAGTTCACAACACAATGAAATTATGAATGTTTGAGGTGATGCATACCCCATTTACCCCAATGTAGTTATATATTGTATGCCTGTGTCAAAATATCTCATGTACCCTATAAATATATGTACCTACTATGTAAACATAAAAATTATTAAAAATGAAACTTAAATTTTGTATGTGTGCATAACCTTTGAGCAAGATTCTCGCATCTCCGTAATTCCTATATTCTGAAAACCATTTTTAATCTCTCTGCTTTGATATAGCCAACTTCTTTAGATTCCACATCTAAGTAAGATAATATAGTATTTGCCTTTGTATATCTGGCTTATTTCAGACAGCATAATGTCCTCTAGGTTCATCCATGTTGTCACAAATGGCAGGATTTCCTTCCATTTTAAGGTTGAATAATATTCCATTTTGAGTGTATGCATACATAGATATATACCATACATTCTTTATCAATTCATTTCTTGATGGATACTTAGCTTGTTTCCATATCTTGACTATTGTGAAGAGTACTGCATTAACATGGTGATGTAGCTATTTTTTTTTTATTTACCTTTAGATATTTACCTAAGGATGAGATTTCTGGATTATGTGTTTATTCTCTTAGTTTTTTTTTTTTTTTTTTTAGTGTATGGATTTGCTTTTCATTTCTGAAGGATATCTTCTTTTTTTATAGGATCTAGGTTGACAGTTCTTTTTTTTTGGAACCTCCATAATGTTTTCCCTAATACCTATACTAATTTAAAATCTGATCCATAATATACAAGGGTTTTCTTTTTTCCACATTCTAATACTTCTCACCATTTGACTTTTTTATAATAATCATCCTAACAGGTATGAAGTTATGCTTCATTATTGTTTTGATTTGCATTTTCTTGAGTTAGTCCCACATTGAGCACTTTTCTTATATCTGTTGGCCATTTATATGTCTTCTTTGGAAAAATGTCTATTCAGATAATTATGGGTTATTTCTTGTTTGCTGTTGAGTTGTGTGAGTTCCTTATACATTTTGGATATTAACCCTTATCAGATATATGGTTTCTAAATATCTTTTCCCATTTTCTAAGTAGCCTTTTTATTTTTTTTCTTTGCTATGCAGAAAATTCTCCAGTTGATGTAGTCCCACCTGCCTATTTTTGCCTTTGTTACCTGTGCTTTTGGTGTCATATTCTTCAAATCATTGCAGTAGAAAACATTTTCCTTGCGTTGTCTTCTAGGATTTTAATGGTTTTGTTATGTTGTCTTCTAAGATTTTAATGGTCCTACATTTAAGTCTAATCAATTTTGAGTTAATTTTGATGTACAGCATAAGATAGGGATCCTTTTTTTTTTTTTTTTTTTTTTTTTTGCATGCAGATATCCTGTTTTCTCAATACTGTTGATTGAAAAGACAGTCATTTTCCCATCTATATTCTTGGCACCTTTGTCAAATATTAGTTGACTGTATATGATAAATTTATTTCTGGGCTCTCCATTCTATTCCATTGGCATATGTGTCTGCTTTTATGTCAAAAACACTGTTTTGATTACTATAGTTTGTGATATACTTTGAGAGCAGGTAATATGATAACTTCAGCTATGTTTTTCTTTCTCAAGATTGCTTTGCTTTTTCATGGTCTTTTGTAGTTCCATATGATTTGGGGATTTTTTTTCTATTTCTGTGGAAAATGTTATTGCAATCTTGATAGGGATTTCTTGAGTCTGTAGATCACTCAGGCAATATGGACATTTTAATAATTATGGTTCTTCCAAACCATGGACACAGGTAATCTTTTCATTTATTTTTGTCTTCTTCAATTTCTATTATTATTTTATAAATTTCAATGTAGAAACCTCTCCTCTCTCTAGTAAAATTTATTTCTAGGTATTTTATTATTTTTAAGCTATTGTAAATTGAATTGTTTTCTTAACTTCTTCTTCAGATACTTTGTTGTTAGCACAGTCATGAATCACTTAACAATGGTGATAGTTTCAGAGAAATGCATTTAGTGTACTTACACAAACCTAGATGGTATAGCATAGTACACACCTAGGCTATAAGGTATAGCCTATCACTCTTAGAATACAAACCTGTAGAACATATTGCTGTACTAAATACTGCAGGCAACTGTAACACAATGGTAAGTATTTGTATGTCTAAATATTTCTAAATGTAGAAAAGGTAGTATAAAATATAGTATAAAAATTATATAGGGCACTTATAATGGATGGAGGTTGTAGGACTGAAAGTTTTTCTGGGTGAGTCAGTGAGTGAATGGTGAGTAGATGTGAAGGCCTATGACATTACTGTATACTAGAAAGACCTTATAAACAACGTATAATACCCTTAGGCTGCACAAATTATAAAAATTTATTCCATAATAAATTGACCTCAGATTACTGTAACATTTTTAATTTTACCTGTTGATTCTTTTTTAAATAGCACTTAGCTTAAAACACACACACACTCTGTACTGCTTTAAAAAGTATTTTCTTTCCTTATTATCCTTAGTGTTTAAGCTTTATCTATTTTTAGATTTTTTTTAACCTCTTTAACTTTTTGTTAAAAACTAAGACACAGACACACACGTTATCCTAGGCCTACTCAAGGCAAGACAATCAATATCACTGTCTTGTACCTCTACATCTTGTCTTAGTGGGCAGTCTTCAAGGGCAATAACCCCCTGCCAATGCTTCCTGATGCAACACCTACTGAAGGAACTGCCTAAGGCTCCTATTGAGGAGATGTCACTCTTTGCACGAGTCACTCGTTCATGGTGATTTTCTTGTTTTTTTCTTTCATCATAGGTTTGCTTGTAAGCGGATAATGTGCCAAGAACATTCTTCTCTATAAATCAAAACGATTTGGTGTTGAGTCCATGTTTTCAAACTTCTAATAGGACTTGTAGAGGTCTGCAAATCTTCTACCGAACCTTTCACTATAAGTTCAAGAGGCTCTTATTTACCTCAGTGTCATCCTCCTCCATACACGGATTAAAGTTGTTTGAAATTTCAACCACAGCCTTGTTGATTTCTGCAGTGCCTTCATTATTGTCACATCCTCTGAAGTCATGCAAATCTCCTAAGTGCCTTTCTTCAGATGCCATCTATATACTCCTTAATGGTATTACCTCAAACCCAAGAAAGGTTTTTAGTGCATCTGTAGATGTTATCTTTCCAGAATTGCATCAATGTTTTCACAGTGTCTTCTTCAGTTTCAGCAATAGCCTGGTCAAAGCTCATCCTCAGGTAGTAGGCCTTAAAAGCTGCTGTAACTCTTTAATCCATCGGTAGGATCAAATTGGTTGAAAGTTATTCTCCAAATAGTACTTCTCCAATTTGCTTGCATAGCAATTCAGGAAGGCATCTTGGAAAAGAAGCTGGGGCATCACACAACTCCTTATGGTTCCTGCAGTACACTGGCAGAATTATATATTTACATGCTTGAAGGCTCTGGGGTTCTCACTCTGCCACCTTACAAAAGATTTGAAGTTGTAGCTTGCAACATTGCCCCCAAACAAGACTGTTACCCTGTCATTAAAAGCTTTGAAACCTGCAATTGACTGGGCCTCCTTATGTATGAAAGTCTTTTCAGGCATGTGTATCTGGAGTATAGAGGTTTCATCCTTGTTAATGTTCTGCTCTGGCAAAGAACTTACCTCCATAATGAGCTCATCTAGAATTTCCAAAATCTCTTTAGCTGCCTTCACATCAACACAGACTCACCACTCACTTTCACATTAGGTAATGAATGATTCTATAAATGTTTAAACCAGAGCTAGGAGTAAATTAAACATTATTGACAGGTTCAGCCTTTTCTTCCAACATTGCAAGCATAATTTTTGCTTCAGCTGTGATTATCAAAGTGCTGAGAAGGATATGCTTCTGAGCCTGATCTGTAATCCAAGTCATCAGAAGTTTTTCCATATTTAACACTAGCTTTTCTCAAATTTTTATTAGTTTTGTTGCCATCAATGAAGCAGATCCTTTAATAACTTTAGCCACATTGTTCTTGTTATTGAAGATCATAGCTATGGTGGAATGGGACATGATTTCCTGCTAAGCCATAACTAGCACTTAGTTTCTACCTTTGTTACCTTTAATCACTTAATTAAGTTTCAGGTCAATTACTTAATATGGCCTCTTACTGGCATACTCATTTATTAAGTATCATGTACTATATGTAATTGCATGTGTTAGACTTTCACCTTTAGTCACAGGGTGTACATGTACAAGTTTGTTGTGTGGGTACAATGATGCTGAGGTTTGGGGTATGAATGATCCTATCACCCAGGTACTGAGCACTGTACTCAACAGTTTTTCAACCCTTGCCCTCTCCCTCTCTCCCCACTCTAGTAGGCCCCATCTACTCGAATAGATGGCAGTTTCTATTGCTGCCATCTTTATGTCCATGTGTACCTAATGTCTAGCTTTCACTTATAAATGAGAATATGGGTATGTGGTTTTCTGTTCCTGTGATAAATTGCTTAGGATGATGGCCTCCAGTTGTATTCATGTTGCTGCAAAGATGTGACTTCATTTTATGCCTGTGTAGTATTCCATGGGGTATATGTACCACGTTACCACATTTTCTTTATCCAATCAACCACTGATGGCACCTAAGTGGATTCCATGTCTTTGCTATTGTGAATAGTGCTATGATGAACATGCAAGTGCATGTGCTTTTTGGTAGAATTATTTTGTTTTCTTTTGGATATATACCTGGTACCCAGTAATGGGAATGCTAGATCAAATATTAGTTCTGGTTTTTCTGTTGTTGTTGTTTTTTGAGATGGAGTCTTGCTCTATCACCAGGCTGGAGTGCAGTGGCACTATCTGGGCTCACTGCAACCTCTGCCTCCTGGGTTCACATGATTCTCCTGCCCCAGCCTCCCGAGTAGCTGAGACTACAGGCACACACCACCATTCCCAGCTAATTTTTGTATATTGGATAGATACGGGGTTTCACCATGTTAGCCAGGATGTCTCTATCTCTTGACCTTGTGATCTGCCTGCCTTGGCCTCCCAAGGTAGCTCTGTTTTAAGTTCTTCGAGAAATCTCCAAACTTCTTTCCACAATTGAACTAATTTACATTCCCACCAACAGTATACAAGTGTTCCCTTTTCTCCATAGTCTAACCAGCATCTGTTTGTTTTTGACTTTTTAATAACAGCCATTCTGACTGGTATGAGATGGTATCTCATTGTGGTTTTAATTTGCATTTCCCTAATGATTAGTGATGTGGAGCATTTTTTTTTTTGCATGTTTGTCATATGACAGGAGATGCAGTGGGTTTACACCAGCATTATCACAAACATGTACTATATCATGTCATGACATTGTAATGGCTACAACAGCACTAGATTACAGGACCATAAATGTGATCCATTTGAAAGGATGATCACATCTGTGGTCCATTTGAAACTGACCCAAAGGCCCCTAGACAATTTTTTTGATAAACATAGAAACTGACCCTTCAGGCTTGAAATTTACATTTGTTTTATCTGAATTCTTTCCATGGTAACTACCTTCAGACTTCTCAAAAAAGATATCAAAGAACCAAAATTCACCAGGTCACCACATCCAGACAATGAGATACTGGGCCCTCATTCATCATGATTGCTTCCTTGCCCTTCCCTAGTTTCTGCTTTATTACATATTGCTTATTTTCTTCCCTGCTATATAAACCCATAGGTGTACTCAGACAGATGGATTTGAGACTAAGCCTCATCTCCTTGGCTGTAGCACCCAGTTAAAACCTTTTTCCTTGGCAATACTTGTCTCAGTTATTGATTTTCTGTGTGGTGAACAGCAGGACCTAGATCAAACCTCTCATGTTTCGGTAACACATTTTTGAGTGAAATGTTATGACTACATATAGAAACAAGTGATTTTTGTATGTTGATTTTGTATTCTGCAACTTTACTGAATGAACCTGTTAATAAGTTCTAGCAATTTTTTGATGGAGTCTTTGGGGTTTTCTATATACCAGATCATGTCATCTGCAGAGACAATTTACCTTATTTTCCAATTTGAATGATATTTATTTATTTAGCCAAATTGCTCTAGTTAGGACTTCCAGTACTTTTTGATTAGAAATGGTGAGAGTAGGCATCTTTGTCTTATTCCTGATCTTAGAAGAACTTTCAACTTTTCATTGTTGAGTCTGATGTTATCTGTGGGCCTGTCACATTTGGCCTTTATTATGTTGAAGTACATTACTTTTATACCTGATCTGTTATTTTTATCATGAAAAGATGTCAAATATTCCCAAATGCTTTTTCTCAAGGTATTGAAGTGATCATATGGTTTTTATCTTTCATTCTGTTATGGTGGTGTATTGCAATTACTGATTTGAGTACACTGAAGCCATTTAATCTTGGTGTATGACCTTTCTAATATGCTGTTGCATTTGCTTTGCTAGTATTTTATCGAGAACTTTTGCATTTATGTATATAAATGATATTGGCCTACAATTTTCTTTTCTTGTAGTGTCCTTGTCCAGCTTCAACATCAGAAAATGCTGACCTCATAAAATGAGTTAGAAAATGTTCTGTCTTCAATTTTTTGGAAAAGTTTGAGAAATATTAGCATTAATTATTCTTTAAATGTTGACTTGAATTTGCCAGTGAAGCCATCTTATCCTGAGGATTTTTGTTGTTGTTGTTGAGAGATTTTTAAATTACTGATTCAATTTTCTACTCATTGCTATAGTTTGTTCAGATTTTCTATTTCTTCATGATTTAGTTTTGGTAGTTTACATGTTAAAAAGAATGTGTCCCTATCTTCTGGGTTATCCAATTTGTTGGCATAGAAATAGTTCACAGTAGTCTCTTGTAATCTTTTTGTTTGTTTGTTTGTAGAAAGTGATTTACTTAGAGAGAGAGAGAGAGAGAAACAGGAGAAGGAAAGAGAAAGAAACAGCTAACTCTCACACTGAGTGAGAGAATCCAGAAAGATGGAATCCAGGAGAGGAAAGCAGCTTCCACACTGAGTGGAAGGGAATAGAGATAGAGATGGAGTTTAGGTATAATCTCCTTTATTTTTGTAATATTGATTATTTCCTCTTTCATTTCTGATTTGAGTCTTCTCTCCTTTCTTCTTAGTCTAGCTTAACAGTTTGTCAATTTTGCTTATCTTTTCCAAAAACCAACTCCTTCGTTGATATTTTTCTATTGGTTTTCTAGTCTCTATTTCATTTATTTCTATTCTGATTATTGTTATTTCTTTCTTTCGCTAAATGTGGGCTTAGTTTGTTTTCCTTTTCCTAGTTACTTGAGGTGTAAAGTTGGGTTGTTTATGAGAGATATTTTGTTTTCTTAAAGTAGGTATTTATCACTATAAATTTCCCTCTTAAAACAGTTTTGCTACATCCCATAATGTTTGGTATGTTGTGTTTCTATTTTAATATGTCTCAGTTACTTTTTAATTTCCCTTTGATTACAGAAGTGTGTTGGTCATTCAGGAGTGGACTGCTTAATTTCCACATGTCTGAGTTTTTCAGTGTTTCTCCTGTTTCCTAATTTCCAGTTTTATACAATTGTGGTAAGATACTGAATATGAATTTAATCTTCTTGAATTTGTCAAGACTTGTTTTGTCGCCTAACACGACCTATTTTGGAGAATATTTTGTGTGCGCTTGAGAATAATATGTACTCTACTCTTATTGGATAGAATGTTCTGTATATGTCTGCTAGGTCCATTGGGTCTATAGCGTTGTTTAAATTCACTGTTTCCTTATTGATTTTCTGTAAGAGGAACTAACAGTTGTTGAAAGTAGAGTACTAAATTCCTCTTTTATTATTGTATTGCTGTGTATATCTTCTTTCAGTTCTGTTAATGTATGCTTTATATATTTAGGTATTTCAGGGTTGAGTTCCTAAGTATTTACTATTGTTAGGCCTTCTCAATTACTTTACCCCTTTATCATTATATCATGACCTTCTTTGTGTCTTGTGACAATTTCTGACTTAAAGTCTATTTTGTCTGATGTAAGTATAGCCACCTCCACTCTTTCTGGTTATCATATGCATGGAATATCATTTTCTATCCATTCATTTTCAGTCTGTGTCGAAGATAAAGGGAGTCTTGTGTGCAGTACATAGTTATCTTTTTTTTTTAAACCATACAGCCACTCTGACTTTTGCTAGAATAATTATTTAAGATAACTATTGATAGGTAAGGATTTACTATTGCCTGTTTGTTCATTGATTTCTGCCTACATTGTAGTTCCTTT